>NC_050075.1:2892930-3192845 GCF_009764565.3 Dermochelys coriacea
AAACATAATTTGCTGGGGAAGAGTCAACATGGTATTTCTAAGGGGAAATAATGCCTCACCAATCTACTAGAATTCTTTGAGGGGGTCAACAAGCATGTGGACAAGGAGGATCCAGTGGATATAGTGTACTTAAATTTTCAGAAAGCCTTTGACAAGGTCCCTCGCTAAAGGCTCTTAAGCAAAGTAAGCTGCCACAGGATAGGAGGGAAGGTCCTCTCATGGACTGGTAACTGATTAAAAGATAGGAAACAAAGGGTAGGAATAAATGGTCAGTTTTCAGACTGGAGAGAGGTAAATAGTGGTATCATCCAGGGGTCTGTACTTGGCCCAGTCCTATTCAATATATTCATAAATGATCTAGTAAAAGGGGTAAACAGTGATGTGGCAAAATTTGCAGATACAAAATTGCTCGAGATAGTGAAGATCCAGGCAGACTGCGAAGAGCTACAAAAGGATCTATCAAAACAGGGCAACAACATGGCAGATGAAATTCAATGTTAATAAATGCAAAGTAATGCACATTGGAAAACATAATCCCAACTATACAAATAAAATGATGGGTTCTAAACTGGCTGTTACCATTCAAGAAAGAGATCTTGAAGTCATTGTGAATAGTTCTCTGAAAACATCCACTCAATGTGTGCAACAGCAGTCCAAAAAGCAAACAGAATATTGGGAATCATTAAGAAAGGGATAGATAGAAAATACCATATTGCCTATATATAAATACATGATATGCCCTCATCTTGAATACTGTGTGCAGATGTGGTTGCCACATCTCAAAAAAGATCTATTGGAATTGGAAAAGGTTCAGAAAAGGGCAACAAAAATGATTAGGAGTATGGAATGGTTTCCGTATGAGGAGAGTAATCAGACTGGGACTTCTCAGCTTGGGGAAAAAAGACAACTGGGGGAGGATATGATGGAGGTCTATAAAATCATGACTGGTGTAGAGAAAGCAGATAAGGAAGTGTTGTTTACTACTTCTCATAACACAAGAATTAGGGTTCACCAAATGAAATTAATAGGCAGCAGGTTTAAAACGGGAAGTATTTTTTCACACAATGCACAGTCAACCTGTGGAACTCCTTGCCAGAGGATGTTGTAAAGGCCAAGACTGTAACAGGGTTCAAACAAGAACTAGATAAGTTCATGGAGGAGAGGTCCATCAATGGCTATTAGCCAGGATGGACAGGGATGGTGTCCCTAGCCTCCGTTTGCCAGAAGCTGGGAATGGGAGACAGGGGATGGATCACTAGATGATTCCCTGTTCTGTTCATTCCCTCTGGGGCACCTGGCATTGACCACTGTCAGAAGACGGGATACTGGGCTAGATGGATCACTGGTCTGACCCAGTCTGGCCGTTCCTATGGTCTTATGACTGTATGTGGATTATCAGCACCAAAGTGATTATTGTATTAGCAGCACAGGATAGAGGAGACCCCACTGTGTTACTAGCTCAAGCAGCAGCAGCACTTGAGCTTTAACCCTTGCTCCCTAACAGGCCAGCTAGCTAAAGTTAAAGCACCATTTAACTTGAGATACAGTGTTTTGTGTGTAATCAGGAGTTGATTTAGGGGTAATGGTAGAGTTATACCTTGAGCTAACAATGCAGTGATGGAAAGCCAATGAATGGGTCTTGTTTGATAAACCTGGTCCGTTACAGTGGCTCTTTTGCAAAGTAAGAACTGTGCTTTATTGTGAAATGTGTACGTTCTTCTTTGTCTACTGTAGCCCCTCCAACCACTAATTCCTGGACATACAAATCCCAACTTGATTCCTAGATGTAAGGATAGTTTTAGATGCATCTAGAATTCCAGTTTGAAACACTGCATTACACAGTGTATTTGCTAGGACCAGTGGCTGAAGTCTTTCTCTAAGAATTCCTTCCTGTTTTGTGGCGTAAGCACTCAATTTCTAATTGTTCAGCTAATACTTTTCAAGCATTTATAGTGTCAAGACCATTCTTTGGCAAGCTGTGTTACTTGTATGTTGGCAGCATAACCCTGTCACATGCTCTTGATCTCTTTAGAAAGCCATGGTGTGATTTGTTATATGCCTTACTGGAACACAATCAAAAGAGACCAATAAATGAACAGTCATTGATGGACCAATATCCTCAGTGTTAGTTTTATTTTTTTAAATCAACCAAATTCTTGCGTGGGGTACAACTGCTTTTGTTTTCTAGAAGAATTATCTAGAACATTCTAAAACTGTAATTTTTTTAACAGAGAAATTGTCTATGCATTAGCATGTTGATACATCATTGTTTGTAGTGCAAAGAGTAGTTGACTGTTTCTGTGCTTAATTTTACAAACTTGCAAAGAAAAGTTGCCCCACAGCTAGTTAGTTTGGAATAATCCTGCGCTGATTTCCACAAATCCTTTCTCCTTAGTATTGTTAGTAATATGAAGCATAAGGTTCAAGGCATTCAGTTAATTCTTTCTTGTTTTTATGCAGCTTCTTATAATCCCTAGTGCTGTTGTCTGTCCTTTATACCAAAAGAAAAGGTGGGTGAATTGAACCCTGATTGTCTATTGGAAACTATTATTTTTATCACTTGTGTGTCATGGTCTTTCTAGAGGCAAAAGCCTGATTCTTTGCTGTGTGGAGATTTTTAGGAAGTTGAAGACTTTTGAGGCCTGATCCTGTCAGCTAATGTACATGGAAACCCCTTTGTCTTCAGTGGGGCTCTGTGCAAGCTTCAAGGACTCTCTTGGGGGTGGGGGGATTGGGACTTTAAAGTGATAATCTAATCACATGTAATTATGCTGGAGGAAAATGACAGCAGAAATGTTTCTCAGACAGCGACTTGCATCTATTCAGCATTTTATAAACACACTTCACATTTAGGTTTTTTTTTCTACAAGGACATTACTGTGTAAATTATATAAACACAGCAAGGGGTGGAGAGCTGAGTAGGGGAGTTAAAAACAGTGAAGTGTTGTAAGATATGCTATGCTTAGCTATCTTGTAAAAGGAAAAAACTGAATATAGTTACTATATTAGTAAAATTTGGGATGATTCTTCATTTGTATTGCAGTAGTACCTAGATACCTCAATCAAGATTGAGGTGGTGTTGTGTGAGGCATTGCATTCAGCATAAGGAAGAGTTTCTGCCCCACGTAAGGAACATGACAGATGCAACAAATGGATGGGGGAGCACAGGAGGACGATAATATTATGATTAGTATAATAAGCAGCAGACACACCACATCAGCTGGCCTAGTAATTGTTGAATGTTTTGTAGGCTAACAATGGAATTGAATTGATGTGCTCCCTTTTCTCCTCCAAAATCCATCCTTGCCAAATAACTCTTTAGCGGATTAGCTTCAGGGGTGAAAGATGTGATACTGGAGACTTGGGCCTTTCGTATCAAAAGTACTTTGACTCTTACAGAATACAATCAGATTTCACTTGTTCTTATCTGTGTCCCATTTTGAGACACTTGTCAGAGGAATAAAGGAAATGTTAGAAGTTGTTCAGACTGTTCTTATAAAGAAAATAAGTGCTTTAACATGTCCACATTAAAAAAAAAAATGTACATAAGTTAGTTTACACATACAGTTCAAACACCAAATCAACAGTTGTATTCACATCATGGAATTTTACAATAAAACTTCATCAGTTCTTGCATTGGTTCAGTTGAATTGGTGGGGCTCATAGTCTAGGCAAGGCTTCAGTGACTCTTATGAATATACTGATGCAAACTAGTACAGCTTCAAGAACATCATCTACCCTATGGTTCCCACTGGTTCATCTGAACTTGTGTTGGAACAAGGGGAAGTATAACTTCTACAGAATTCTCTAGTGTAGGCAAGCAAGCATGGTCAGCACTTTATATTGTAAACCGAACTGGCTAAGCTGGAAGGACGGCCTTCAGGCTGAGGCCTTGGACTGGGTCTCAAGTGATCTGGTTCTGTTTCTGCCTCTGCCACAGACTTACTCTTTGAATTTTGGGTAACTCAATCTCGCTGCTTTAATTCCCCATCTGTAAAATGGGGATGATGTAAGGATCGTTACCTGTTGTGTCTTTTTAGTTGGAAAGGTCATCAAGACTGATACTCCTGTGTTTGTATAGTCCTTTAAGAATTACTATCATAAAAATATTAAAAGTTTGATATGGTAGCATCTGGAAAGCCAACATTGGTACAAAGGGAGCCTTTACTTGAGAGATCCTTGTAGCAGGAGTTTTGCTGGTCAAAAAAGACAGTGGAAGTTCTGGGTGGGAAGCTTGCACTCCATTTAGTGTAGCCAGCACTGCCAGTGTGTCACTCACATAACCGAGAGATTCGCCAAATTCATCCCAAAAGAAAAAAGGCGGCATTGGTGCAATGCTCTGCATATTTAGTATCCTTTGCACTCAAAATATCTGAAAGTCTCTATAACATTACATGTAATACACATGTATTGTTACATATAATGGGCCCAAATTAATCTCTGGTATAACACCATCGTATTCATTTGAGCTGCACTAAGGATGAACTAGGCTTAATGTTCAGGAGCAAAATGTGTTGCATTTTAAATAAGGATGGATTTGACTATTAAAAGAAAATAGTTATGATGTGCATTCACTTGATGGGAGGTGATTTTGCATTAAGCATCTAATTTACAGACTGAGTGCTTTTTCCTTTTTTAAGAATTGTTGATTCCAGCAACTGATTGCAGAATAAATAATTCAATTTAATTAGTGATTCCATCTGTAACAGTAGATAAATACTAATATTCGATCAATATTTTGTAAATTAATATTTGTGTATTACTTTCAATAATCAATTAACTGCTGCTGCCTCTGACCCTTCTGTAAACAGGTGTGGTTTCCAACCTCCTCTGAATAAATCACATGCACATTTTGTATAGTCCAGCTTAGCCCTTTTCTGAGATTTGACTTTGTGTAACGTAACACAACACTCAACGCCAAAGCTTTCTACAAGGTTTATTGCTGCGTGAGCTCTTTGAACCAGACCTTGTTTCCTCATGCCAAGAGTTTCAACAAAATCCACCTGCTTGTATAACTTAGCAGTAACTGTGCTGTGCTCCAGTGCAAGGTTCAAACAAACCGAGCATGGCTTAACACAGGAGCCCTGCCTCCCTATACAGCATTTTAGATGTTCGAACACTGTTGCACCTGTCTGTGCAAATAATATGCTGCTTCTGTTATAGGACATTTTATGCATCAAACAACGGAGTTCATGTTTTTCTTTGCATCTAAGGCAAGAGACTCAGGCTGTCTTAACTGAATATAAGACACTAACAGTGGCTATTTTCAATTACACCCATGTAACAAGCTCTTTAAAAAAAAAAAAAAATCAAAATAGATGTTTGTAATTTTATTGTAAAACGTATTTGTGGAAATTATCTTCCTTTAACAGTTTAGTATTCTGTCCGCTAACTGATGACGCAACAATGCTGTTAAATGTTTTAAGTGCGACTCTTTCCTTTCCACCTTAGCTTTAATTTCTGGCTAAAACCAGGTCTCCTGTTCTTCCTTCTAAGAGCCTAGGAATTATCATACTGACTATATATATATATATTTTACTGACTACAAATATTTTAAGGGATATGCTTAGTTAAACCTATGCTCTGAAGAATAAAGGCATATATCTGTATTTATTTTTAATTTCTCTTAACTAATACAATTATGGATATTCTCATTATCTAGATGAATGTCTAAGCTCTTGCTATCAATAAATTATGGCAGTGTATTTCACAGGTTAATTATGTAAAAGTATATTTTTTATCTGTTTGAAATTTTGCTGTGTAATTTGCCCCATTGTATTATGAGGGGGTAAATAAGAGCACCTGTTTTACCTTCTGTAAAAGTAAAACGGGTGCTCTTACACAATCACAACTTAGACAAGACACAGAAGAGATCATCAGGACTATTTCCTTCTCCTCTAACTTTCTCCTCTTCCCCCTCCCTGCCCCCAAATCATTCTGTTCCGGATTACAAGAATTTCACCAGGGATATGGTAGAAATTCTGCAGCCTCCTGAGTGGGTTGAATTTAGTTTGATTAAAAGTTCAAGAGCTCTCAACTACTTTAATCTCAAGTATCCTCAAATTCTTGCTCTATGGTTTTCCTTTTTTGTGCCATTAATAACCCATTTAATTTCTTAAAACATGTTTAATTTCCTCAACTTCATTTAAAACGGATGTCTTTTACTTGGTTTACAGTTCTGCTTTGGACGTTGAAACTTTATGTGCAACTGTAGATACATAGTGTGCATATATCTCTTGAATTATTGATTAATTCTCCGAGTGATTTAAACACTAGTACACTGAGAGAAGAGAACTATGAGGTCAAAGACCACTTCTGAATCATCCCTTTCTGATTGGTGCTGGGGATTGGGAAACTGCAGAAGGAGAAAATTCACCTGTAGCCCTGTCCCTTGGGGTGCAAATACTAGGCCTCAAAAGGACTTTGTCTGTTTTTCCTTTAGTACGTCATGGACTTGTCATTGATAGAACAAGCAAACCCTGCTATAGAAATCAAGTAAGGACCCTTCTTCAAAAGGGGAAAGAGCCAAAGCGCCCAGCAAAAAAGCTTATGTAGGTCTTCTGGCAAATAGTCATTATGGCAAACTTCTGGCTGCCATCCTTTCTTCCTTCTTAAACGTTTCATCTCTCTTCCCTAGAAGCCCTCTATCCCCAAGAGGTGGCTGTCTGTGCAGAAGGAGCAGTCAGCAGTAGCTGTGGCAGGAGCCCTTTTTTTCCTCCTGGATGTGGTCAGTGAGCTGCTCCACCAGCAGTCAGATGGCAGGCCAGGGAAGCAATCACTCTCAATCCCTAGTGTTACCACTTTTAGGTAGTGGCTAACTCTGTCCTGAGGGCGGGAACAAGATGTCTAAATCCTGTACACGAACGCAGTTAATTTAAAAATACTAATCTCATTGCTAGTTCGAAAGAAAATGTTTTATCACTTGTCCTGTTCATTATCTAAAAGTCTGAGAACTGGTTAAAAAGAGATGTAAATGTAATTATTCTGGCTACGAAATGTATCTAAACTGTAAGAACCAGAAATCTGTCAAATTACTAGGATACCCAAACTACATGTTTTTACATCTTTTGGTTGTATATTTATCATAGTCTAAATGTAACTTGCATAACCTTGGGAGCATACAAATTAAAAGGAACTAAGTCTGCTAAACAGTGACTTCAGCTGTAATAAGCCAGATTTGTGTGTGTATATTGGTGTAGGAAGAGAGATGGAGAAATTTGCCCAATATGCAATTCCATGACTACTTTCTCTGTTCATTCGTTTGAACACAAACGTGTTTAGCGATGTAAGTATTGAGTCTTGTCTTCAGCTAAGAGGGTGTATCGAAAAGGAACTATTAAATCTCTTTGTGAAATTGGTTTACATTTTTACTAATTCCATTCTTAGGATATGTTTCATTGTAAAAAGGTGCAGTGACTATAACATCATAGCAGTGAATACTGTGCAATCTAAACATTGTAAATCCACTGTGAGAAACCTAATATAATGAAATGAAACTCTTACTCTATATTTACCATGTAGCTGTCGAGCCCTCCCGTTAAAAGGAACTGTGGTCCTTAAGTACTTGAATGTAGAACTTTCTAAGTACTTTGTGTTAAACAACCTTTTTAAAGAAGGAAGTTTGTATGAGAGATCATATATTAATAACTTTAATCCTGCTATAGATGGCTATTCAAACAGCTTGAATTTGGAGAGAAGATGATGATGATTAGAGGAAGCCACTGACAGCATATCCAATTTTTTATTTTATTTTTTTATTTTTTTAAATAAGTTGTAGGACTTTGGGTAGACTGAAAATGGGAAAGATTGGGGCTGGGGAAGGAAGCAAGAGGTAACCAAGGAATAGACCAGGTTTGAAGGACTTGGATAAGAGAAGAGGCATGCTTTAGATGTGATACTGCGTATCTGTTGACAACACTAAATGTGCTCATATCACAGATGGCAAGCCATTAGTGTATCATTTGAATGAAGTAACTAATTACATTACCCAGGAATGTTAAAATTGTTGATACTTTTGCCTGGTATTAAAACTGCTTATTGTGACTGTCTGCACAAACTCTGGCGTGGATACTTTCTGTAACATTCTGATGCATGAAGAACTGGAAATATGCACTGTAACTGTGTGTGTGTGTGTGTGTGTGTGTAATATAATTCAAGTCTACTGATTTTATTTATATATACACGCATATATAAGAATTACTTGAAGATTTAGCAAATGTTTGACACTGAAGACACTTGAGTGACATTTCTGTTACCTATTATGCCACTTGTTTCTCTCATCCATGTTACATATGGCTCTTAGACTGTAAGTTCTTTGCAGAAGGGGTGTCGTCTGTATTGCAGCTAGCACAGTAGGGCCCAGCCTTGGCATTAGGAGCAACCACAATGTAAAAATTTAATTTATTAAGAGATGGTTTCTTACTGAACTTGGTAAGTCTTAATGTGGCTACTGTATCAGATTCCCAACACACCTTTTCAATCTCTAACTTGTTCTTATCCCAATAGATGCCTTAATGTGATTGTAAATCTAGTGCTCACAAAGCTGATGGAACCAGCCTTTGAGCCCTTAACCACTTTAGATTGCCTTCCTTATTGCCAATAACAACATCAAGGGGAGTTGGTGAACTATTGGCCCTGGTGGCTGATCTTTCTTATGCTATTTTATTTGGTTAGGAGACCGAGTAGAATCCCAGGCCCACTGAAATCAATTGGAGTTTTGCCTTGACTTCAGTGGAACTGAGAATTTCACCCTGTACCCACAACCAAAATTCTTACCTGAGGTAGTCTCTGACTTCAACTTAAATCAGATTCTCAGTTTGCCAGCCTTCTTTTCCAGTGACGAGTGTAATTTAGGAAAGGATAATGGACTTTGAGATGTTAGGGGAAAAAAGGTCACTGGGGCCCTGAACCCTTAAATACTATCAGACCTGAGTGCTTACCACTGTGAGAGAGCTTACCTGTGGCCCCAATGGCTAGAGGTTTGTAGCATCACATGCATCAAAAATTCTTTCAAAGAATATAACTTTCTCTTATTCCTAGGTACAGCATCACAGACTAGATATTTTTTGTTCAGTGTATGGTACTGGATCACTACAAGTTTAGATAGTTCTAAGGTTATCTTCCAGTCCAGGTGTCCCATTGTCCTGTGCTGTTGTGCTTCTTGGCTAGCTTAAACTCCTGTTTGTAAAAGGCCTGAGAGTGGGTCTGTTTGTAATACAAGCAGTGCACAAAATATGAGCTTAGCTCATATTGGTGAAATATTTCCACAGTGATCTGTAACCTGGGAAAGAGAGCCCATGGGTTTGAAGATTATGGGTGGGATTTTTCAAAAGTACCTATGTGATCTAGGCGCACGAGTAGGATTGAGTTTTCAATAGAGCTTTTGCTCCTGAGTCACTTGATTTACTTTTGAAATTCCCACCCTATATGTCTTATGGAAAATACTTAAATATATTTATCATTCTGTTTTTAAACAAGTACTAATTGATTACACACACACTTCAGTGGACAGGAAAGATTGAACTGTTGATAGTTTGGGGGTTTTTTTCTTCCAAAGCACTTTTTAAAATTTCACCAGAAGAGGGCGACTTCCTCTTATGACACAGGACACTGATCTTTTAATGCAGATTTCATTGTATAACTACTTAAAAACAATAGTTTCATGTTTTCTAAAACATTTTGAAAAGGGGAAAAAATGTACTTTAGCACAGTATTGGTATAAGTTGTAGCAGCTCTGGAAATGGAATGATTGTTACTTAATCTGTTTTAAGTGAGAAGTAAAAGTAGTTCATGAAGGGAAAAGGTATATTCTGTACAGCGTATTAAGGTGTTCATAGCAGCGTGCAATAATTCTTTAATTCGGCATGCTTTTTAAAGGTTTGAAAAAGGGGTTGCTGCATAGTGGGTTATCTTATTTACTTGGTACTGTTTTAACCACAAAAGTTGTAAGGCACAGGAAATAGCTTTATAGTTCCTTCCTCCCACAAGTCATAAATTCAGTTGTGGACATCAGGATGTTTTTCTTGGCTTATCTCTTTCTGTACAATTCGCCTTGCACATCTGCCACATAAATTATGAAATTGCTAACTTGAAAAATTTAAAATGCTATTCAGACTCTTACTGTGCTATAGTGAAGATGGTATCATTGGTCAAAAAACTCAAACGGTTGAGAGTTCCAGAGAGAATTCTTATCATATCTGGTATTTGTATACAACATTGCCTGCTGTTGTCGTCAGTGGCACCAATTCAGATATTTCTTTGGGGAGAGGGAGCAAATTCTGGTTCTCCCTCCGCCCCTCATCCTGGAACCTGTTCTGGTCCCCACTCCTCCACGCTTGTCCTGCAGGAACCTGGGATCTCCCTTGGCTGGCAGATCTCCCCTCTTACCCACACACTGCATGAGCAAGTGTCACAAGGAGATGAGTATTTGCCGGACTCCCCCACACTGCCTAGTATGCTAACAACTTCCTGTGTGCCAACTCACAACACCACTTGCTAAAATTTGGCTCAGCAGCCCCTCTCTATGGAGGGGCAGGTGGGTCAGATTTCAGTGGCACTGCAACCATGTAGTGTGAGCAATGCTCCAGACAACTCTGACAGCAGCCATACTGATTTAGTATGGGACCACTGCTTAAAACTGTTCAGGCCATGTCCCTCCCCAGTTCCACAGCCTATGGAACTTTGAGCAAGTGCAAAACCCTTGTGGGAAAGGGAGCCCTTCATGCACTCTCCCGCTCCAACTCCTTGTAATTGTGCCACTGGTCTTCATTCTTGTGGTGTTTTAAACTGCTGTTCAAAAGTAGGTAATTTCAAATGGTCAGGTAGCACTTGACCTAAGGCATTTTAAGAGGCATTTTAGAATAAGGGTGCCCATCTATTTCTCAGCTGAATTTGGACTGCTGGTGTCATAGTTGGCATCCATATGTTGCATCTGTAAGATCTTAAATCCAGACTGCACATTTCATAACAATAATGACATAACTGACACAAACTAAATGAAAATGAAATGAGCTGGCTATTTGAGAATAAGTGGGGGATTGCTGACTGGTAATAATGGATTGATGAAGACTTTTTTATTATTTTTTAAATGCCCTGTTCCTAACAGAGAGCAGACAGGCAAGTAAGCATGTGACCTCCCACTCCCATCTGTGAACCAAGCTACTTAGTGCATTAAACTTTCTAAGGCAGTGACACATGCTGTAACAGGTTAAGCCAATGAAATCCTAAGGCTGTAATACACCTTTTCTTCTGAGCTCTGATATACAAGGAACGGGACTTAAAGGTTTAAAAAAATATATATTTCTGAAACAGGTGCTTGTTTTGGATGGGTGATCAACTCTGTTTCCTCAGAGTCTGGAACAAGTGATGCCATGATAATCTGCTAACAAGGAGATGAATAGAGCTGTATGATCACTTTTCCTCTTCTGGGATGTTAATGTTTCTCACATGTTGTGGTGGCCCCTAGTGGCTGATGAGCAGTGCTGGGGTTCAGGAGCTCAGGTTTCTCATGTTGCAGTTTAAATGCTCTATTGAAAATATTTCAGGCACAGCTGGCTAAGTATTAGGTAAATCATTTTTAATAACAAAGTAATGCTTCTGGAAAACTGATTGTAAACTGTGTATAGATGGACTAAACAGGTTAAGAGCAGATTAGGTAGGAATGTGGGGAAATGTCTTCTATATGAGCCAGTTGGAAATTTTGTATGTTATGACACATCAACAGTAGAGGTCAACTTCTGAGCCCAATATTAAGACTGGGTGGTTTATATTGAAGGAAAACCTTTAACTTTTTAAAATGCATCTGTTTTCCTCCTACAATACATGACTGAGGATCCTTTAATTAACAATGTAGGTAGTAAAGATACTTTATCCACTCAGACGTTTTGACATAGCACTTCTGTCTCTTGATGATGATCCTGTTAAATGGTAGATGAAAATTTCTGACTTCTTTCTAAACACAGGGTCTACTGGATAACTGCCACTTCATTGCAGGTATAGTATTAATGTGAGCTGCTTTTTCTGCTGTTAAGGTGATTTGATAAATGTTCACCCTGGTGATATAATGTGTAAAAGAGAGGTTATTTTACTCTACCAGTGTGGATGTTACTATCTTTGACTTCTAAAGGTTGTGCAGTATAACCTCACGTTTAAATAAACCCCCTCATTTTACCTATTATGCAATTTTTAGCCCCTAGCTGTGCTGCTTGTGTGAAGTCAGGGGACAGGTCTGAACAAAGCTCATAAGAGAGGCACCAGTGAGCTGACTGAACTATAAACTGAGTTTCTGTCTGTTACCACAAGTAAAGTCCTATCTCCTCCAGTTTGGGTATTTAGAGCAGATCCCAATAACATGCAGTAAAGTGGTTAGTAGTTAAATTGGTTGGAGAGATGGTCTCCAGCACTCGTATTACTAGAATGAACACAAAGCTCAGTCTGAGTCTGCTTACGTTCCTGGAAACTCCAAGTCCACACTGGACATGCTCAGCGGTTTACCTCAGGAGTTAATTACTAGCATGATTATATGGATAAAATTCCTGTGTGTTTGTGTGTACCCCACCTCAAGAGTCTTGATACTCTGGTTGAGACAGCTGTGCAGGAGGGAGAGTACAAGGAACTACTTGCTTATTGAGCCAGATACAATGTGGTCTTTACTCCTGTTGTAAGATTTTTTTTTTGCATATCCATTTTCAGATGTGAGCCGTTGACCTCTTATGGTTGACAAGTAACTAGATTGATATGGCCAGTCTGAAAATACAGCAGATAGTTAACATATTTTTATTTGGTTTTATGGGTGCAGGGCTTGAGGTTGCGAAAAAACACCATTTATTGGTGTAGAAGAGGAGAGCACTAGATTGCTTCCAACTCTGAATACATAACTGTATTTTCATGGCCCCAATATAAGATTTTATTTTATTCTCCGCTTATTTCTTATTCTATTAAGAAAACTGTTTGAAGTGGTCAGATAGAAGAAGGTATTGTGGGAACTGCTTCATAAAAAGGGAATAAGCCACTAACAAAATTAGACTTGATGAAAACTGAAGTGTTCACATCTCAAAATTGTTGAAAGGTATGATTGTTCACCAGATGGTAATTATAGATTGAGGATAGGACTATTAGGCATATACTCTGATAGCTCTTATAGAAATAACTTCAATTATTAAAAGAAAAAAAGATTCCTTATCTCTTGCAAAATTTTCTCCTTATACTAAGTAATGTTTTACAGTAATAGAGCTTTTGTTGCTCAGTACCTAATCTAAGTCTTTATCAAAGGAGTAATTCTTGGGAAGGAATGATTCCAAATGTGGGCTGCTGGTTTTTTTCTTTTTTTTTAAATTTGGTGTTTATTCAGTAGTGTTGGTATTAAAGCTTTCTATAATATATATAACTTTTTTTTTACTCAGCTTTACTCTTCAAATGGAGATATTTAAGGAATGATCTTTCATTGCAAATTGTTAATGGTGGTAAAAAAAAAAAAAAGTTTCTCGTTTCAGCTTTTAGTATTTTAGTGTTCCCAGTTGTAAAATTAAAAAAGGAAAAACAGAAGGTGCATAATCCAGTAAGGTCCTTGGAGTAATAGTTAAAGGTATAATATTATGCACATAGGAGTTCATGTATACATGATATCATAATTGGTTTGAAATATGCATTTAAAAAATTTAACTGGGTAGCCAGGTTCCCTTTTCCCACTGCTTGCTCCCTCAGCACAGTGCGTAGCTTCCCAAAGGTTTGAGAAATGTTTCTAATTAGTCTTGCCCTGTCCAATCCAATACCTTTTTCCGTCACTATAAAGAAACTATTATAATATTCCCTTTTGCTATGACTTCAATTTATTTTAGTTCTCGCTAGTTTTGACTTCGCGTTGAACAAAGCTAGTGCAGATCTCATGTCCGGAATTGAGCCTGTGTAGTCACTGACACCAATAGGAGTCCTAATTCTTGTAGCTCTGACTCTTACTTCAGGCTGCACTTGAGGTTTTTTAGTTGTGTAAAATACTAATTTAAATAACTTTTTGTTATGCTGCTTGGTCCCTTAACCAGTATTAAGTGTGTTCTATTCTAAATGTGTGTAGATACGTTTTACACTTTCCCATTACACTTCTTAGTGTGTGAATTTTTTTCTCAACCCCTTTTGATTGGCTCATATTTGCATTCCTTACCTAATATCGGCTCTTCTAGCTACTTTGAAGTAATAGTCAGTGCTACAGGGGTGATTGAATTAGGGGAATACTTTACTAGTGTTGCTTACGTGGGAGCGTCGTTTTATCCAGCACAGTGATTCTCCCCGTGGCAAGAACTGTATTTGCAAACTCCAGTAAATGCTGATTAAAGTGTGCTGCGATAGTTAGTTTTTTATCCACTTCAAATTTTGTATACTGATACTTGTAAAGCAGTACTGTATTCCTTGATACTTCAGGGATATTTCACAGTTTGGGTCTGGATCTGGGTGTTGGGGGAATCACTTGGACATTTCTGAATCCAGAAACTTCTCGTCATTAGAGAATTGTTGTGCACATTGAAGGGCTGAAAAGTCATTTTCTAGTGAGCCAGGTATTTGTAATACTTCAAAAGAGCATTGCTTCCCAAAATCTAGAGTTGGATGGTAAACCTCCCTTAGGAGTTCCAATTTGAGTACAAGTACAGCATAAGAATCTGTGGAGGGTGTCCTGTGATCCAGAATAATGAAAACCATATGATCGATCAAGGTTTCACCTCACAACATTGCAAGTATTATTTAAAACTGTTTTTCCCTAATGTTTTGGCTGAAAACACAAAATAGAACAGATTTTTCCTGGCACTAAAGTGATTTTTTTAGCCTAAGGGAACTTTCCTTTTCAGTGTTTGTTTTATGGGTGTTTTAGGGTAAAACACTTTGAAGAGACATTGATACTTTCTGGAGAGCATAATACACTTCACCCTCTTTAATACGCTGTTCTTCAGAGCTGAGGAGCATTATTGAGATTTGATGATTCATTATGGGGTTCAGTGTTGTGAAGAGCTATAGTACATAGCCTAAAATATTACTGTTATCACAGCCACGGAATGTATTGAAATCAAGTACTTAGAAAACTCGTATGCACAACATACTTATCACTTACTTATGTACACAGTGTTTCTTGTGCCTACTTTGTTCCTGAGTTGTGTGTACTGTGTGTATGGTAAAAAATGATCTCTTCATGCTTTCTGTGAAGTACACTCCTTCAGAAAATTGTAAAACATGTAAATCTTTACTTGCAAATGAACTATTTCATTTGTATGCTTTTAAGAAATCCATATAGGTTTGTTTGTCTTCGGAAGAGCATTTCAGGTTGCTTCCCTCATTTTATTCCTGAAAGCTGATGTGATTTATGAGTGTTCTATAATATGAGTGGGAACAGATAGCTAATTTGTAAATATTCTGCACAACAAATTTTGGATGGAGGTTGTTTTTTGGCTTTCCGTTATCTTTGTAGGAATGGTTACAGAACTGACTTTTCTCTCCCACACCTCCTTTCTCCCTTCTCCCACACAAAAAAAGACAAGCAGCAAGAAATGTAATGAAGCACGTACAATATTTCTCTCCAACCCGTTTCCCCTATTTTCTGTTTTTAACTCATTTTAAGGCATGACACTTGGGCCTTGATGAGAGCCGCATTGCAAATATTCTAGATCTCAGGAAACCATAACTCAGAAAGAAATTTGGAATATTTATGAAGTCGCTGTATAGTTCTTTCAAAGAGCCTCTTTCCTTTTCAGAAGCACATAAAACACTTTAGGTAAACTAGGTATGTTTAATCACAATAAAGGCATCTCCTTTTTTAGTTTATCTGGTTGTAGAATTAGGTGTTAAATATAAATATTCATTTTTTCAAAAACATGAGGAATATTTAATCTTTTATAGATTGATCCACACTGAGACAAGCCAAATATTTTTAAATAATGAGGGGTACTGGCATTCCCACTGCCAAAGAATTTGAGAGCATCACTTGAGCTACCTTTTTAAAATTGTTGTAAATACATAGCTTTTCGTATTTATAAACTTAACCCATCTGTTGCTGAGATTTTAAAATAAAGAACACCCCGCGGACCACAGCTTTTTTTTTTAATTGAACCCATTTATTTATTTAGTTATTGCTAGTGCCTCTTTCTGGCTAGAAATATAATAACCAAACCTATACTGACATCACTGACTTTGAAAAAAGGTGCTGGAACAGTGAATGAAAAAAAAAAATTAAAATGCATCTGTGGGAGTTGACACTGGTCTATAAGATTAAAAAGATAATTATAAGAAAGCTAACATGTACCATGTAAGCAGAAAGGAATGTGGCAAAGGTTTTGTAATCATTAATATAGCTTTTCCATATGCCGTACTTTTAACCTAATGGCTAAATCCACTTCTTCCGTTTACTTAACATCTCTATCCATGTCAAAACTGGCTTGTTATAAGATTTCAATTGTGAGGGCTTTAAATTAATGAGTTGGTGTAAATCCAAAGGGAATCTTTGAGATTATAGTGTGCTTTAAGCGTTCAGTACTAGGATTCCTTCTGTTAGTCTTAACTATTGCATAACCATTTGTTTGCAAAGCAATCTGTCCATGAAGTCCAGTATGATTCCCTGGAAGCAGCCCAGTATAAACTAATCAGAGAGCCCCCCCTGGCGTCTGAAAGTGTCCTCGGATATTAAATTTATATCAATCACAGGAAGTCTTGGCAATCAAACTAGTCACTTTTTCCCTTCACATCTGGACATAAATTATTTTTTGCTGCAAAGGTCATAGGAATCATGGGTAGGGCATGGAATGAGGGCCATAGAAAACATGGGAAAGGAAGAATAAAACTATATTTCCACCTTTTTAAAAATAGCTATTTTTAAAAGACCTGGAACAAAGCCAAACTACACAACTTTTTTTAAGTTTACATTTGTTTCTGAATTAACTGTGGCTTAAAGATATTTTGTTTTGGAACGTTTTGTGCCATTAGATCTCATCTTGGTATTTGAGAGCTTTCTACAACTTTGCTGAGAACAATAACTTTACTGTAGGATGATTTTAGAAATGGAGTATGTCTTCCTATTTTAGTGGGGTTTAACTGCACTTTCCCCCCCGTTGCTTACTTTTCCCCCAGTACTGTGTTAGCCCTGTACTTTGAGAAACTATTTAGTTGATGCTGGTATTTTTACTGTAAGTTTCTCTTTGTGATTTTTTTTTTCCAATCTCAAACTTTACTTGAAATATAGGAAACTCCTTTTTATATTCCCCATCCCCATCCATCCCTTCAAACAAGAGCTTGGGGAGGCTTTATAAAAACAAACAGAACCTTTCCCTTTTGACCCACAAGTTTTCCTTACATAGGACAAGAAAACTAGTGTGCTGAAAGCTGCAAAGCTTCTGAAGCCTGTAGTTAAATAAACAAATGAAAATGTTCCATATGCATGAGAATTGAAAATGGTACTAGCTTACATCTGGATGTCTACAGCAAACAAAACAGCAGAAATAGAAGTTTGTAGGGTGTTTTTAATGGTTTTTAATGGTGACTTTATACAACCCTATTTTTGCTATTCTTCATACCTATTGCTGAGTTTGGACATGCTTTCTTATACAGATCATAGTCTATTGGCTTGCTGATTACTTACTCAGCCATGTAGGGTACACTTTCTTTAGACATAGTCAAATAAAATTATTTTTCAGAATCTGATTTCAAGAATTCTAATCCTGAGAATCCCTGATTAAATCTAGGAGTTATACCTCTGGATTTATTACCATCTGTGTCCTTTTCTGGCTCTTAAACTTTTTGTTTCTCCTTTCTCTTTTGCTTTACACTCCCAGTTCCATCATTCTTCTGCACGGAAGGTTGGATGCGTGTCACTTTAAAACCTATTCATGCTTCTCCCTAAACACCCAGACGGGTGACTGTAAAGCAGTGTTTTTGTTGCCCTTCCGGATTCAGAGAACAAAGGAAGGTGAACCCAGCCTCCGCCATAGCATTACTATTAGGCCACTGGACCAGTTCCGCATTTCATTCCAGTTGGTTTACAAGACATTCTATGGACTCCAAGTTGAAAACAATCATGTTGCAGCAACTTCTTTCAGGTTCTGAAACCAGTTGTATAATGTGTTTAACAGGCTTTTTCCCTAAACTTTGTAGTATAAGGGATATAAACATTGCATATCTATTTTAAATACACTAGAGAGTGAGAATATTATACAAGTAGGCAGAGTATAGGTAATGGTGTGTCTTTTAGTTGTGCAATGTTTTACTGATGTAAATGTGAATGTGCACAATTATTCCATTTTCCCACTAGCACAACATCTGAAAAAAATAAATCTTTAAATATTGCCGTTGGAGAGCTCTTTTCATGTGAATACAGTTGTTAAGGAATAAATCCATTGAGCCCCACTTTTGTTCAGGTTAAGGCAGATCATCTTGCTTCCAGAGTATATTAGGACTTTTTTTGTAAGAAAGCATTAAAAATTAGACTTGTAATTAAACGTTAACATTTTCTGCAACAGCTATTCATTAAGAAAGCAGATTCTTTGACTCTTTTAGAGATGATACTGAAACCTCTTTTTTCCTCTTTCCATATTACATTTTTGCAAAGAACTCCCATAGAAGGTCCTTGAACTCTTGATATTGTTTTCATTCCTTTAATCGGCATACAGGGAGCCCTGTAGCTTCTCTCCTTCTCCTTCCCATTTTCCCTTAATTAAAACTGTTCAAGCTAAAAAACATACTTCCCTGTGAATGTCTCATCTCCCTTCTTTCCAGCTTCTCCTATCTGTGTAATTTTGCTAGCACCTGCTGGGATACTGACATTGTTTGGATTTCATTATAATGTACATGGTTTGAAAAAATACACATCCACTTCTGTTCATTGAGTTATAGAAGTACTGGCAAATAATTGTGCAACATGTAAGCCTGCAAGCAAGCCAGATCTAGCTGAGGAAACTACCAATTTAGACTCTAGTGGTTGTTTCAATTTTAAGTTGACCAAAAGCCATTTTTACTGGACTGATTCAAACTTCATGTAATCCCTAGTCTCTCATCTGTATTCTTGAAGACTAATGGAATAGTAAAAACCTTCTTAAAGATAACTTAAATATGTTGTATAATGTCCTCGGGGTAGCTTCTTCACTAAAGATGTTTTCTTTCCCACCCTGTAGAGGTATCTCATTAAGGTACCCACTAGTGTCATTATTAAGTTTTCATGTGTTTCTCAGTTTGATGCTAATCTTCATGTGTGTGTTAATTTTTTTTTTTCCTTTGCAGCACCAATGTGGTTATGAATTATTCAGACATCGAGTCTAAGGTTCGAGAAGCAACCAATGATGATCCATGGGGACCTTCAGGGCAGCTCATGGGAGAGATTGCCAAGTAAGTGATGATTTGACTCAGCAGTGATAAAAAAAGATGCATCTTTATCCAGAAATGTAAAATTTGCTGCCAAACCAGCAGGGATGCCAGGTTGATAGAGAAGAGCTGACAAATAATTATAAATTAAATTTTAAGATTATATGCTGGAAAAAAATAATCAATCACCGAATCAGAAACATGTCACAGTGTACTTGCAGTGTGTGTTTTTGGTTTTGGGGGTTTTTTTTTTAATTTTTTTATTCTTGGTCTTACAATATGTATAATTTTATAGGGTTTTCAGAATAAAAAAAGATCCTATTTGGGGCCAGTTGCTTCAATACTTTTTAAGGTTTTAAGCAGAGTAAGATTAGCCAAATTTTTGCTCCTGAACATATGTATCAGTTTATCTCTGAGAAGGGCTTGGATAGTGTGATGAGCTAGTTATGAGGGGCACCACCATAGTCATGTTGTAGACATTAAACTATTGCTTTGAAGAGAATAGATTCCTCTTCTCTTCTTCCTCCCCCCCACCCCCACCCCCAAATTGATAGATACTCAGCTTTGTTTGAAATGGTGGTATGTGAAATACATCTGTATAAATAAGAAATTTTGGTAGCTCTTCGCTTGGAGTGTGATGGAATTACAATAGTTTTAGACCAAGTCTGCCATCTACTGTCAACATTTAATTGTAGCAAACTACTAGGGAAAACTTATGAAAATAATTGCTTTGCTCCTTTTGTTTAATTCTCCTAGAGCTACATTTATGTATGAGCAGTTTCCAGAACTTATGAACATGCTTTGGACTCGAATGTTGAAAGATAATAAAAAGAACTGGAGGAGAGTTTATAAGGTGTGTGTGTGTGTGTGCATATAAAATACATTTTTAGGGTGTGATTACTCTTACTCTGTGTACTGAAGAACAAACACTTAAGGTATTAATTTTAGTTTCATATCTTGATGCACTGTTGTGCACATACGTATTCAACTATGTTGTTTGTATTACCAAGAAGCTATAGTTACAATAAACTTCAGTTTTCTCCTGTCAGATGTTACTATTAACTGTTATAAAAGTCAAATTTCTGTTTTCTTTTGTTCTGCAGTATAGAGCTTTCTAAAAATAAGTTTTGTGTAAAATGCTTTTTAATTAACATAGTAATCTTATTTTACTGTTGCACGAGTGTCAAACAGAATAACATCTACATTTTTTACTTAAACAAAAGAAATATCATTTGCATGTATGCCTGTTGGTAAACAATTTTTCAAATTATTTGCAAATTCTTTTTAAGCATTCTAAAGGATATTGTTTCTAACTGGAAAAATTGTTTCCAAGTTAAACATCTTAAAACTTAATTTACGTTAGTATTCTGCCTGAAAAGAATCCAAATTTTCCAACTAATTTTGAAGATTGTATTTCATTTGCCTTTTGTCTTACTAGTGGTAGAGAAAGCACTGAACACCAGTTGACGTTTCTGTGTTTTTGAATAATTTGTGTAAAGTAGATCTTTTCCCTTAATATTGTAATGCTGTACTTCCAATGTAACAACATATGTAGGATTATATTGTTTTTTTTAGGGGATGGGGTGGGATTGGTACAGCACATACCATTTTTAAAATTTAAGGTTTAGATCCTACTGTGTCTTGTTTGAGGCTTAATTATATATAACAAGACAAAAATAATTCTAAGGCACACTCTGTTTTCTTGGGGTGCCCAATGCTTTGTACTCTTGTTTTCCCTGAAGTATATTGTAAATTAATATTTAATGCTATCATACGTACTACTTAATATTCTAAATTTAGTTGGAATTATCTAATTCTAAATTAGGTTTGAATATATTGCATTTTGAGTACGTATTTTAGCTGATAGACTCTGCTTCATGTGACTTTTTTTTTTAGATGGAACTTATTGAAGTTCAAGGAAGTTCACAATTTTAAAAAAATACTTTTTTTCAACTTTTAAAATTTTTGTCTTGAAGTTTCCTTTAAACTTACTCCAGAATACTGTGTTTTATACATGAACACATTCCTGTAGACAGCAACATAAATAAGTCACCGTAAAAATTGCTTTTAAATGAAAAACTTTGGGGAATTGAAGGGGCGGGGGGGATACAGGAAAACCTGTTTTTTGTTTTGTTTGTTTACAGGTTTAGGTTTGCTTTTTAAATTTCCATCACTATCTTTTTCTGATAAATTATTTTGTTTCAAGAATTAGTGATGATCTGATCTACTTTGTTTTTACTGAACAAATGCAATCTAAATTTGCTTGCGATGCTTATAAATGAAAAAGGGGAAGGAAAAAAGAGAACCTGATAAAAGGCAAATCAGTGTAATAGTTATTTAAAAGGGGAACAAATCTTGACATTGACTAACTTTTGGATTTTAGGATTTAGTTTTTTATTGCACTTAAAACAAATTCTGATAAAGCTTTTGGTCATGCAGTCATTTAGTGTGCTTTGTATTTTTATAGTCTTTGCTGCTCCTAGCTTACCTCATAAGGAATGGATCAGAGCGTGTTGTTACGAGTGCCAGAGAACACATTTATGATTTGCGCTCCCTGGAAAATTACCACTTTGTAGGTGAGCAATAGAAAAATCTTACAAGCAAATTAAAACAGTAGTTGAAGTTGTCAGTCACCTGAACCAGCTTAGAAGCTTCCCTGCTCTAATTAGAATGTGACTGTTGCCGGTTGTGTGAAGAGTGCAGAATCCAAGACGTGGGACCCTAGAGTATTAATTAGTGAAGACAAGAACTTGCAGAAAAGACTGGCTAATAACAACAGAACCAACACAACATGAGTGTTCGGGTTTATATTAAAATATGCACTAGAGACTGGTCCCCTGTGGTGTCCGTAAAGGAATAGCTTTAATCATATGGGAAGAAAAGGTTAGAGCTCCAAAACACACACATCTGTTTGAAGCTGGGGGGTTTTTTCCTCGCACCAAATAATATTTACAGTGCAAAGGCAGCAAGGCCAATGTGTGTTTTGAATGTGAAAGAGGCTGGCAAGAAGCAAATTTTAGTTTTTAGCTGTAAGCGCTTTAAAAATTCAGTTTTGCAGTGTGACAGAATTCTAGCAATTAGTGTTTCTAAAACTGCACTAAAAACTAAAAACTGGTGCTGCTTCTTAAAATAGGTTAAAATTGGAATAAAATGAGTGAAGAAAATAGTTTAAATCTGAGTCTGGTGGTTTTACTTCAAAACTTACTGCTGTTGATCTGTTAAAAATTAATGGTAGACCTTTCTAAATAAAAATTGTGCTTAATGAAAATACATGATTTAGTTGAGGACGAAATTTCAATTGAAATAAAATGTTATGTTGACCTCATATTTTAGACTGGTTCGGTGCATTTTAGGATTTTTCTCATAATTGTTCATTTTGTAACTTTTAAAATTTGTTAGCTTGTCTAATGCTCAGTTCTAACTGTTATTTCTGAATGTTTTCCCCTTTGCCAATATGTACAGATGAGAATGGAAAAGACCAAGGTATAAACATACGCCAAAAGGTAAAAGAAATGGTAGAGTTTGCCCAGGATGATGATCGACTTCGTGAAGAGAGGAAAAAGGCAAAGAAGAACAAAGACAAATACATTGGGGTTTCTTCTGACAGTGTCGGAGGGTTCAGATATGGTGAGTTCAGTGCTGTGTTGGTCAAGTAGTTGAGAAGAGCAATTTGCACCCAGTGACTTAGCTTGGTTTCGTGGATGTGCTGCACGGAGCAAATAAATACTACTTACTGAGCAAATCTTCCTGGATAAATTGTCCCTTTCTAAAGGACTCTTTAAAATATACCTGGCAATTTTAATACTCTTATCAAGCTAATAACTTTTCACATCCTTCCTTCTGGTACCTCTGAATAGAAATTAAATATTTTTCAAATGTCCCTGGGTGGTGGGAGAGAGTCACTTAAATGAACTAAATGGAGATTTTTTTTAATATGGCTGATGGTGATCCACTGACACTTCCAAAACTTAATTGATCTACCTAAAAATTGTCATGTAGATCTTTTGCCACAATAGAATTCTAATGAAAGTTTGAAGCAAATCAAACAAGGCATTCTGAAAATACAGGGCTTCCAGAAGAATTCTGTTTTTTTTTTTTTGTTTTTTAAATTGCTAATACCTTTTCACCTCTTCATAGCTGAAAAATGGCTTGACGTAGACATCCTACCCTTGTCTTAGCAAACTGACCTCGCTGAGTGCCTTTGATTTTGTTTTGGTGGTGAGTGTTTTGTGTTAAAGTAAAACAATGTGTACCTTAGGATATGCAAGCGGATCTTAAACTCCCCAGGTAGCATTATATGGACCTTTGGCATATAAGCCACCATATGTATGTATTTTGATATTCACATCAGGTCTGTGTGTTCTTGTTAATGTGCGTGTGGTGCTGCTTGCTGATCTACAATCTCTAATGGAATTCAGGGGTCTGCATCTGGTCTGATTTTTTTTTTTTTTTTCCTATTGCATGCGTTGGATCTGCAGTTCCCATGCGCACCTTAAGGAGCGTGCTTCCCAGTGCCAGCACCGCACCCACTTTGTCTTGATACACTAGGAAACTTGCCGCTGAATATGTACTGTGCTGCTTTATTGCGCCCACCAGGCCCACTCTGCCTTGCAAAACTGAAGGCAGGTCACCTGTTCAGTGTTTCAATGGGTGCTGGAGAAACTTAAAGGAACCTTATTTGAGCAACAGCTGGTATTGAAGCTTAGGGAACTATGAATTTAAGGGGGGGAAACTAAGCAGTAGCTTTGTCTTAAATAGTTTAAAGGGATATTCTAAGGTTAAAATGCAAAAATGTGTAAGTCTGTAAATGCCATTAAGGTCACTTGATCATTCATAACTCTGCATCTCTCCTTGACAATAGGTGTTCCAGAGCCTAATATGTCCAGGGAAGTTGCCCTTCATCTACAGGAGTGGTTGCCTAAAATCTAGCTTCATAGAATGGATAGGTTTTTTCTGACTTAGGCATTGATATCTCACATCAGGCCTTTTTTTGCCACGCTTTGAAGCTTCCCCACCTCTCTCTGCTTTGCTTAGATGATCACTCATGAGCAATGCAAGGCACATCTTTGTGCACCACTCCTTCCTTGGCCTCCTGCATGCTCCCAGTCCTGCCACAGTGAGGAACAAAACTCAGAGCGTGCATCTAAATTTGCAGCTCTGTGGTGTAGCCCAACATGTTGCATCTAAACCATCAGTCTGTCCATATCCTCCCTGGTATTACTAGAGATCAGGATATTTTCCACTAAGAGGAAAGTCCAACCCTCATGTTCACAACTTCTGAGTGCTCTTGTGCAGTGAAACCAGTGTGACTTCTCTATGCGAGAATGGACTGTATGTGAGGGAGGTGTGCCAGAAGTATGCATCTTCTATGTGATCTGGAGATTAGCACTGCACAAGCCACTGTGTGGCTCTGTGGACCCTTCCACCACAGTGAGGAGGAAGGGTACATGTAAGTGCCAGTGGGCTGAATCTTCTCCATGGTATAGGGAAGGATTTCCCCCCCCCCATCCAAATAAATAAGGTAGACAGGCAGTTCCACCATGCTGTAGGATAAGTGCCTCCTTGCAATATATTCCTTTGGGTTTTTACCAGAGCCCCCAGCAGGTAGCAATCCTCTTGTCTTATAGAACACTCATGGGCCACTGCCTCTACTTTCTTCATTGTTGTTTCCTATCTTTCTGTCTGGGTTGGCGCTTGTTTTACTCTGTCCAAAGATAACTTACCCACCCCATGTTGATCAGTGGAAAACTTCATTCCTTCTCCATATTCTCTTCAGCTCTTTTCACCACGTTTCCAAATCTGAACCTGTCATCTCATTCAAATGTATTTGTTTTTATACTAAAGGATCTATAATTAGCATCACTTCATTTATCACTATATTGAAGTGTTTGCAAGCATTTGCATCATCTTAAAATGCCAGTAAAAAAAAAAAAAAAAAAAAACCCCTTCAGGCTGAAATCTTACATACAAGGTCAGGTCTTTCAGCTGGAAAGGATATACAGAAAATGGATTTTTTGCAGAGGGATCCAATAGGATTTATGGGAGGGAAATAGTTTTTAAGATTCTTTTTGCTTTTTCTAAAGTATCCAAAAACATCAGCTTGGATTATTTTGTGAGTTTAAAAAAATGTGAACAAGCTATTTTTTATCATCAAAATAGCCCATGATTTTTAACAATGCTGTGTCAGGCTAATGTGTAACAAAGGTCTGGAACTTGTGAATAAACTGTACATAGGAAACTTTTTTTTACACAACCCCACCCAACTAATATTTCTTTTTGTTGTCTCAATCTACATGTCAGTACATCCGGCCTGGTTTTTAAGCTGCTTGTCAGCATTCTAAATGTTTATAACACACAAGGAAACACAATGTAAGTTAAAATATTTTAAAAAAAAAAAAAAGCACATTCAGTGCACACTGATGTGCTCTCTAGCACTTTCTCTGCTTCCTGTGATGGAGAGCACTATTGAGTACCTCGTTTGGTAGACACACACTCTTTCAATATAGTCTTGGTACATGTAAAATGGAGAAAAGGGTATAGGCAGCTGGATACTAACATTGAGCCATTTGATCAGAAAGCGTATATGTACTTGTCCAGATTCTGTATTATACAAAAAAACTAAGTGAGTCATTTTGATCTTCACATTTTCTTTTCCAGAGATTGAGATTTTTATTTTTGCATGTATAATTCAGGTTGGAGAGAGGCATAATTTGGATTCAGTTGGACGTTGCATATTCCTATAACTTATTCATTGTGTGTGGATTTAAAACTTTTAATTGTGCATGATCCTTGTATTTTTTTTTTTTTTGAAGTATCTCACAAGTTTCTTACGAGTTCCCAAATAATTTACCATTGTTGCTGCCTGCTTGCTAGTTCCCTTTCACTCGGGTAAAGCAATAAAAGTAGGCTGGTCAATGTCTCCTTTCTAATTTTTATGCACTATAACCAACATGTTCAAATGTTTGGTGCTTAAATTTAGGTACTTGAATATAAATTTAGGTACCCCATAAGTGGCTTAATATTTCCAGGATCCAAATACCTGCCCTATGAAAACCAAACCACTGATTGGGTGGCTAAAATTTTCAAACTTAATGCAGTCGTCATCATTGTTTCAGATTCCAACAATTCAAGGGGAAGTTTTAGTGAAAATATCAATTTTTTTTTTTAAAAAAAATAACTTTACTAAATCTCCATTTAGATGTGTACATGAACTATTTGCACGTAATTCAAGCAAAGCTATAATATTTTTTCTAAACTAACCAGCAGCTAGTTGGAGTTCTTGCTTCTCAATATTCAGAAGCAGATTTATTTTGCTGCTAATTCTTGATGGCAATGTAGTGTTGAGAAATGAAAGCACTGACTGGCTGCTAAGAAGGTAAGTTGCTGTACTTTCCTTAATGGTTTTTAAATCTTGTTGTTTTTGAGGGTTTTTTAACAGGAATAGAAATATTACCATATGTTTTCGTACTAGTCTGTTTTGGTGTTTGGTACTGTGCCTCTGTGTATTCATGAGCTTTTAAAATGTATAAAATCTTTGAAAGATTTACCACTTAGCATGGCAGCTTGGCCAGGAATGCAATATTGCACATTAAGTGACCATTATAAAAATGGCATGTTCCAATTCTGATAAGTTGTTTATACAGCCTGAGTTGATTCTCTTATGCTGCTCCTCCAGCAAGGTTTAACACTATCCTGATGTGCTATGCTGTGCAGTACCTTAAGATTGTATAGTTATCATAAACAAAAGCTTTTGAATCTGCATTCCTGCCACTTAATGATTGGCCTTACATGGTGTGCCTTGCTGTAATAGTGTTGATTCAGCACTGTGGGAGCTTTCAGTTTGCTTTGAAAACTCATAAGGTTACAGGGTTTGTGGGGGGTAAGGGGGGACGACTCCAAAAAGACTATAGGCTTTTTTGTGTGTTTATCATCAGTATTATGTCTTCACAAATTATATAGGTGAAAGGTATGATTCTGAGCCCAAGTCAAAATGGGATGAAGAATGGGATAAAAACAAGGGTGCTTTTCCATTCAGCGATAAACTAGGTGAACTGAGTGACAAAATTGGAAGCACAATTGATGATACCATCAGCAAGTTCCGGAGGAAAGATAGAGAGGACTCTCCTGAAAGATGCAGGTACTTTTACTGTGTTAAAATAGCTGTATCTATTCTGAATAGTCACTGTTGTTGTAAGGCTTAGTGGGTGTCTGCAGTTTTTTGCCACGCTTTCCCCTCCTAATAGAAATACAATTTGGGACCAATTTGTTGTGTGACCCTCTCCTACCCCCTTTACCCTGCTCTGTTGGTCCAGGGGGGCTATGTAGCTGTCCTCCCCAACCCCAGAGAATAAGAAGCTCTTTGGGTGGTGTAGAGCCAGCATAACTGCCCTGGCCCTGCAACTGCTTGTCCAGGGGGAGTCTGGCCAAAGTGCACTGAGCTCTAGTAATTCTCAGCTATTGCAGTGGCCTCCTGGGCCCATTACAGCAGCCTTGAAGCTGCTCTATTTTATGGCAGAGTTCAGGCAAACTCCTAAATGACACAAGAATAGGAGGAGACACGGAAATTGCTTATAGCCACTTTAGCCCCACCCTCCATTTTCATTGTTTTCACTGGGTTTCTGTATTGAGCAGATCTCAGGAAGAACAGAGATTTGGCCCACTTACTCTTGTACTTGAAACAAATGGTTTCATTTTCAG
Source organism: Dermochelys coriacea (assembly GCF_009764565.3). Taxonomy (NCBI): domain Eukaryota; kingdom Metazoa; phylum Chordata; order Testudines; family Dermochelyidae; genus Dermochelys; species Dermochelys coriacea. The sequence goes on from NC_050075.1 coordinate 2,920,951, forward strand.
CTAATCTTTTTGTAAAATATGACAGATGTTTGTTCACCTGGCCACTAAATCCTCTGCAGTAAGAAAATAAAACTGAGGTGTGTGTGCCTACAGTATGAACTCTAAATGCAGTACGGTTCAACGGGTGTATTAAATTTTTATTATTGAGAGATCAAATCCATTCTTAATCTGAAATTGCTACAGAGAAAATGCTCATTTAAATAATTTTTTTGGGTAAACATCCTAAAATTGTAGGAATTCTAATACATCTTGCATTTACATGTATTAGTAGTTTTTCACAACACTAAGTGTGTTTTGGTTTTTTTTTAATACCAAGTAGTCCATCAGGGAAGTGAAAGTAAAACTAATGGTGGCACTTTTCAGAACAGGGCAATATGATCTTCCCCCTAGGACATTAATGAATCAAAAACTGGTACTCTAGGCACACATCAGTGTTCCCTCTTAGAATTTATCATCAATAGACTATAAAAAGAAAGGATCAGAAGAAACATGAACAACTTCAGATTTAACAATAACGGTACATTGATTTGAGCTTTGTCCTTATTCTTCAAAAGCAATTTTGCACACGAGAACATCCTTAAAGATCCTTAGCTATATTTCAGATGGAAAATGAACAAATATTTATCTTGATATTCCCCTCGTGTTGTCTTGTGCCACTGTGTTCTTCCTCCCACTACTGCTCGTTACCTGGGTGTATCTCCATCTCTGAGTGTGCCAAGCAAGCCCCTCTCCACCTTCTAATCCCACGCCAAAACAGTCATCTTTCAGCTAGCTTTCAACTGCTAATCTCTGCTCTACTCCAGTGTTTGTTTTTAATCTTCTGCACTAACCAGTTCTCTAACTTAATCATTTGCTCTTTCACACCTCATAATTATTACATCTTGCATATTTGGTTCTTATCCTTTCTCTTTCCTTTCATCTTTTACCAGAAATGTCAGCCCAGGGACAATGTCTTTGATTCTGTAAAGTGTCATAAAAGCATTTGGTACTATTAAATCAGCTTTTAAATAAGGAGTAAAAAGGGGAAATTATGCAACATACACAAGCAAAAATGCTCTTCCAAGTGGTAGTTACGGTAAGGTTGTGCCATCTAAGTCCCACAATGCAAAATAATCCAGACTTCTGCTAATATGCCATTTCTCTAGTACAAAAAAAACCAATCCAAAAGCATCTTTTTTGCCTGAACAGCATACATGTGGAGCCTAGTCTGGAAGCTATTACTTGTGCAGTGGGAATTGAAACAAATGGAAGTTTGCTCTGCAGGAGAAGCAAAGTCCTCAGGGCGGGTCCATATTGTCATAGGAATCTCATGATGTAATGTGTAATTAAAACCCAATAAAAATCCTATTGATAGCTATTTATGCTCTTAAAACTGTGGAACCTATTTTTATCATTTCCTGTTTCCTAACCCACTAATTGAATACTGCAGGTGCAAGTTCTACATAAATATTTAATGTCTAAGCATCAGTGATTGGAAGAAATTGGATTTTAGTAATTGTATGTGGCTTAAATTAAAAATCAAACACTGCACAGAATGGTACTTTGAAGAATGTGTGCAATAGATATGGAGTTTGTATCCTGCTATCCTTCTGAGTTCATGGAAATAATCTAAATCAGTGGTTCTCAACCAGGGGTACACATACTCGTGAGTATGCAGAGCTCTTCCAGGGGTACATTAACTCATCTAGATTTTTGCATAGTTTTACAACAGGCTGCATAAAAAGCACTAGCAAAGTTAGAACAAACTAAAATTTCATACAGTGATTTGTTTATACTGCTCTATACACATATACACTGATATGTAAGTACAATATTTATATTCCAATTTTATAATTGCATGGTAAAAATGAAAAAGCAAGCAATTTTTCAGTAATAGTGTGGCTGTGACACTTTTTGTATTTTTGTGTCTGATTTTTGTAAGCAAGTAGTTAAGTGAGGTGAAACTTAGGGATATGCAAGATCAATCAGACTGCTGAAAGGGGTACAGTAGTATGGAAATGCTGAAATCCACTGTCCTAAATCATTCAAATGTAGGGCTGGAAGGGACCTCGAAGTTGTCAAGTCCAGTCCCCTGCCCTGTGGCAGGATCAAGTATACTTGACTGATTGTCCAACCTATTTTTTAAAACCTCCAACTATGGGAATTCTACAGCCTACCCTGGAAGCATATTCCAGAGCTTAACTACCCTTATAGTTAAGTTTTTCATAATAGCTAATTGGTCCTGTCGATATTTGCTCCTTGAGGATGAGCGGTGCCGAGAGTCCCAGCCGGACGGAACCCAGACAGTCTAGTCGGCGTTGAGGCCAATCCACATGGACTCTGCCCCGAGTGGTCGCTGGGCGGTTAACAGCGTCGGGAATGTTCCCTCGACTGGTACCGGGCTGGAGGCGACTGCGGAGATCCCAGCAGCGGCTTGCCTCTGGAGCATGGGGACGACATCGGTGGCGCTCTGGGCACCGGCATGGACATAATGTCCTGGGACGTTATTTTTTCCATGTCCACTGAAGACAGGACCCCCAGCAATGGGGTTTCATCTGCAGCAAGAGAGATTTAGGTTAGCTAAATTAGGTTAAGTGGCCCACCGGCTCTTCTGAAGGTGGGGAACTCCCTAGGTGGACCTATTCGTGACTCGGCAGAACTAGCGATGCCCTGGTTCTGCTCTGGGGCAATCCGGGGAGGGGCACTGTCTCTGATGCCTTTCTCCTGTCCTGGTCAGGCCGACTTCTCTACGCCTTTCCCTCTAATCAGCAGGGTCCTGGAGAAGATGGAAGATGGACAAAGCCTGGGTCATCCTGATTGCCCCAGCATGGCCCAGGCAGTGTTGGTACAGGACCCTCAGGGGCCCGGCAGTAGCTCCGCAGTGGTCGTTGCCACTCTGCCTGGACCTGCTCTCTCAGGACCAGGGCTGCCGCCTCCATCCCAACCTAGCGGCTCTTTCCTCTCCACCTAGCCACTGAGCAGCCACGCCGTGAAGTAAAGGACGTGCTCAGAACAGGTTCGGTGCATCCTCCTCAAAAGTAGACGGCCCTCCACTCGCCGCACTTATTTGGTGAAGTGGTCCCATTTCTCTAGGTGGGCGGCAGACCACGGTGTCTCCCTGGTGGCCACTCCAATCCAGATCATCCTTGATTACCTCCTCCACCTGAGGGCCCAGGGCCTGGCGCCCTTGTCAGTCAAGGTGCACCTGGCAGCCATATTGGCCTTCCATCCGCTGGTGCAAGGGCACATGGTATTTTTCCCATGCTATGACTGGCCGGTTCCTTAAGGGTTTGGACAGTCTTTTTTCGTATTCTAGAGCCATGGTCCCGCAGTGGGATCTAAACCTGGTGTTGGCTCCTCTCACATGGCCCCTGTTTGAACCACTAGCCACATGCTCCTGGTCTTGCCTCTCGTGGAAGGTGGCCTTCCATCACGTCGGCCAGGTGAGACTTGGAGCTCAGGGCCCTGACCTCTGAGTCGCTGTACGATGTGTTTCATAAGGACACGGTCCAGCTCTGCCCACACCCCGCGTTCTTCCCGAAGGTGGTCTCTGCCTACCAAATGGGTCAGGACATTTTTCTACTGGTCCTCTGCCCCAAGCCTCATGCATCCAGTGAGGAGCGCCGTCTCCACATGCTTGATGTGCGGCGGGCTCTGGCTTTCTACCTCGAGCGGACCAAGCGGTTCCGAAAGTCCTTGCAACTGTTCGTTGCCTCAGCTGACCACATGAGGGGCCAGCCAATTTCCACTCTGTGGCTTTCCAATTGGATCACTTTGCACATCCACTCCTGTTATGAGTTGGCAGGTGTCCCCCCGCCACCCATGGTGAGGGCACACTCAACTCGGGCGCAGGCCTCATCGGCTGCCTTCATGGCCCACGTCCACATCCAGGACATTTTATAGGGCCGCCACGTGGTCTTCAGTTCACACGTTCACCTTGCTCTATGCGATCGTTCCCCAAACCAGGAATGACACTGGGTTCCGCAGGGCTGTCTGGAAACTTGAGAACTCCTACCCACCTCCAACAGATATAGCTTGGAATCACCTATTGTGGAATACACATGAGCAATTACTCGAAGACGAAAAGACAGTTACCTTTTCTGTAACTGGTGTTCTTCAAGATGTGTTGCTCATGTCTATTCCACACCCCGCTCTCCTTCCGGCTGTCGGAGTTGTCTGGCAAGAAGGAACTGAGGGTGGGGGGGAGCGCGCAGCTCCCCTTATACCATGCCAGGCAGTCACCATTCCAGGGATCGGGGGGGCACTCCTCCCTACAGGTACTGCTAGGGGAAAAACTTCCAGCACCAGTGCACGTGGTGAGCATGCACACCTATTGTGGAATAGACATGAGCAACACATCTCGAACACCAGTTACGGAAAAGGTAACTGTCTCTTTTATCTCCCATGTCTTTACATATGACACTCCTCATAATGCATCCCAGAATATCACCCTTTGTTGTAGCTGCATCACGTTATTGTTTCATTCCGTTTGTGAGCCACTGTAAACCCCAGATCCTTTTCAGCAATACTACCACCTAAATGAATTCACTTAAAAACAAACATCCTCCACAGTTTATTCGCAGTCTGTGAGGGTGCAGTAATGTAGAATTAATGTGCTGTTCTACTCCGAAAAGTGACTATGTAAGGGATACTGCCTCAATCCACAGATCTTCTCTGTATGTGTTCAGTCTCAACTGTTGATGTTACTGACTTTAAAATAAAGTTGTTGTTTTTTAAACTCCTGTTTGCACAGCAGTCAATACTGCTCTGGAAGGATGAGAACACACTCAGTCTGCCTTTCATCTCGTCATTAGAATGCTTAAAATTGCAGTTACAATCTTTATTTTTATTGATGCATGAACTAGAAGAACCCAGCTTGACTTTCAGATTCCAGGTCTAGTTAGAAAAAAGGTTTTTTTTACTTATATGCTGAACACTTGATCTAAGTCATTGAGAGAGAAATAGGAATCCCATCATACCATTTTTCAGAGCAAATTACACTTAAGGTATGTGCAGCTGTTTGTCTGCAGAGAAACTGGGCCTACAATTTGAGATATGGCTATTTTTGAACCTTAGAAGGAAAATATTCCTGTCTCACAGAATTGTTCCTTTCCCAACTTACCAGTATTGATGGCTTATTGGAACTGAAATGGTAGAAGAGAAGGCAATTCAGAAAGCAGTCGATAAAAAAGCCCCTGGTTTTCTGTTCGCTGGGATTTCCCCTAATCTTACACTTATGATCCAAGCCTGACCCCAGTGTCCTCGTTGCTTTGCACTCCATTAATGCTGATCCCATCCTTATGTACAGAAGCAGTATTTTCCAAATTGTCTTCAGATACCTTAATGCATCTGTAAAACAATTTCTTAATACCAAACAGGAATTCTTGAACTCTGTCCAAATTTATTTCTCTCGAACATTTTAAGAAGCAGCAGATGGCAAAGGAAAACAAAATGTGGTGTTGGTCTCCCATAAAACCATAAAGTGTCATCTTTGCTAAAGGTGACCTTGGTTTAAAGAGTGGTAATCCTTCCTTCTTTGTGGGCTGACTAGTTTGAGGCAGAATGCCTAAACCTAATCTCCCCCAGAATCTAAGGGACAGTAAACCATTTTCACTCCCTTTACTTTAGATTCTCTCCCCTCACCCCCGCCCTGGAAGAGACCAGAGGCTAGAATTCAGCTCCTGACTGTTATGTGAACATGCATTGCTCATATCTTTAATGATTCAATACAATACTAGATGAAACTTCTTAACATTCACTATGCAGTTCTCACATGAAGCGGTGCGATTTTATAGGGATTTATTCTGTACATAGTAAACACACTTAAAGTGAACATTAATCTATAATGTTTCATTGCTGTTAATGTGACCATCAAAGAAAAATCAAAACAAATCTCCTGAGACATTCAGTTTGAAGCAGTACAGTTTATTATAGAAAATTGGGCACTGTATATTTTATGTCCTACATTTCAGAATATATATTTAACCTCTCTGGAAAACTTTCAGATACAACACATGTATCCACCTAAACGTCACTTCTCTAATGCTGTAGATTTTGGAGATCAGTTGACCACTCAAACCTTTTTGTAGAGCTAGAATTTCTGGTAGTGCAGCAGTTAAGATGGTGTAGATCACTAAAGGGTCATCTCTGTCTTACTCTTGAGCAAGTAAGATTAACCTTACTACATTCCTCTGAAACTTGTGCTATAGTGTAATATGGGCATACATCTGAAGCGTATATTTCATCGGTGGATGTGGCAGCACCTGCACTTAACATCTCCTCTTCCTCAAATTCCCCAAAACACATGCACACATTAGGTACTGGGGACTGCACTGATGAGATTAACAATTAACAATAGTAATTGTATTGCAGTAGTACCTAAAGGTCCCAATCAGGGTTGGAGACCTATTGTGCTAAGCACTGCATGAACACACAGTGGAAAGACCCTACCCCCAAAAGAGCTTACAGTCTAAGCCAGGAGTGGGGTGACTAAATGATGCATTGCATTAGTGAGCTTGCCAGGTATCTTTGGAGACTTGGATTAAAATCCTGATATCACAACTGAAAATGATTGTAGAGGTCTCATTCTATTCCTTCATTTGTGCATGGTGCTAATAGTACTGTAGGCTCAGAGGGCCAAGAGCTGGAACAGCTGAGAGTTGCTACAAATCAGGGATTAGGTGCATTGGCAGAGCTGTGTGAGAGTCTTGCACCATACTTGCTTGTATGTCTGGCTAAAGTTAATGCTGTTAGTCTTTGGAATACAAAATGGAATGCTGGACATTTATTTTGAGTGATCGTGAATTGAAGCACTTCCAGTGGCAACTAGACTGTACGTCTCCCATTTCCTCTATGTATATGAAGTATGCCAATCCACCCCACTATTCTCAGCAGAGAACAAAGGCTACCCTCTAGAGCAGTGGTTCCCAAACTTGTTCCGCCGCTTGTGCAGGTAAAGCCCCTGCCGGCCGGTCCGGTTTCTTTACCTTCTGCGTCCACAGGTTCGGCCGATCATAGCTCCCACTGCCCATGGTTTGCCGCTCCAGGCCAACGGGAGCTGCTGGAAGCAGCGCCGCTCCTGGCCACTGGGAGTCACTGGAAGAGGCGGCCTGTACATCCCTCAGCCCGTACCACTTCCAGCAGCTCCCATTGGCCTGGAGCAGCAAACCGCGGCCAGTGGGAGCCACGATCAGCCGAACCTGTGGACGCGGCAAGTAAACAAACCGGCCCGGCCCAGCAGGGGATTTCCCCACACAAGCAGCGGAACAAGTTTGGGAAGCACTGCTCTAGAGTATATTGTGGTTGTCATATCCCCACTGCCAAAAGGACAGTCTTTGCTCAATTACATATGTTAGTACTCTTCTGCATTATTAAACTATAAAAACTTTTCACTTTTAACTATGTACCCAGAAGGGAATTGCTATTTCAAAATAGTTTTCAATATATTTAAGCTTTCTCTCTAGCATTTTTCATTGTTGTGTACAATTCTGTTGCCCTAATGATAACATGCAATATGCCTGTTGCAAAAATGAATGATCTTGTACACCACCTTTGGTCACAAGCGAAGTAGGAATGGAGAATTTAATAATCAGATTAAACATACATTACTGTGGTACATAAAAAGATTTGACTAAAACAGACACATGCTTTGAGGTGTAAGAATAAATGTATTTTCTGAGCTGGGAAATTTAGAACAGTTCTGTATAATACTGTGAAACAATCTTATTAAAGCTGGGTAACCTTTTTTCACAAATACTTCAAAGAAATAAACTCCCATATATCTCAAATGGGAAATGGGCTGGAAGTGAAGTTGGTATGCTTGGCATCTTAAGGCCAGCATCCTTTCTTGATGCGCCACTTCATTTGGACCAGTGACTAATCTCTTGGGGCAAGTGTTGAACAGGCCTACCAACTTGTCTTTTTCTAAATATCCCTGATTATAACAGGCTAGACAGCCGTATCTACCAAATACCTTTATACCCCACACGTGCACAGAAAAGTCTCTGGAAAAATTGGGATAATGCTGCCCCCACTTTTGTAAAGTGCCACATAAGTGCAAAGTATTAATTTCTCAAATATTAAAGCTGTGTACTCCTTTCCCTAAGTCTCAGTCTACAGTCTCTTGTTAATACTAATCAACACTGTGTGAAGGGGATGATAGTCAAAATTCTTACGCCTGAATCCAGTATCCATTGAAGTAGATGAAGACTCCATTGATTTCAGTGGGTTTTGGATCTTGGTGAGGAGGAACTGAATCATATTTGTACTGATTAGCATCATTTTTGTTTCGTTCTTCATTGCTCTTCTAGTGACAGTGATGAGGAAAAGAAAGCAAGAAGAGGTAAATCCCCCAAAGGTGAATTCAAAGATGAAGAGGAGACTGTGACGACCAAACACATTCATATAACGCAGGCCACAGAGACCACCACCACCACTAGACACAAACGCACAGCAAACCCTTCCAAAACCATTGATCTGGGAGCAGCAGCACATTACACGGGAGACAAAACCAGTCCGGATCAGAATGTAGCTCATACCCCACAATCGACGGTAAAGGTAAGGTGTAAACTTCCATTCTTCCAACTGTGAAACCATTTTTGTTTTAAGAACAAGGGGACTCTGAATTAAGTAGATTATAGATCAGCCCAAAGAGTAACTATTTTCCCAGAAATTAAAGGGTTGGATTTTCAATAGCGTCTAATACCCTAAAATTGAACCTAGAATATATGTCCCTTATGTAATAGTATAGTGCCATCGCTACGTGCATTTAGAATGGATAGGCTCTGATGGGTGGATGTGGTTTTTTTGAGCAAAGTAACTATCATTTCTCTCTTTTTATCTCTCAAATTCTCACCTCCTGCAATTTTTATTTTTTTTAAGATTCAAAAGATATTTCTGTTTCTAATCTCCAAATGTCTGGTATTTCAAACATTAGTATTCTATACAACTGATTTTTAACAGTTTTTGTTTAAAAATACCACATTCAGCCATATATAATTAGCAAAGCTCTCAAAATAAAATCCCCAACTTAAAATACAGAAACAAGATTTTGATTTATCACTAGGCTGAATTAGCTCCTAAATTGTTTGGACGTATCTTAGGGGGAAAAAATACTTGTGGCAAGTTTCCTTCCCTTGCCCCTGCATCGGTAGCCATATAATATGTTCACAAATATTGGTCCAACTCATCAGTCTCTATCGCTATTAGACTAGAAAACTCAGTGTCTGGGGCAGTGTTTTAATTACAGTCCAATCTAAGCTACAAAATTGTTGGAACAAGTTTGTGGCCCAGCCACAACTCACCTTTTTTTTTTCTGTACGCAAAGGCAAAGAGGAAAAAAGTCTTTTATAACATGGCTGGGTTGAAAGCCTGTTTCACAGTATTGTTTAAACATATCTACTTGTGTAGTATAGGTGAAGTGTCTAGTCTTCCTAGCTTCCCTTGGGTTTCTACTAATATTGTATTTCCTTACCTACCCCATCTGTTTTCTTTCTGCTTTTTGTCTCCCTGTAATTGTGGGCATGCCAGACTCTGTCAAACGGTTATTTATGGTCAATCCACAGTTTATTAATCTTTTTGTAAGTTTCGCTTACACACCGGAAAATATTGAAAAATTCAAGAGCCTATTGACATTTCTTGGAAAATGGCAAAAACTTTTAGGAGCACATCTTGCCTATATGTATATCTTTTATAGTGTCTATTTTTAATCTGACACTGACATGCAAAGTGGATCTTTATTCCTGTCCTGCTCTTTGTTCCTTATTTGAAATTGTAATCCTCTGAAATTAAACTTTCTTGTTATAAAAATTAGTGTCACTGAGACTGCCTCAGGCTGTTGGACACAATGTTCTCAAGCAAAGATGTGTCGTCTTTGGTTAGACTCCACAAGAGGTTGTTGCAGAGATTTCTGCTGCAAAACTGAGGCTACTCGCTTCTCTGCCTTAAAAAGGAAGAGCATGTTTCCCATTGGACTTCCAAATGTTTCCTGTGGTGGTCTTTCATCAAGCGCTCTCTGACAAGCACTATGCTGCTGTCCTATCTGCAAGAAGTCAGAAAATAATATAGACTTCTTGTTGTTTTCAGGCATGGGGGTTCACTTGGGCTCCCCACACAACCCTCAGGGCATTTGGTCATCCACAGTGTGGAAAAAGCTATGAAAAAAGTCTCTTCAGGCTGAGATCAGTGAAGTTCACATTCCTAGCTTCCCAGACCTCCCCAAGGGTCAGTACTTTAAGGTGATAAGTGACCACCTTTGTCTGCATCAACTGGCAGGAAGGGATCAGAAGCTCTTAACTGCTGAGACATTTCACAGTATGGAATGAGAGGAGAGAATCCTAGCCTTCATTTAGCCCTACATACCTGAAAATCCAGTCTGACTGAATTGTCAAGTTGTCCAGTCATCAGAGTGGAGAATGAGCAACCAGTACTTCCATATCGTATCTGAGATTCAGCCAGCCTTAAGTGTTCCTATTTGCTTCACAGCCAAATCACAAGTAAAACAAATGTCTTGAAGGACACACTCAATAGTTCTAGGCATGGAAGCTCTCTTCCAAGTTACTTCTGCTCTTCCCATGTTTTTACTGAACAGAACAGTGTAAAAAGAGAAAAATTACTTGTCGTCCTGCTCATAACCAGTTGGTTAATGAGGCCATTGATACTTTGAACAAATGGAGGTAACAACCATATGTACGTTTCATCTACTGGTTACACTGATCTTCCATCTGGAACCTGCTTTTCTGAATTTTGAAGTATGGCTCTTGAATGTAGCATAACTAAAGAGATTTTATCTAATTCGTATGTTATACCATTGTCTCAAAAGGAACGCAGTCTCAAAAGGCCTCTGCTTATTTCTGGCTCAGACTCAATGATTGGAGCTAATGGATTGTGTGACACCAAGAAGAACTAAAGACCTTCCTTCATTCTTACTAAATAGTCTGATCCCATAGACAAGCCATCACTTAGATCTTTAACATATTCAGCATTTTAGGAGCGGGCAGTAAGACTCCACTATCTTTCTCACATAGCATGATTTATCAAAGTCCAAATAAAGCCACCTTTATACAAACAGCCTATATGGAACTTGATCTGGGTCTTAAACTCCCTGCTATCATATCCATGTACTTGTGTTCCAATGAAGTAGCTTCCTTGGTTTCCATTACCTCTGTAGATATTCAAACTACCCAGATAAAGAAGCATCCTGAATACTTCACAAGGACAAGGTAATCCTGTCAACTTTACTTTCAATAATTGCTTTGTGAATTCTCTGTGATAAGAAAATCATCTTTCACTCTACCTGAATCTGAAGCATAAGGAGGAATTCAGGCACAAACTGGATCTCAGATGAGTTATCAGCTTGACTAGAGATCTATGAATCTGAGATTCCACCCCAAATACAGGAATAAAAAGTCTTCAAAATAACCATTTCCAAATGGCTAAGATGTGATATTAGAAAAGTCTACCCCAACATTGGCAGACCGGTTCCCAAAAGTCTACAGGGGCAATGCTCTCTATTGACAAAGGCCCTCACCTGAAGAGATGTTCCGAGTTGACTGGCCATTGCTGTGTATCTTCACCAGGATCTACAAACTAGACTACAGCCTTAGTGCTGCCTGTGGGAAGAGGGTTCTGAAGCAGTTCTTTTATTTTTAAAACTCTTTTGAGTGGGATTGTAAGGCTTTCTCCTCAGATCATGCTCTTATGTGTCTGATTCTTTCTTACTGCTGGTTGTAGCCCACAAGTGCTAATTTAATGAATGCGTTAGAGGGGTACAAAACTCTCATTGGAGGAATAAAGCTAATGTCAGCCATTCGAGATCTCTTCCTCCCTCCCCGGACTAATGTCTGAGTCCATGATGGTTTCTTACCTACTAGAGGAACAATCTTAAAATGAGGAAGCCTGCCAGGAAAGTTCTGGAGGGTCAGCAGACCTTCCTCTTTTTTTGTTGTTGACCAGGATTGTCTGGACTGTCTCCCACTTCCACCTAAAGTAAGAGAATCCACAAACTGTGCCAGTGTGTTTGAGGAAGAAACGTTTCCTCACAGGCAAGTAGTCAGGCAGACGTTTAGTAAAATTGTACTTGACAGACTTTTCAGCAGGCCATCTATCAGTCTGCCATAGATGCACTTGACCCCAGTGCCAAGGGTCATAGAACATTAAGAATGCCATTGTACTGCAGGAGTAGTAACATTGGTTAAATTGTGTGCATTCTTTATGATGTTTCCTGCAAGAATATAGGATTCAGAGTATGACGGATTAACCAAACAGATGGTGAACTCGTGTATTAGAGCTGGGTAGGAAGCGGTTTTCTCATCCCGTACGAAGACTTTTTTTAAAAAAAACTTCCCATCCTGAATCAGACAATAGTTGAAATTTCAAAAACGTTCACAAACCAATAATCCAAAAATTTCAGATTGGGTTAATTGAAATGTTTCACTTCAATTTTGACCCTTTTAAATTTTTTTAGTATAAATTAACTAGTTTCAAACCAAAAAACAAAATATTTTTGTTTCAGTAGTGCCAAAATGAGATGTTTAGAAAATTTCAAAACGCTCTTCCAATTTTTTTTTTCAAAATTTGTCAAAATTGACCCTTTCCTGAAAATAGTTTGGCCAAATCAGCATTTTCTGATGGAAAAACATTCTCTTAGAAATTCATGACCAATACTAGTATTAGTGACTATGCCAATGAAGTGACTTCTGATGGGTCATGGTACTGTCAGGAAATGCATTCTCTTCCTTGTGACATGACTGATAAAAGGCAGGCTTCAATACTGCTTTCTGTCTGTCTCCTTGCAAACTAAGTCATGGTCCCCCAGTAACTTTGGAATTATATTTGATGATACAAATCAGTTATTCTGAGATTTTAGATAGATGTCTTGCAAAACAGTTTTTTTCTCCCAGATAGCTCTGTCCATTAACTAAGGGCTAGTCTCCATGGCAAAAAATTTTTGCATAGCTATACCAGAATAGTTGTACTAGTGTAAATTCCCCTGTGGACACACAATTCCAAAATAATTGATTTTATAATTTTCCAAAGCACAGTCGTCATTCTGGAATAAACTCGATGTAATTCTGGAGTAGTGTCCGCATGGAGACTTATACCAGTATAACTATATGGAGTAATTATGTATTAATGAATTAATAATTCTGCTATAAGTATGTGGGAAGGAAATCTCCCTATGTAGACAAGCCCTAAAATCCATTACTTGGAGTTCTAATTGAACATACTCACCACCTGTTAACGGTGACTTTCTTTACTAGTATTTTACTTAAGGTTTACATCATTCAACCAAAACCAGAGTGATTTAAACATGCATTCCTTTTGATGTTTGCTTCTCCGGTTTAAATCTTCCGTGGACATAAATGGCTACACCTAGTAAAAATAACTAGGTAATGTTCCTTCAGCACTTTTTAACTTCAGATTCTCTAAAGTATATTCTAGTGAAGTCTGTCTTTGCTTAATTAGGTTACTCAAACAAGCTCCCCTCTACACATCTGCATCTCTGCAGACATTCTGGCCATTTTGGGAGGCCATTTCATCAGGAGAGCAATGATCAATTCATGTGTGAAGTTTGTGATAAGACCATTGGAAAGCCAGACTTGCAGTTGAACTGTAAATAGTACTTCATTTTTTTTAAAAAGCTGGTAAATTCTGTCGTCTTTAGGCTTCAGTACCTCCTGGCAGCAAGTCGTCTAATGATCTGTTCGATCTGTTTGATGGTGCTGGCCAGCCAGTCTCAACAGGTATATATCTTTATCCTTTAATCTATGATCTGTTTAATTGTGACTGTCTGTGCAGAAGCTTGTGGGTTTTAATATTGTAAGGATAAAAGGAAACAGAAAAATGATGAAAAACAAAGCAAAATGTTTTTACTCAAAAAATGGACAACTATGCATAAGTTTATAACAGCACACAAATTGCCATATTACAGTAAAAGCTTTTTTTATCTGGCATGTTGGGAGAATGGGGGGTGCCGGTAAATGAAAAATTCCAGTTAACTAAGAGGGAGGGAGTTTGGGTGTGGGAGGGGCATGGGGCTGGGTGTTGGGGCACAGGAGGGGGTATGGGGCACGTGCTCTGGGAGGGATTTTGGGAGAGGGCTCGGGGCAGCAGTTGGGGTGCCGGATCCAGGTGGCACTCACCTTGGGCAGCTCCCCTCAAGTGGCAACATGTCCCTGCTGCACCTAGGCAGAGGCACAGCTAGATGGCTCTGTGGACTGCCTTCCCCCCACAAGTGCCACCCCGCAGCTCCCATTGGCCACAGTTCCCTGCCAACGGGAGCTGCGAAGCCAATGCTTGGGGCATGGCTGGAGCAGTGCGCAGAGATGCCTAGCCGCGCCTCTGCCTAGGAGCAGCAGGGGAGCCATGCTGAGCCACGTAGGGAGCCTGATGGCCCAGTGCCAACTGGACTATAAACCAGACTTTCAGTGAAGATCAGAATGCCGGTTTATAAAGCTGTCCGGTTGGTAAAGTGCTAGATAACACTGCTATTACTGTACATAGGATTAATAATAACCTTAGCAAATCATAAAGATTAGCCACTAAATCAGTCTGTCAGAAACAGAATGGATTATAATGCAGAGTTGTTTATAATTAATTCTAAAAGCAAGCACAATCCAGTCAGCTTTAAGTTTCTCATGTTACAAGTTAAGGGAGAGGCAGCTATAGAAATGGTTGACCTCCATTCACTAGCCACATCTAATGTATACAGCAAAAGCAAACTCATTTCTTTTATCTCCTCATGACCCCTGGATAACCCCAACCCTAATGCCAAAAAACTCTCTCTGAAGTTGCATTTCTGTTCAATTAATTTATGGTGAATTATTCTCTAAATACTAAACTGAAATTTAAGTTCACTCATGTCCACACTAGCACTAAACTATGAAATCGCAGTAACTCTTTTAGACAAGCTTTAGATTTCAGTGACTTGCCTACAAAAGAACAAGACTGGGTTGAGTGTGAGAGAGCAAATATAATTTTTTTAAAAAAATCTTGTTATACAGAGTTTGTGTGTATCTAGGGTGTTTTATTTGGACAATCGAAGAGTTAACTGGAGGAAGATGCAGGTGGTCAGATGGCTGGATGTAATTTTTTTCTCTATGTCAATTTTAACAGAGAATTAAGTACCAATGTGACCCTTTTAGTTGGCAAGAAACCTTTGAGAGAAATTTTCTCTAAATTGCAAACAAATTTTACTAATTAACACAAGCTACTGTTTCTGTGTAACATGGAGCACCTTGGTAGTGCCTCTTTCCTTGCAGTATTTGTAGTGGCTTATAGTGGTGCTGAATGAGCCTCTTCCCCCTAGCAGATTGGGTTATAATAATTAAATTCTGTGAATTGATTGCAGCTTTTCCAGTTGTATTGATCAAAACAAATTTACAATTTTTCAAATAACTTGTTACTCTTTTATATAATACATGTTTGGTTTTTTTTTTTTTAAGGCCACACTTCCTAGTTTTGCCCCAAATCAAAGGCTAATAGCTTTGTGGATGATGCATAATCATTAACTAGATATAATTGTATAAGATTTACATAAAACTTGAAATGTATTTAATTCATAACTTTGGGTTATTTATGAATCCATAAGTGCATGAAAATTCAGTAAAGGATTATACTTTTAGCGGCCAGGAACAATGTGGCACAATCTCAATACTGCTGCATTGCACAATGTCACTTATCAAAAGAGTGCAGACTTGTTTAGTTTGGACATGTTACGCATTCATGAAATAACTGTCAAATGTGATAAATATCTGAGATACTACTTGTGCAGTAATGGTGTGATCTTGAAAATAGTATGGGTGACAAAGCAATAATGCTGGGTAGAAACAGCACCCATAGTACCAGACAACCAAGTTTAAAATAAATAAATTAGTATCTGTCTTAAGTTTCTCTCCTTCCCGCTTCCCAGAGATCTTTAAAGTTTTCATACATTAACTTTTATTTGCCTTTATTGAGTGAGGCATGCATTTTGGGAATGCTGAGATCTGTGGCCATTCTGATATGTTCCAGATGCAGAATCCATATAGTCTTCCACCTTGCCCCTTTATCCTTGGAAATACCCTCTATCAGGTTTTTTGTAAAAAGCCTATTTTGTAACACTTTGTTTTTTCCCTTTTAAATCCAGTTTTAATGGGAGATAGATATAAAAAATACACACGCACACACTATATATAAATAAATGGGAAATTATAGATATAGAGTGTTTTTAAAAATTCTCAACTGAGAGGAATTTTTCACTTTTAAACTGACTCCTTGCTTTTCAAACAAATGGAGCTCTCCACATTTGAGTACATCTGATCTTCTGATTCTTTTTGTTGCTCTACAGTGGTACGGCAATTTTTCCCTTCTTCAGCAGCATTGAGGAGTGGTATTGAGAAGAGGCATATTACCAGCTGGTCATTGTAAATAATCTCCTTGCTGTCCTGTGAAGGCGTATGGAAAGAGTTCATTTATAGCGACAGATATCCTGTGGGAATCTTTGAGGATAGCTCATGTTGTGAAGATTAGCACTGTCCTTCACGTGCAGATCGCTTGTGATGACCAATATGTTCCTTGCAGCACAGGGTGTGGGAACATTTCCTGGGTCACAAGACACAGTGGAGGGTCAAAAGCAGCCTTTGATCTCCCCTGTAAAGAAATTGGCAGGGAAATACTATGAGTTCAAGGATCTGTGGAGGCGTTTGCTAAACAACTCTTCATCTATATGTATTTTTCAGTGTAGTAGGTGCTATAATTGTGTCTCCTGAGATGAGGGAACACTGAGCAAGCTTTACAGTACAGGAAAGGGATGGTGAAATTTTAGACTTACAAATTACTAAAGTTGCCCAAGTAAGTTGCATCCTGTTTACAGAAGGTGTAAAGACAGACTTTCATAGAGAAGTCTTTTTGCGAATACAGACTAACACGGCTGCTATTATGAAACCAACAAGACAGTGCCTGGATTATTGGAGACTCGGTTTAACTCTAGACCAAAGGCTTCCTCCATTGAGAGCTGCTTTTGTTGCTATCTATCTAGGTTCTGCTGCTTTCCTCTTGAGCTTAGTGTTCAATCTGAAAATGAAACAGGCACATGAGAGAAATTTGGCAAGAATGACCATTGAGACAAAAGACCTGAAGAATATTCAGAAATCCCTTACATCTTCTGGGTTCAAAGTGAGGGGGTTAGTCAGTGCTATGGCTATGGGTTACCTCTTTAGGTTTGTCAGGAAAGCAGCTGATCTTGAGGTGATTTGACAGAGGAGAATACAGAACTTGTATCGTATGTTCTGTGTACAAAAAGATCAAATCTTCACCTTCCTTAACAGGAAGCCAATGAGGTATTACTGTTAAAGTGTTTTCTTTGCAGTAGACTCGGTAAATTTGATCTTCTCACTTAGTTTCCGACTTCGATATTTGACTGGCTCATGCCACCTCCCTCCCACGTTTACATTATATCCAATGCAAGGTTTTTATCAAAATAGTTTTATATAAATTCCTTCAATACAAATCCAACTGCATTTGTTCAGGCAGCATCATCAGGGATTACAATGGTACAGGGATTACAATGGAATTAACCTTCTGTGGGAATGCAGAGACGCATGGTCTTCCCTTTCTCTTTATTTGCTGCTTTATATCAAATCATACACATTCTGCAGGTAGAGACCATTTCCCTTTTGAAAGAGTCATGCCTTCCTGATATTGACTACAATAAAAAAAATTGAAAAAAAAATACAAGTACACATGTATTAGAAAGTGAATTGTTCCTTTTATTACTGCTAGCTGTTTATTATAAAGGAGATAGTTCTAGTTTAATTAACCCAGTTGAGAGTAGCAGATGGGACAGAATGTCTTGCAGTGATAAGACAATTCAGAAATGGCACCAGATGTTGGAAGCTGTCCCTGGTGGTGTTTGAGTGCAGCACAGATGTTCCAGTCCCACCTGGCTAGTTTCTAAGCACTGCAGGCTAAGCAGCTGTGATGTAACCTATATAATGTACGCATAACACTAAAAGCACAATAATTGAACTGCTGCTGCTACTTCTCAGGGTGTGACTGTTCAAAGGTGAAATCTTTAAGGACAAACAAAAATAAGGTCAACTTTTTGGTACTTTTAGGCCATTAGAATAGCCACTTAAAAGCTGTAGGGGAAAGAAGTGACCAAAACTACACTGTAAAGCACAGCGTGTTTTGGACTAAGCAATTAGCCTTCTGCCTATTCTGTTGTCCCAAATATAATTATTAGAGCTTTTTTCCTTTTCTTTCTAGTTTCGGTTGAATATGCTTTAATGAAAAATAGTTACAATACTGTATTCAAAAGTTAATAATTTATCTGGTAGCTTACAAATGCATGGCTGGGACTTTAATGTTGTTGCTCTAGAGAGAAAGCAAACTTATAAAAAATGAACACCAATGCAAGCTCTGTCCTTGAAATCTTGATACCAAGATCATTGCAGAATCATTCATGCTTTAAGAAACATAAAAACTAAATATAAGAAGACTTAATTTTTCATGGTAAGCAGCATAATAAATTAAGGATTCCTCCAGTAACAAAAAGTATATATTTTGATATTTTTTGCTTAAGTTTTAATTTTGTAATCCTCCCATTACTTAGTTGTTTATACCATACCAGCACCATCTCCTGCCAGTTTGATCTCTCAAGCTTCATTGCGGTGTATAAATTACTATATTAGAATGAATTGTGAAACAGAACTTGCATCTTTGTTTTCCCCGCCACCTATATGGCAAAGCACAATCAGCTAGATCTGCAGCATAGGCAAGAATAATCCAATTTGTCTAGGTTCATATAAATAGAGTGGTGGTGGTAATAAAACCACAAAAAATTGTACAGACATACGACAGAATCAACGAGCGCTGACTGCCAAATGCAAGAGGTTTAAAAATAAAATGAAACGCCTGAAAGCAGAAAAAGAAAGCCCTTGTCAAGTTCATTGAGCAGGGTATCACTTCAAAATCCTGTAAGAACACTGTGATTCCTCTCATTTCTAGGTGGATCGACTGACCCGTTCGGAGGATTCGCTGACTTTGGCTCTGCTGCTGCCTCAGCAAGTTTCCCCTCACCACAAGGTAGGATAATTTACTGACTGAAAAGCTGCCATTAGGGATGAGGAGAAGGGAATGAAGCCATTTTTCCTTTTTGTGGCATTATTGGCAGTCGGTTCCCTTTCCTGGGGCTGGTTTGTGTTTGTATAGTTTGACCAAGAAAGCCACATGCCTCATCTCATTGGTGCTTGATAGTTTTTTTGGTCTCTTATGGGTATTTTCACACAGTTGAGGATAAATAAAGGACCGCTTTCTGGTTTTGATAAATGATTCTTCTGTACTCCTTTAATGGGTATGGGTTAGAACGCTATTTTGCCTTATTTGATGCACGCTGCATTGCTGAGAAGCATCCCTTAGCAATGTTGCTATAAACCAGAAGATACCTTAGAGGAAATTGGCAGACTTCATAGTCACTTCCATCAAAAGGAGACAGGGAGTGAGGGGAAATAGTACATAAATAGTCAGAAAAAATGGTGGCTAATAACAGAAATTTAGATGAGTCTTTACTCTCCCTCTTCATTCATTTCAAAGTGATTCAGATTCCCAAGTTGCTTTTAATATCATTGTTCATCCTGGATGTCAGGTGGCTTAGAGGAGAGTTTGTGGATGTCACAAATCAGTATTTAAATTTCAGCTTTGTTTTGGCATAAGGTTTAAGTACTTAAATAATCCATGAAAACACAGTTGTGGTACGTTGCAGACAAAACGAGAACCCCACTTCTTGGCAATAGTAGATATAGTTGATTCTGAAATTTGTGAGGGCCTTATTTCATAAAACACTGTACCAGTGGGAACTTCAGGCATAAATTTGTTTTAGTGAAAGTAGAATTCCTTACAAATTGACATTTAGAATTATGGTCTCGCTTGAACCATAACAAAATAAGATGTGGCTTTTAGGGTGGAAAATCAAGACAATAAAACTTACTCAAGGTATTCAACACTTCCAAGTTTTGTGGGTGTAGCGTGCCAGATGAAAAACACGTATTAAACATCAGAAAAAACTCCACACAGTAAAAACATGGTTTTTATAATATTTGGAAATGGGGAGGGGGAGCTTTTTTAATAGGAGTCTTGGAGGTATGCTGAGTGCTCCCACTGACCGTATTTGTGTTTCCAAAATCATTGGAGAACTCTTCATGCTTTTTTGGCTGTTATTGATGGAACGAATTGCTAACTGATGTATCTAATCACTGTTCATCAAAATGTTCTAATGCCTTATAAGATCATCTGACAACTTTTTTTCTCTGAAAAAGGCAGCCTTTCTCCTGATCTTTCCAGTCAAAAGTTCACAAACTTTTTTCAGATACAAGCAAGTGCTCTAAAAAAATTGCCTGAGTGGGACAGCAGTATTTCAGAAAAGTATTTGATAGTCTGTCTTCAAAAACAAATTTATATTGCTTGACTGTGAGAACAGCCATGGACTGAAAATGATTGAAGGGCCCTAAACACATGGTAATGACAAACAACAATGTATCAAACTGTTCAGCGGTGTTGCAGGCTAAGTTCCCTCTAAGCTGCCACTCCACCACCCCCCCTCCGGCCCCAGTCCAGCCCCATACCTGCCGCGGCCGGGGGGAGAGGCACCTCTCCTGTGCCCCAGCCCCGGACCTGCTGCAGGGATAGAGCTGGGGGGAGTCTTCTCCCCGCCATAGCCCTGGGGCAGCTTGCACCCTAAACGCCGGAGGCGGGCCCCCCCCCCCCCCACAGCCTAACCCTCTGCCCCAGCCCTGAGCCCCTCATCCCTGGCCCCTCCCAGGAGCCCATAACCCCAGCCGGAGCCCTCACCCTCCCACACTCCGAACCTCTTGGCCACACCCCCACCGCATGAATTTTGTTAGTCCACCAATGTGGAGGTAATATGTCACACATCACATCCATATTGGTGCACATAACAAAATTTATTCCACACATGCGTGGGAAAAATTAGAGGGAACACTGGCTTCAGGGATCCTTTCTAGGACTGGTGTATCATAGCAACTTTATTAATCTGGAATACGAGAGCATACTTAGTTGGGAGGCTTGTGAATGTCCATGAGGACACAAATACAAAGGGATTTTAGTATGTTTGAAATTCTGGGGGAAAATAACAGTAGAATGTTTGATCTAGCCTAAAGCTCAGACTGAGGACTACATTGGCAAATTGGAATTTAACCTCAGGATAACCCCACCTCCCCACATACTCCCATAAACAATTCACCTATAAAAGTCTAAGAAATAAAACCAAAAATTTAGACTCCTATGAAATGAGGAATAACAACCCCCCTGTGCAGGACAAATGATGATCCCTAAAGATACCCAAAATCCCACTTGTCTTCCAAGATTAACAAAACATTTGTATAGTATAAATGGAGAGACAAAGGTATATTGGCTTTGATGGATGTCAAGGGGGATACTATCAAGATTTCAAAACCTCCAGGTGGAATAGGAGTTACACCTGGAAGGACTGACATGAGGCCAAGTTATGTCCTCAGTACTCTGGCATAACTTCATTGTCTTCAGCGGAAGATGTTTATGCATGTTCGTGGGCTAAAACTGATCAATGGTCTTTCATAGCTTAGCTAAATGACAACTTGTTTACAAGTATTGGAAAGATATGAACACCAAGGAGGGCAAGGAACTGTTTATAGGGGCACAAGGAATATATCTAGGATTAAGAGAGAACAGCTCTTCCTTCTAACAAGGAGAATGTATCCATAATGAAATATCGCGCTGAGGAGTGGTTTCTCAAGGGAAATGGAGCCCACGTCGCTTGGGATGCTTAACTATTCTGAACAAAGTAGCAGTAAGCAAACCAGAGTGAACAGTCTTATGCTAGCAAAGTGTGTTGGAGCTGACCACTTAAAATCTCTTCTTTCCTCACTTCCGTTTTTCTGAGCTCAGCCTTCCAGTAGGAGTTGAGGGTGCTCAGCCACTTGCAGGAGCCAACTTGACAATGTTGCTAAATACATGTATTTGCGGTTGACCGAAAAGCATGGAGCTACAATAAAAGGGTGTAATTCTTCTATTGAGGCAGCTGGGAGTTGTGCCTCAGCTAGGGGAATAGGAGTAAATCCAGAAGGAATGAAGACATTTTTGGGTCAGATTAGTAAATCTCTTGGCAAATTGGCTGCAGATCAGCACCTGGAAATCTTTTTGCATTATTTGCTACATTTAGGAAAGCTGTATTGGGCATCTGTGGGTTAACACACCTCTAATATTTCGACCGGCAGGAAAAAAACAGCACTGTTCTAATTGTACAGGCTTCCTTACTTGTGATACTTACTCAAAATAAAGGGTTTTTTTACAAGTATAAAGCTGCCTACTATGCAAATAATTTGTGTATGAATACAGCCTAAATGACACAATCCTTTATCTGCATTAACATGATTAATCTATACCGATCACCATTATGCAAGGGGCCAGGAATCTTGTGAAATAATTAATCATTCTCTAACAATATAAGCCCCTCTAGTAATCCTTTCTTCCCGGATTAATCATCTTTGATCGAGTTCCCCAAAAGGGGGGCAAAACCTTCTCCTCTTACCCCACTTTTTCTTATTGTGTGTTCAGAGCTGTGCATCCAGTACACATAGAATCAGCACATTCAGCATTTACTTGTCCATCAGGAATACTTAAAGTGGGTTTAAGTCTTTAATATGCAGTATTAATTGAAATACTCCAATACAGTCCCTTTTGTAAGGGAAACAAAATCAAAATATTCTTGTAAGGCCCTGAGCTAATGACAATTAGTCCATTTCTTGCATTAAAACTGCTGGTAGTGCTTGGATTTTGTAAACTAACTCGCTTCTTTCATCCTGCCCCCTTTTCCATTACTTAAAATTTGATTCACTAGTGAAGGTAAGGGTAATTAAAACCAGGTTTGATCACACAGGTGTTTAAGCATTTACATGGAGTGTAAAATATTATTGCTGTTGCTTTTGACTAGACAAAATACAGCTCTAGGAAATAGCCAGGTGTGTGGGTTGTACTCCTAGCCAGGTGTGTAGCTCTAGTAACTTTGAAATTAGTGAAATCTCAATCGGAGCCTCTTCCTTTGCTCATGCAAGGGGAAATGGAGTTTATTTAATCATTCATTAGAGTTCAGAGCTCTTTCCCTACTGCAGGGATATTGCTTGTGGCCTAGCTGGGAGTGAGAACCTCATCATGAGATACAACCTACGGGGGAATATCATAATTCTTATGCATGGTGGAAATGTTCCCTCTAAGCTGTGCATCCATGTAGCAAATAAAGCAGTCCTGTGCATTTCACATGCCAGAAGAATGATATTCATCTACTACATCCAGACCTGTAAAACATTAGCCACATAACCAAAAATCTGACCTATGCAATGCCCACACCTGCCAAAAAACAAACTCACTCTAGAAGATTGTGGCCCTTAAAAACAACAACAAAAACCACCACAGCTTTTGGGATATTTTAAATAACTTTCACTGTAAAATGTTACCCATGATGATTCTTGTAACTTACTTTTTTCCTGTAAGTGAAGGAAACTTATTTTGATGTCAGTGGTTTGACTGATCCTTTGAAAGGTAAGGCAATGGAAGTAATGATCCTGTCATATCCTGGGCTTGCTGGTCTGTATGTAGGCATTGGGGCATGTGATCTGAAACTGGTACATATCAAAGCATCGTGTATTCTCATAGCCCAGGGGAAATATTACTTACTCTATTGCCTGCTAACATCATAAGATAAGGACCCTCTGGTAATCTGTTTTGAAAGCTCTTGGTTTTATTGGTATCCCACTTAGTGTCACTGTGTTCCTATGTTGTGCAAAAGCAATTATATGTAATTAAAAAGTTTTGAACAAATGGCTGTTTTCTTGTGTGCTTTATTATGACAATGGAATTGTGCCGCTCATGTACAATGACTGGATGATATCCATTAGCTGGGATCATGGCTCTATTGAGCATATCAGAGCATTGGATTAAAGTACTGGCAAGTTTTGATTCTTAAACTTCTAGCTCTGCTTTTGACAGAACCTCAAATCTACTTTTCCAGTGTCTGTTTAGAAGTATTTGGATGCTGCGAACTTAGTTGAAGGAAACCTGTGTCCCACTCATCCCAGGTCCATAGGTGACACATTATCAAATGTAATTTTTTGTCTGTGTGTGGGTGTTTCATATTTCCTTCACTACCTTGTTAAAACTGTTGGAATATTCATGAGAAGGAATGATGTCCAGATGGAGATTCTACCTGCAGATGTTAATCTGGACGGACACAAATCAGGTCTCATTTATTTCAGTTCAGAGAATGTGATGTTTTTCTGTGCCTTTCAAAATCTTTTACCTTCCTTCCCTCACCCCCAGGTACAGTAGCAAGTGGGAATGGCGACTTCGGTGACTGGAGTGCCTTCAACCAAGCCTCTCCATGTCCCAGTGCTTCAGCAGGAGAGCTCTTCAGTGGCACTGCCCAGCCAGCTGTAGAGCTCTTTGGTAGCTCACAGCCAGCTCTTGGCCATCCTCCAGCTGCCTCAAATTCTACTGACCTTTTTGATTTGATGGGTTCCTCTCAAGCAACCATGGCTTCTTCGCAAAGCATGAATTTTGCTATGATGAGCTCTAGTGCGGTGGGCATCAGTCTACCCATGTCAAGGTCACAGGTATGCTGTTGTTACTCAATCCCTTAATGACTGGTTCCTCTGTGAAGAAAAGGTTCTAGAATGTTTATTTTAGCTTAAATCTTCTTGTTACCCCTAGCTCTCGGATGCTTTCTTTATCACTAGGTCACTCTCTGAGATGCTCTGCCCTCCTTTTTGGGGGAGGGAAGGTTTTAAAGTTCAAACATGAAAAAACCCAATAGAATATGTGCGCAGCCTACATTATCAGGCAACTAGTGGACCAGTCCTCACCCTCATCTGTGTGTTGCCCTGACGCACAGAGGGGTTACTCCAGTGGAAAGGAGTTGGCTGTTGAAACCAAAGCACATTGACTCTTGTGCAAAAAACCTACAAATGCATTTCAAAAAGCCCGGAATAGAATGGGGTCCTGGTCTGGGAGACACAAGGCAACTCTGATTTTGTGACGCAATGCACTGATGGAAAATGCTTAGTGCTAACATATGAAATACCATCCTGATCATTACCAACAAGATACCAACGGATGGGGAAACTACTTTGGAAGAGATGAACTCTTTGTCTCATACAAACTGATGACATTTCTCTTTGGCTTTTTAACTTCTCAGATGCAGACATAAACAACCATTTGTTGCACTTTGTGGTATGTGATGGAACCGTTTATTTCTTAGACGCAGCAGTAGTAAATGTTAGGGAGCGAATGGCATCATTTAAAAAACAAACAAACAATGTTTCTTTTGTTTCTAGCCTTTGCGGGACGTTAACACTATGCTGCAGAAGCCCAGTCCTCTGTATGGTCAGAGGACAGAGATGGTCCAAAAAAATGCCAGCAAAACTCTACCATCCACTTGGTCAGATCCCAGTGTAAATATCAGTTTGGACAATTTAGTACCTGGAATGCAGCCTTCCAAACCTCAGCAGCCATCGCTTAATACAATGATTCAGCAACAGAGTAAGTGACCCCATTGATTTAATAATACTTCGCTGGCATGACCTGCTATACAGATGTTCCCAATGTGTCTTTAAAAAAAAAAAAAAAACTGACCCCTTTGCTAGATCACCTTTTCTCTTAATTTTATTCGTAATCCTATTTTTCATCTGCTACACTGCCTCTAACCATTGGCAGCTCTGTTACCACCACGTGATCCAGAAGAATGAGCCCTGGAATGTTTCAGGACTGTGAAGCCAAGTCTCTAACTGCAGAGGCTTGCTTCATTCCCAAATCTTCACATTAGGTCTCCCTCATCTCTTAAGCTCTTCCTATGGATGGTATCAACTATCTGTCCTCGGAGCTCAATTTGTTAGCAGTAGTTAACCTGGGTGTAAGACGTATCGTAAAACTGTTAGACTTTTCTGAACTTGAACTGAAGAAGGAAGAGGTGTGAAAATTTATTTTTTGTAGGCTAACTCGCTAGAGAACATAAATTTAACTTTTGTCCTTGTCTTTGTTCACTGTAAAGTCTCAATATAATTACATAACTTCTAAAAGTAGATTGTAACTCACCATGTTCAACCCTAGGTTATTGATTAAATTAAAAGCTGTTGTATTTTATTTTTCTGCAGATATGCAACAACCTGTGAATGTGATGACTCAAAATTTTGCAGCCGTGAGCCTCAACTCCCAGTCCAACGTGATGCCTGTTCGACCCCCAACAAGTTCATTGATGGGAGGGCCCATTCCTGTGGGAATGGGGATGCCCAGTGTTATGACGGGTACAATGGGTATGACCTCCTTAGGAAACACACCTATGATGAACCAGGGAATAATGGGAATGAATGTGAACATGGGGATGCCAGCTGCTGGAATGGGTTTGACAGGCACAATGGGCATGGGGGTACCCAATATAGCTTTGACCTCTGCTCTGACTCCTGGAACTGTGCAACCCAAGCAAGATGCCTTTGCAAATTTTGCCAATTTTAGCAAATAAAGATTGTAAAGAATTGGTCAGAGTGAATGAAGGATTTTTAGCTGCACAAATAGAGCTGGGGGAGGGATGGAGAACACTGATCAATACCTTTTTCCTTTTATCGGTTAATTAAAATGAACCTACATAAAGAACCAAAAGGCTATTTTGTAAAAGCTTGAAACACCTAGCGTTCAAGCTCTGGGGAGACTAAAGGTTCTTCTGATGAATCAATTGGATGACTTTGCAATTAAGAGGCCATTGTTTTGTAGCAAGACCATCAAAAGCCTTTCTAGATGGAAGAACCAATTTTAATATTGAAACTTGTGGGGAGACTGGAATCGGTGTTGGGTAAATCTGTTTGAATCTAATTTTATACTTTTCTTTTTTTTCTTGAAGAGCTTGATTTTTCTCTCCCTGAATCGCTTTGTCATAATTGAAGCCATTCCTTTTACTACCACTCTGAGTCCATATTGAAGTCACTCAAGTACAATGATCAGTTTTTTATAAGAATATATATTTTTGTCCAAAAAAAGGCTTACATATGTGCTTATGGCTAATTCAAAGGGACCTGGAATGTTTGTGTGTGTGTGTGTGTGTGTGTGTGTATGTATATATATGTGTGTGTATGTGTATGTGTGTATATATATATATATATATATATATATATATATACACATACACACACACACACACACACACACACACACACACACACACACACACACACACACACACACACACTTTTGCTGATGTTCCAGCAACACTGCTATAATATCCAAATTTTTATTGTAAAAACCTCTTTAAGCAATTTGGTCAATAATAGGTTTAGGGGCTTTTCACACCTTTACTGATGTAATTAATACCCACTGCTGAATTAGGAGAAATTTCATCCAGAGCTGCTTTATGGTTTCCTTTTAGAAAACTCCAGCATATATACACTTTTTGCAGTTCTATTTCAGTGGCAACTTCATGCCACATATACCCTAGGAGCCACTGGTTTACAGTGTCAGCAGCAGTCAAAAGGCAAAAAAAAATCTTTACAAAAAGAAAAGTAACAAGGTAACTACATTCTTTTAAGTTAAAATAAATCTCTCAACCTTGTCAATCCAAAAGCATTGGATTTTAGATTTTATACAACATTTGGTGACTTTTTGGTGTAAATATGGCATTAGCAGTGATGGAATCCAATAGAAAGGAGTTTAATATATATAATACATATATATTAAAGGAAACCTGTAGCAGTCAGATTTTATTGATTTAATGAAAATAAAGGAAATTAATTAAGGTTTTGTTTTCCTGCTGTAATTCTGCATTTTAAGTTCACACGTGAATCATGATTCTAGAGTCTGGAATACAAAGACATGGTTATACTCACAAGCTGGGAGTATTATTGAGAATAAGCACTATATTATAGGTATGAAATTTATTACCTCCCCTTTCTTATGTTGGATTTCTTTTTATTATTAAATTGATAAAACTTTGTTTCCATTGTATTCACAATGTTCTGTTATACATAACATTAAAATGGTCATTAAAATCAGTGTTGGGCCGCTTTTTCCTTTCATTCCATTTGACGTGAATAAGAGCGTTTGGGAAAAAAAATAATTATAATTTGGGCAAAGTAATTTTTATAAATAATTTAAATTTGTTTAATGACTTCTTATCTCCAGCCTTTCCTATCTGGCTCTACTGTTAGGAATTAAAAATGAAGCAGGCAAGATATCCTGACCCACTCCAGCCTTGCTAATGCTCCATCTACAACATTTCTAATTAGGCAGAAATTCATGTACTTCAGCTAAGTGGTAATGAAAAGTGATTCATTTGCTGAATAAGAGATGAGACTGAGTGTAATTAGCTGACTGTGGTTTTTAATCTTTCAACAATTCAATGTGTTTAAATTAGTTTCAAAGAATAGGAGCTTTCAAGTGTTGTTACATCAAAGTAATCAAGGCAGACTTTAGTGGATGAGCAAGAGAGATCTTCTCTCCTGTTGCCATTTTGAAACCTTTAAACTTCGTTGGAATAATCCTCTTCAGAATTTATCTTGTGACAGATGGTACTATTCAAGCTGGTTTGGAAAACAGAATTGCCAGGCGGAAGGGAACAGATTATTTTTGGAGAGTATGGTGGAGAAGCACGGAAAGCCAAATGTACAGGCCAAACTGTTAGACAACTTGAGATTGTCAAACAGTCAACATGAACGTCCTCTGTATAAACATTTGGAAGCTACAGTCAGCTGTTTAGAGTGATGTGCTTTAAACTCAGTTTGGCTGTTTGTTATGGATGGGGCCTGACAGTCTTTTAACTGAACATAGAATCTATGTCCTTGCCTTGGTTTCTCAGATACTTTCAGAAGTTAACTCATTGGGGTTACTCTGGTCCCTATTATATATCCTCTTTTTTTCTAAGATTTTTTTTGTAGCCAATGGATTGGAATGGCTCCAAATGAAGCCATCTTGGTCAATGGTTTATATAGACCCACCCTACTAATTTCATAGATCTAATACATCTGTCCGTAGACCGTAATCTTCATACTGAACTGAGTCTTAGCATAGACCAACACAACAGTAGGCTATTGGTCCATAAAGAATTATGAGAAAGGTGAGGCATGGGCTAATATCCTGGCTCCCTGACATTCATTGGAACACCTCAAAGAGATTCTTCCATCCTTAAAGGCTCTGCCCAAGGAACAAGTGAATCCATTTTTAATGGCTGGGCACTTCTCTGCAAACTTCAGCCCAAGGTATGCATATAAAGAGAGAGGACCGGACCATACAAGGTGTTCTGCTCATAGTGCAAAGCAGATGCTGAGCAAATATAGGAAGATGCTGGGAGGTGTGACCCTGGGTGCTTCCCCTTAATGAAAAGCAATTCTAGGGACATTGCATTCCCAGGATTAATAAATACAGGAATAATCCAGCAGTTTGCCCTGCCTTCAGTCTATAGCCTAGTAGCTATTGGGTTGATGTATTTAGTACTACTTGGTTGTTGGGGTTTTTTTGGTGTGTGGTTTTTTTTAATAGTTTCCCAACTTTGCCATAAGTCTAATTCCACTCTGCTCATTTCTTTTAAAAATAGCAAGACTGGTTTATTGACAGTTACATGACCAAGTTGACCAATTTTTCTTACCCTAACATTTGCAATATGTTGTAATGACACATGCACATGTGAAAGGATAGGAGAAACTTCCCAGAAGTCTTTCAGTGAGAGAGCTTCCTGTTCAGGTCCTACACTAGTATGTCTCAATCTCTCCTCAATGCATGTCCCCTGTTGGGAGCACTGATGTGGACTGACCGCCGGCAATTTAGCCACCATGTCCTCTGAATCTGCAGGGTTAGTCAACGGGTAAAAATGCTTGTGACCAATATAGTCTAGCACTTCCACTGGTGATATTCACCTATGGGAGAATAATAAAAATGTTAGTGTACAACAGTGATACTCAGACCTCAGTGGTTCAGGAGCCAAATTAGCAATCAACATTACCCAAAAGAGCCACAGTATTAAAATGACTGACCAAGTATTCTACAATTGGTTAATAATATAGTAAAAGCATCCTGATTGGTTAATATCTTGGATTGGTTAATTAAATCAGTGTTTTTAATATGTGCTGCAAAGAATGGCAGGAGACGCATTAAAAAGCCACTTGTGGCTCCCGAGCCTCCGTCTGAGGATCACTGGGGTAAAAAGAAGTTGGTTCTTCAGCCTTCATTGTGACTGGCTGAGCAAACAACTTGTGAAGGACCACTGTGTTAGCTATCTTCCTGTGTGGAGCAGCTTTGCTGACCAGGATCTTCCTGTTCTGGCAACAGCCTACAAGAATATAGGGAGAAAAAAAAAAAACTCGAACTGTATCAATCCCTTGAAATAGGCTTGCTGTAGCTTGTACCTGGGTTTTTCTCTTCCACCTCCTTAGAAGTACTGACAAAATATGAAGGGCCTAAATGTTTACTTTCGAGACATGGTTGAAGACTGGAGGCCCAAAGTTCAACCTTTTTTTTTCATACACATGTTTACATGGAATCTGCTATTCTTTCCATTTCATGAGTTGATTTGATACCAGTATAGCATGCCTGAGAAGCCTTAGTGAACATGTGCAAATGGAGGAATCCAGGCAGAATTCTGCAGCCTGCTTTTAGTTTCATTCAAGCTACTCAGATGTTATACCCAGTAGTGTTGGGAGAGAAGGGAATCTTTCAATCTTATTGATGTGCGCTGTTGAATGTCTTTTCTTGTGCTGTTTGTTTCTCAGTGTGCTTTGCAGCATGATAGCCCATGCAGCTGGCCTATGCATGCATCTGCAGTCCTCATGCCAACCAAAGTCCATTGAAGCCATTTTAACAGCAAAAAGTGATACATATCAATATATTTGCCATAAATTGCCAAATGAGGACCTAGTTCAAAGCTCTTTGAAGTTGGTGGGAATCTTTCCATTTAATTCACTGGGATCAGTTGCAACACCTGCCATCCTGCAAAAATATAAATCGGACAATGCTTTTAAGAATGAGCATAATCCATAGGTGACCCATATTTAACCCAAAGCTGTGGATGGAGGGGATTACTTGGATTGGGTAATGTCCAAAATAATCCAGGATTTTCCAAAGGCAACTTGGTCCCAGCCCAAGGGGCATGCAAAGTGTAGAGACAAAGGTTAAGGGAATACATGCAGACAGTGGTCAAAGGTAGTGCTTTCACACAACTTGACAAAATGAGGTTTACTTCCTTGTCAATATAAAGGATGCACAACAAAGACTGTCTTGGTGTTGAAGAGACTACGGAAGATGAATGTAGAAGTATTAGGCAGGGAAATTAGTGTTTCCACTTCTCTTTAAAGGGATCTGTATCATGAAAATCTGAAATCTCAAATCCACAAACACATTTCTAAATTTTTAGAAAAAGTATTGCCCACATATTTAAGAAGTCCCACCAGCCAATTTTCAGGATATGAAATATGTAAAGACCATTATTTAATACTCTATCTTGCTCGCACAGGTAAAGATAAGGAAAACATTCTAGGAGACTATTATGCTTAAATCAATCTTATAAAATAAATACAGCTAGAACTTGTAAAAATGAAATCTGATTCACCTATTCCTTAGTACGGTCACCTAACATTTTGAATATGCAACCAAATGACCCTGACACATCATAGAACCTGTACAATAGCTTTTTATTAATTTTGCAATTGGATTTGGATTCTATCACCAAACCATACATGTGGCTAACTAGTCAGTTATATATGCTGATGAGATGGTGGGTCTGATGATGAATTATTACTGGTAAGGGAGGGGCTGGCTTTTTTTCCTGCTCACATCCAGTCCTAACTTTTGTATACCCTATTAATCATGATTAAAGTGCTCACAGGTTGGGTGCTAAAACATAAAATTAAGTAAATAAATACAGCCATGGAGCATTCCCTAGGCTGCCCAAACCAGTGCCAATACATCTGCATAATCATATTCATTTCAATCTTGTAGGAAAAGTGTCCCTGCATGGAGTTTTCAAATTGAGCTAACTTCTTCCTGCTGCTTTGTTGACCACTCAGTGGCATCCAGCTTCTGCCACCCTCACAATGAATAGCTGCTCAATCTACAGGTAGTTCCATTACGATTTTAAAGGATGGTGGACAGTAGACTCTGTCCCTGTACGTCTGGCTCTGTGTGTAAGAGATCATTTAAAAACACATGCATCTTCCTGTTGTATGCACCCAGTCTTGCAAAGTAAAACTGCAGCACAGGTGCAGGTTCAGGGATAACCAGAGCACTCAGTATGTTCTACAAAAGAAAAATTACATTCAAAACCGCTAAACAAGGGTATTTATAGCAACATCTGTTTCAGCTAGGAACTGTCTGAGGCAGCTTGCTGAGGGAGGTAGGGGAGGGATTTATCAATGAAGTGTTTACATAATGCAGGCAGGCATCCTATACACAAGGTGATACCAACAATAACAGTATAACAAACATCTGAAGATATTTTTATTCTCCTAGGTCTTTGCTCCTGGAGGCATTTACTCCAAGAACATGTTTCTGCAGGCTCTGCCTTCCTCCGTGAGTGTGTGTATATGATGTAGTTATATATAATAACTCCTACACTAGTTGCATACCTGGTGGTGCTTAATAGTTTTAATGTATTTGTGGAGGAGGGGGAAATGTTCTAAAGGGACACTTCTCTCAAAAGTGGTCCAAAAATAAACCTCTGTGAAACCAAAAGGCCAATATTAGTTTCCATTTTTTAACTTTCCAGTGGAAAATTGTTAAATAGCACTTAAGTTTTGGCAACTTCAGCATTCCAATTCTGAGAATCTGGAAGTGAAATTAACTATAAATCAAAGTCAAACAGGACTTCGTTGCAAAAACAGTGAAAAATAAATGTAAAAATTTTCTTCAGTCTAATAAACTAAGGAGTTAGGACCACAGGAAAAGAAAGTTGCTTTACAATATGATCAAGTTAATGCTTTTCTCTTTTAGATATCACAGACCTAGTTAATGTCAGTTTGCACCGATGGGGAGAGATGGCCAGATGTGAATATTTTTGGACTACTAATATATTTGTATTGTATTGCTGAGCAATGAATTAGTTTCCTGTGTCTGAGGGTTGACTTCAGATGGAATAGTAAGAAGGAGAAGCAGTCTCCCAATGCTCTGGTGTTTGACTATAAAAGAATAAGAAATGAAAGCACAAGATAAAGAAATGGAAGTCCTATATATATAATATATTGCTAGAAACTATCTATTACACCTGGAGGTTGCAAACAGGCATAACCATACCCTTTCCCTATTGCTAAATGGGAGAGTGGTCCCTGTATTCAAGAGGGTGAGAACCACTGTACTAGATGTTCATTGGAGTCTCTGGTCCCTTTTTCTTCTGCGGAATGGTATGACGCCCAGCTGTCTATAAACTTCAATTCTGTTTCCACCAGATTATCCAGAATCGGTGTGAACAATTTTCCCTTAATATTGTTAGAGTCAGAGCTCACCTAATGTTTTGAGCAAACATATTAATAAGGGTGGGGGGTGGGGTGGGTGTGTTTTACTGTAACATTTCAAAAACAAATTGAAAGCTTGTATTCTGGAGCTGATGTTTTCAGACATTTTAAAATATATAAAATGAAAAGCCTTGAAAGGGATTGGGAAGAATAAGGCTGTAATGGAGACAATCATTTATTGAGTGCAGCTAATGTACATAGGACTTCTTGTCCTAAGGAGTTTGTAGGTTATTTTGGACAGACGGCCTGTTGGCTTACCAGGGATGTGGCTACCCATATGTGGTGCAAGGGATTTGCTTCTCTTCAGACATCTAAAAGCTTCAAGGAAGTAGAAGAAAGTAAATCTCTGTTTTTATGTTGTTCCTGTATACAATAATAGGAGGAAAACCATATAGGAAACTATACTGAATAAGAAATGTTTATTAGAAAGGAGTCTTCAACTAGGTTTCGAGAGCCTTCCTTGATAAATGTAAATCTGAATTTTTTACACTCATAGTAGCAATAAATACTTACAGTTGGTAGGACTCTTTACCTATTCTGTGTATATGCTATAATAAACAGGTATAGGATTATTTATTGGCTCTTTTAAAACAATTTTTAGCAGTCCCCAAAAGTTTGCAGATTTAAATTATATTAAAAAAAAAAACACACAATCCTTGTGCCATAAGGTACTGGTTTAGTAATTAACTGGTTCTTTAATAGGGCTTCAATTGCTTTGCTTCATGATAAGGGGGGGAAAAATTACATTCCAAGACAGAGCTACATTCGACATCTGGGAACCTCCTAACAGCTGGCTATCTAATGAATATGCATCTGCTTAAGAGGCTGTAGTCCATTAATAAACCAATAGATATAAAGCAGAAACAATCTTTGTCAGCGTCAAATGAGATTGGGTGCACTGTGCTGTGAAGTGTCACTGTCACATTGAATCGAATTGGCAAGGCTAAGAATCAACTCCTTGGTACCAGTGTCTTTGTGCCTGAGAACAGGGCTTCTGCTTCCATTCATGAGATGGCAGGGGATGGTGGTGAAAGTCACAAAGCATTGGTGGTGGTTTCTATTGTATGTTGTTTTCCTTATTTCTCCTGGTGCCGGTTGTGTGCTGGGCGCTGGTGACCTTTTAGTTCAAACGCCACGCTCTGCTTTATCTGACTGTGTTCTACAAAGCTGGCAGTTGTTTTTTCAGCACAAATGAGTTAGGAGACCTAGGAATCCAGCATATGAATAAATGACTGGGCAGGAATTACAGTAACTGCAATAAAACATACCCGTTTGACAGAGAACTGCAGGTTTCTAAGTGGAATGAAACACTCTGGGAGCTGTTCTGACACACCAGTGTGTTCATAAAGAGAAATCAACACAGCAGATTTCAGAGACTAAGCCTCTTTTCCTGTGAAAAGAAGGCTGCAGGAACTGGGAGGTGTCAATGGCTATATTCCTAAAATCCCTGACCTCCAGAGTTGAATCCAGCATATGTAGCAGCATGTGTCGTACCAAATCATGGCAGGAGAAGGTGAATGGTGGATGTCCTCCTATGATGTCGTCCCCCACCTTTGCATCCTAACATGCCTTGGTGGGATTCTAAACAGGATTAGCATTGTTTCAGGCACCCCAGTGCTCTGTCTTGTAGAGATCCTTTCGGAGTGATCCTGCCCATTTCCTGTGCATGACTAGATGGGTCTTAAGCCATGCGAGAAGTACTGATAATTGTTCGGGATTTTGGATGCAAAGTGATAAACAGGTTCAGTTCTGTACTGGGGAACACTGCGATACAGTCCGGTTCCCATTAGTGATAGATGGTTAATACTGATCAGCAGTTTCCTTCAAGTGCTAACTAATCTTCACATACCCCCTGTGAAATTGGTGTTTGTTTTTCATATTTTGCTGATGAGGGAAACTGAGGTAGTGTGTGGCTTGCCTGAGTCTGCACTGGGGCTGGGATTAGAACAGACATCTCTAGCCCCCAAGTCGCTCCCAATTCTGGCTCACAAAGTCATTTGTAGAGAAACTTGTCTGATTGGGGTGAAATAGAAAAATCTGGTTTTTTGCTGTGACTAAAGTCAGTATGATTGCAGTGGCATTGAGCTCAGCACTGCTCTTTCCTCATGAGCATTTAGTGAGCAAGAAACAAAAGAGAAAATTAAAATCAGAAGCAAAGCTGTATGTATTTGCTACAGATCTGCTGCATATTGCTTCTGATAACTTTACTTTTCCCCAATACCATGACACTCATACAATTGAAGCTAAACTCTGCTAGTTGGAGAGAGACATTACTCCAGGAATGGAGTAATGTATTTTTTTTTTCTCACTGGTCCTAAGATTTGAAACAAATAACTGACTACAGTTGTTTATAACAGTGGCCACACTGATGGTCAGCTTGTTTGCAGAGTTAAATTCTGCCATTAGGTGGGCTGTGAATACTTGAGCTCGGGGGCTGTTCGCTATCAATTCAGTCTCTTGTTTTCTTGTGGGTCATGACAGGCTCCTACTCTTTAAGATTTTTTTTCTTTTGGTGGGACTGTGTGCGTGCATATGTCATACATAATTGTGGGGTGTAAAGGTCTGGCCTGAATAAGAGGCACAATATTTAGCAGCTGGGAAGTCACAGGTGAGTGTTGCAGGTCATCACCAATGAATGCTGATACACCTTTCCCATCCCATAGCATCCTGTGTTCATTATACACCTCAAGCTTCTTTGACAATGGGGACTGCTTCCCAGACTACATAAGCCCTGAAAGACTCCACCAGTCTGCCCATAGGTGAAAGGAACCCTATTATTACTGACAGATTATTTAAACCACGGTTACTGCTAGAATGACTCCAATTTTTCCCCACCGTTTATTTATCTTACATTCTGAAAACCAAAATTGGATCACTGCCTTTTATTAGGTCACTTTCCAACGGCAGGGTATAAGGAGTCATGCCAGCTAGAGACAGGCCCACAATTCTATTGTTAGATGCTAGTGAATGGTGTGATGCAGACTGAAAGCAAAAAGGACATTTTGCTATTTACTCATCAGCAACTGAAGACAATTGATTTACCAGCCAGGGCCAGAGGTCACGTGAGTCAAAGAAAGTCAGAGCATCAATTCCATTGGCAGCAAATATTTGTGATTGTAGTGAAAACTGGTTCAATGCAATATGCGCAGGTAAAGAACACACTGATTTTATCTTAGCCCTGGAGCCCAGGGAATTTAATTGTGTTTTGTGGGAAAGCCCAGTACAAATTTCCCCGGAAAAGGTACATAGATGTGCAAATGTACACTTTGCAAAAAGTGAATCCTGCTGGTCAGACTGATAACCCCTGGGAGCCTGAAGCCCCTTCTCTAGCTACCGAATAGTTTTAGCATCCACAGTGGCAGAGTAAGCTGTTGTCCATTGCCTTACCTGACTGTGTCTTAATTGACCTAGAGGGGCCACTTCTAAAGGTGAAGGTGGTTTATTGACCACATCCATTAAGACAGTCTCTCTTCAGCTGAGACTGTCAGCAAAGATGTCAAATGGAGAACTTTGAGCTGAATAGACACTTTGCTACTGAGGATTGGACTGAGAGCACCAAACAACCATTAAGACGGTGACAACTTGGGGTCACGACTGACCTGGAGTTGGGTGTGCCAAGCTTTGATGAAAGGCTGTAGGTAACATTTTCAAAAGCACCTACGTGACTCTGGAGCCCAAATCCAATTTTCCAAAGCAACTTAGGCACTAAAGGAGTCAAAATCCTGTTGTCTTTTAATGACACAGGATCCTAGGTGCTTCAATCTTGACCAAGCCCTAGTTTCAAAAGTGCTGCCTTAAATCCCCTTTGTTCCTTTGGAATGTTTTTACTGTAATTTTAAAGCCTCAGATCAACAGAACTAAGATGCACCATGCAAGTAAGATGCCCTGCGTTCGCTATTTCTAAAGGATACAAAAGGGCTGTAAAGCAGTTAGGGGGTCCCTCTAAAGTGTTTACTTTTCAAGGTTTCAGATGCAGCAGAATCAGTAACCTGTGGCGCTTTCAGCAGTTGAATCTAAATTAGTACAAAAAGTACTAGATGTATCTATAGAGAACCAGATGTACTTTGAAGTTAATTCCTCAGCTGAATATGAATCACCGAGGAAAGTACTTCAGTGGCCATCTGACTTCAGCACCTTGCTGATTGTTCAGAAACTGAATAAGCCTATGGACATTGCTGGTGTCGTTTGTGGCATCTATCAGTTTCTTGCCTTTTTTCATAATTGGTTTATTAATGACAGAATCTTAATGATCCGTTTAAAATAAATAAACCCTTTACACCATTTCAAAGATTTTGTGATGCACAGCTGCTATTAAAATAGCACCAGTCTCATGTGCTTTTTCAGCAAGTGACCTAATTAGTTAATAAAGTAATTGAATATTAAAAAGGATGTTGCAAGTGATTAAAATTTAAGAGCCTTCAGAACATTATTAAAGCTATAAATCATACATCACTGTTTTAATTTGCATAGCTACAGAATTACTAATGGTCCCACATGCATACGCTGCTTGGCAATTAGTCTTTTTACAAAATGTTGGTGATGCCAGGGGGTTACCAGAATCGTTCACTAATTTTTGAT
Source organism: Dermochelys coriacea (assembly GCF_009764565.3). Taxonomy (NCBI): domain Eukaryota; kingdom Metazoa; phylum Chordata; order Testudines; family Dermochelyidae; genus Dermochelys; species Dermochelys coriacea. Next base: position 2,959,011 of record NC_050075.1, read on the forward strand.
TTGCGCACACAACTCATGGTTGTGAGCGTAAGGGGTTAAACTCCACGAGGCCAGAAACTGGGCTTGAGTTCCTTCACGGTGCCTGTAGACAGTCTCTCCTTTGTTCTGAGCCCCTTCCACAGAGGAGGACCTTGCCCTTTGAAATCAGTTAGGAATAAGGCGAAAGATTTTAAAGAGGAAATTTCTGTTTCTGCTTTGAATGTCTGAAGCCAGTCCGGATGTGGTTTTCTAGTAGTGTTGTCTGTGCGTATGAATTTCACTGCATCACAAACAGCATTTTTGGCTGACAATGGTTTACCATCCGAACACCTTTTTACACTGCTGCAGTTCCATTGACTGCAATGGAGCTCCTTCTAATGCACGTTTAGGTGTGGGCCCAATGGATCTAGGGCCAGATCCTCTGCTGGGTTTAGCTCTATTGACTAGGCCCTACTGTGTTAAAAGTAATTTATAATCCAGTACATTCAGTATTTTTACTGCTCTTAGCATTGCAGGAGCCAACCCAGCTAGGAGAGGGTGTGTTGGACTGCATTTTTATGTATCTTCAACAAAATTCTCTACCAGATTTCAATGGGAGGGCCACTCCCTTCTACAAAGGGCAGTGAGGTTGCTGAGTTGCAACCGGGGGTATACCTGTTCTGCAGAGCCTCTAGTACAGCTGGTGATGCAGGCAGTGAAATAAACCCAGCTTAATGTTCAGATCCCAGGTTGAGGTTGTTTGGCACTTAGAATAAACATAATTTTACTTGCAAGTCCAGGATTTTTGCTATGGAGTCACTGAGATACCACAAACATTAGAACTGCATTTTGGAAGCATATTCCAAGTACTGACACATAGATGAAACTAAAGAAGGTATAATATCTTTGCCAGGGAGGGAGGTGTGTTTGTGTAGCACGTGCATGCACGTACAAACACACACATCTATTTCTAGTGTACCAGGCCCCATGCTCTGTGCTTCCACAGAGCCATCCATTGTACCATGTGATGCAGAATCAAGGATAGAACCAGGACACTGGCTTCTAGAACTCACACCACTACCTTCTCTGCAGAGTGAGTGTGTGTGTGTATGTATATATATACACACGCGCGCGCACACACACACACACACATTTCATGTGAGCTATGCATTAAACATCAGGGAAAGTCACTAGAATATTGCAACAGCGAACTGACCAGGACAACTTCTAAGGCACCACTGCAGTTTGATAGTCAAAAATCCATTGTTAAAGTACTGAACCTGAGATTTACATAGTAGATTGTAATGCTGTCTAGTGTGCCCAGAATCTGTTCACTGAGCCAATGTGCCTCCTTCCAACCAAATATTTGTGTAATGGTAATAATATTAGTGGAAAAAGTGAATGTACAGACAATTGTGGGCACAAAAAAAAAGAGATCAAAGAGAGACTGTGCTTCTAAACACATTCATTGATCCAAACGTGTAGTTCTGGTAGGTTTAATTACAAACTCACCCCAAAGAGAGCCCCGGAGGGATTGCTATACATTTCCTAATCTTCCAGGCAATGAATGTTTAGGTTGTGGTTAAAAGAAATGGGGCATTTCAAAGCTAATAAGCAGCTTGGCCCTCCTGTGCTCCTGATGTTGCAAGTCAGAAGAGTATCAGGAAATCCTAGGTCTGTTTAGCAGGCCAGGAAGGTGCACATGCCTGCTGCTTCCTTTGACACTGTGGGAGCTGGTCCATTGGGTGAGGGTGGGGTAGTTCTGTGGCTATAGTCATGCAGTGGCAGGCACAGGTGCTGGAAGCAGTGAAGGAGAAGCGATTAGTTGATACTCATCTAGTCTTTTTTAAAATCCCATCAAGGACCTAAGATAACAAAAATCAGTACACGTATGGTAGAGGGTACCAATCAGGCAACTAGTGTGAATGGGTGGATTTTTCAAGGGAACTGAAGATAGGCTGCCTACCAAACTCAGGGTGATTCCATTAGATCATAATCCAAAGGGGGGTTAGTCACTCAGGGAAGGACCTACTGATAGCACAGTTGCTAGGAGCAACCCCAGGTGGGGCAGGTGGTTTTGAGGAAAGAACAGCTCGCCCCAGCATTAGCAGCATGGAGAACTAAAGCCTGGGAAATCCTGTCAGTGCATAAAATGACAGTCAGCCTGAGGGTCAGGATCAAGTGGATTTTGTAATGCATGGTGCCCATTTTTGGAATTTGAACAAAATAGTCAGACTGCTAAAAGGCCAAACAAACACAAATGGGTCTTTTCAAGGGAATAAATACAGTTGTATGGAAAGTTTGTGTTGGGTAATGACTAAAGTCTTCAAAAAATGCGATATGGGTGGGTCTCAGTGACACTGTGTTGTATGTCTGGAGCCGGAGGAGAGTGTGACTGGATAAACACTTTGAGATTAATTAAAATGGAGACACTGCTTTGGCCAAATGTTCTTCTCTTGTTCCTACCTTCAGCCAGTGTCTGGAGAGTCTCTGCAAAGGTTGTTTCAGGCTTCACTGATACATGAGGGCACCCTGTCCGAGCTCTAGGGAGGGGTGGGTTGCACACCATGCTGTCTGGACTGAGGAAGGAAGAGTGCTTCTTAGCCATCCCCTTTAGGCTTAACGACACACCAGGAAGGAGGTGGTGATGTGGGTGGGTTTGGATGCTTTCAGGAAGGGGACCTGGTCTGTTATGGAGTGAGTACAGTCCCATGGTCTTCCAGCCTGTGGCACCGGGACTAATGCTGCACAGACAGCCTAACAGCCACCTTGGATAGCAGCAGTGCCTGTGGTTTGGTATTCTCTCTTTGCTGTTGCTGCCTTGTATCAGGTTTGCCATTTTTGCTGTTGCTTTATGCTGTTAGGCTGGTGCTCTCGTTTCTTCCACAGAAAGACCCACACACTTTTCCTGATCCACATGCCAGAGGATTGTTCCACTTAACACATCAGATTTTGACAGTCCATGACGGAAAAAGGCTATCTCCCTGGAAGAAGTAGAATAGTCTCCCAATAGAGGACATGTTAGAGATCATTAGCTTGTTCCAATTTAAATTATTCTATTTACAGGCAGCTCTATTTGTCCAGCCATCAAAGTGATGTGAATTTTCTGGTATCCGATTGCATTGTTCCTCATTATTTGCTCTACCTCCAGCCTTCGTAGTAACTGGACACATACACAGGTTGATAATACCCTTTCCCAGTTATGAGATACTACACCCAGTGACCCTGAAGCTGACACTTAAGGTAAACCAATTCCTAATTACTTTCCAGGTTGAAAGACATTCCCGTACAGCTACTGCTTGTCACGATGTTCTCCGATAACATCGCATCTGAAACCCTTTGCCTTCTGCTGTTTGGCCACCTATTTTACTTTCCCTGGCTGTTTTTGACATTGTTGTATGGCCATGAGTCTCAGCTTTCTGTGTTATGACTGTGCAGGAGAGAAACATCTGTGTGCAATTCAGTGTCATGGAAGGAACCAGCTTGACAGGCCGGGAGGCTGAAGGCCGATCCTCATCTACAGAATAGGTAGATGGAAGGGCAGGGTGGGGAAGCACTTCTGGCTTCCCCACCCTGCCCTTCCAACCACTGTGCTTTCTGTTGTGCAGGAATCACCTCCAAGAAGGGACGGGTAGTTCAGCCTCAGCTCCATTCAGTCTTGGGATTTCCAGTGCCAATTGCAGTGACATTTTCTTAACATGGACACCTTGCACTGGACTCTGGAATTGAGCCCCCACTCAATTTGCACAGGCCACTCAACAGCTGAATAGCAATTTTTGGTCAGTACCAACCTGGATTGAATGTGACCCCATGACCTGAAGGTGAAAGACTCTATATTCCCATTACCAAGCTCCTGAGCCATCCAGGATGTGGTCATAGAATTGCAGTACCTGACACTCCCAAGCAGGTTGTACCCAGTGGAGAGTGTGATGCTCTGTCCAGCCGAGTTGAAGGGTGGTGTCTAGTGCAGGTTGGCCATCAGAGCAGTCTAAATGAACATCTTCATTAATGATCTCTGGTTCGATCTGGCCCAGGTTGTGACCAGTTCCAACTCCCACTAGCACGAGAGCCGAGCTCGTAGGGGAAGCAGTAAAGGTCAGCAGCTACATTAACTTAACTGCAGACTGAGAATCACCCTGAATGGGGCACAATGCCCAGCCCGGCTCTTTCCAGTTTGAGATTCAGGTATGTGCAGTTTGTCAAGGTAACCCCCTTCTGCTGCCAGCCATGCTGTCTTCGGTACTGCCTCTTCTACACAGCTGGCTTCCCAGGGCCTCGGACTAAATAAACTCAGTGTTGATAAGAAAGGTCAGTGTTGCCACTTGGGCCGGCTGTATCGTGTGCAACTTTCATGGCCTCAGTCTGGGCTTGTAAGTCGCTATTACAACTGGAGAACTCCCCAACCAGCCTTGTGTAGGGGTTTCTCTTTAACCTAGTGCCACCTCGTGGTGGAATGAAAAAGCTGAAAAAAGGATTTCTTGTAATAAGACTATAGCAAAATTTCAGGATTTTTCTCCTCCAGGAGTAGGTGGGAAGGGAGACAAGCAGACTGGGATTTTGCAGTTGAAGCTAAGTGCAGAAGGCGATTTAAGGTTCAGCTGAAGTCAGGCCTTGTACTGGTGTGAAAAGGCAAGAAAGCAAAGCATCCTCAAGCCTTTCCCCTCCATATTACAATCACCTTGAGTGCAGTTAACTCCCCCTTTCAGACTGGCCTAGTTAGGGATTTATTCCTCCAGCAGCCCACGCTTGCAGTGCCCGTAAAGTCCATGCTATTCTCTCCGACGCCATCTCCTATACTAGTCCCATCCCCATGCTAGCTGAACTCTGAAGGAACAATATGCTCCAGGAACCTTTAAGTGAAGAAAGAGCAGTCTAAGGGTCTGTATTTCAAAGGGGGCTTTGGTTCAAACCCTGTCTTTTGCGTATTTGGCACCTACAGAAGATGTCAGGCAGAACAGCTAGCAGAGTTTGCTTGCTATCAACCTGGGCTGGGTTTGAACTACAACCTGCATCTGAGCCATCCGGTCTCAATCTGCCTTCAAAGGGACTAACTAGCCATATGCAGGGACAGTTGTTTTACAGCGAGCCCTATGAGTCAGCTGGGCTGAGAGGTATGGGACTATGATAATACATGCAGGCCCAGCCCTGCCCCTGGACTCGAGCTTTATCTATGAGAAGCAGCACTGCTGCTGACCTGCATTAAGTGTCCCGAAACAGCTACTGTTTCTAATGACACAATAAAACAAGGGAAGAGTTGCAGCTGTGGCACCAGCTAGACTGAAACAGAGGCAAGCAAATTAAATGTGATCTCAATCTGTTCAGCTTGGGAGCTAGAGAGCAGAGACCAGCAGAGATGACTAGCCCCGGGAAGAGATTTAGGGGCGATTTGGGCAGTTAGATTAAAACCATCTGTTATAAAATCTGCCAAATATTGTACAAAGCAAAAGGGAAGGCGATAAAGGTCCTGAGGCCTGGACAGGGTCAGATAGAGCCAGTTCCTCAAAGCAGCCCCTCCCAGGGGTGCCCATCAGCTTCAAAAGACTTATTGCTTTATTTTTTTTAATGAATGCTTAAGTTTCCAGCCTTTGTTATGAAGAAAACCTTCTGAACATGACCTGATACGCTGTTGTCTTACTGAGTCTACAGCCAGAAAAACAAGGCCTCCACCCACTAGAATGGATCTATGCCTATTGACACTGACAGAGGTTCCCGCCCAAGTGCTTTAATTATTAACTATCCAGTTCATATCCACTGGGTATTAACTCTGAAATCTAATGATAGCACATTCAAAGATCAACGTTGTTAAATATTTTGCTGCTGATTGCTTTTAGCAGATTCTGAGATTAAGAACGGTCTCTGTCTATCACCTCTTTTTCCCAGTTTGACTCATGAACATGGGCTGAAAATCGACGGTATGCTTTTCTGGTAACACCGTTCTGAAACCGTTAGCAGTGTGACTCACCAGCTAGGGTGCTCCCTTGTGGCTAGGCATGGTATGTCAGGGTCTCCTGCTTTGGCAGCCCCTGCTGACATCCGCTCTGACCCGGCCCTCCGGCTGGGAAATCTATAATTCCTCCACCTCTGGGGTAAATTAGTAGTCCAACAAACAATTGTTTGCCAACCTCAAGTTGGGGCTTCAGCCCAACTCAGACTTACTGGTCCTTACCCCTAATATCAGGGAGATTTGTTCTTCACCTTCCTCGGTGGGCTGGTTGGAGAACCTTAGCCTTCGCTCTCTTCTGGGCTCCGGTCTAGGGTCCCTTTAATAAGCAGCCAAGGATTGTTTACCTGGCCCAGTTCCTACCTTGCCCTATTTTAGGCCTTTCCCCCAGCCTCTTCTCGGGCTCATTGTGTATCAGCATCTCTCTCTAGACCTCTTCTCCAGGCTCAATGCTGAGCTTCTTAGCGTTGCCTGCCACTCAGCTGGTGCTCCTGCAGGAGATTCTCTCTACACCCCTGGCAGGGCAGTCTCTGATCCAGCAGGAATCTTCCTACTCTCTGCAGGCCTCTCTGCCAGCACAGAAAACCCTGGGCGGACTCTTTTCCCCCAGCTTTCATTTGGCTCCCTGTTGTAGGCCTACCTTCTTTGAGGGAAGCTCTGTCTGCTAGCAGCCCAACACAGCACCCTGGGTCCAGCCAGCCTTCTCCCTCTAAGGGCTTGGTTACACTTGCAAGTTACAATGCAATAAAGGAGCCCCGGGCGCCCTAGCTCATTCCCTGTCCATGCTGGCAAGACACGTAGAGTGCTCTGACTCCGCGGCTAGAGCGCTCCTGGTGATCCACCTCGGTGAGTGGAATAACATTTCATGCGCCCCCGCTGGAGCACCGCGGTGCCAGAGTGGACGCCCTGGTACGTTAGTGCGCCCTGATTGGCCTCCAGAAGTGTCCCACAATGCCTGTTCTAGCCACTCTGGTCATCGCTTTGAACTCTACTGCCCTGCCCTCAGGTGACCAACCGTCAAACCTGCCCTTTAAATTCTCTAGGAATTTTGAAAATCCCCTTCCTGTTTGCTCAGCCAGGTATGGAGTGCTCTCAGCGAATCTTTCCAGGTGACCATGTCTCCACGCGCCAGGCGAGCTCCCGTATGGAGCAATGGCGAGGTGCTGGACCTCATCAGTGTTTGAGGGGAGGAAGCTGTCCAGTCCTAGCTGCACTCCAGACATAGGAATTACGGTACCTTCGGGCAGATATCAAAGGACATGATGGAAAGGGGCCATGACCGTGACGCACTGCAGTGCAGGGTTAAAGTGAAGGAGCTGTGGAATGCCTATCACAAAGCCTGAGAGGCAAACAGTCGCTCCGGTGCTGCCCCCACGACCTGCCGTTTCTACAAAGAGCTGGACGCGATACTTGGGGTTGACCTCACCTCACCCCGAGGACCACTATGGACACTTCAGAGCCCAGTGCAACAAGGCAGGAGGAGGAGGAGGAGGAGCAAAGCGGGAGCGAGGGAGCTGAGGTGGAGGAAGACATCCTGGAATCCCTAGATGCAGGCAGCCAGGAGCTGTTCTCAAGCCAGGAGGAAGGTAGCCAGTCGCGGCGGCCGGTGCTTGGGGAAGGACAAACACCAGAGGATGTTCCCGGTAAGCGGCTTTTATTTTGGGAAGGAAGTTATTCAGTGCGGGCTGTTGGGATGAGGAGGGTTAGGGCTGCATGCATGCCTAGATGTGGCATGGGGCATTGATGTGCTCTCTCACATCGCAGTAATCGGCCTCAGTGATCTCTTCAAAGGTCTCAGCCAGAACTTGGGCAATGCGCTTGCGCAGGTTTCTTGGGAGAGCTACTGTGGTCCTTGTCCCAGTAAGGCTAATTTGTCCACGCCACTGTGCCGTGAGGGGCGGGGGGACCATTGCTGCACACAGGCAAGCTGCATATGGGCCAAAACAGAATCTGATTTCCAATAGAAGACCCTCCCTTGCTTCCCAGGTCACCCTCAGCAGCGAAGTATCTTCCAGGATGAACTCCTGTGGAAAATGTGGGGACAGTGTTCAGTATTGGGGGGGCCCCCTGCAGCTGTTGGCTCTCCCCAAAGCACAGAACCCCAGAGGACAGTACAGCCGTGAAACAATCAGTCACACTTGACCCTGTGCTTACTCACCATTTTGGGGCTCCCATGGGTTATGTGCGCTCGCTTTGGGATGGGCAAATTATGCTATTGTATAGACTGTGCTTGCCCTTAAGTATGGGGGGAATCATTGCTCTGTCTGGTGTGAACAATGCTGCCTCTGTTAAGTGTTGCATTTTGCCTTTACAGATGCAACTTGAGATCTCAGCCGTCCATGTTATCACCGGCCGAAAGACTCCAAAGAATCAGAAAGAGGCCACGTAGAAGGAAGGAAGACATGTTGCATGAAGTAATGCAACATTCAAGTAATGAAAATCGAAAAGCGCAGGAGTGGCGGGAGAGTGAAAGGAGGATCCGCCAGCAGAATGAGGAGCGCCGGCACAGAAGTGCTCCAGCAGCAAAGCACGGATCAGCTGATAAGCATAATGGAGCGCCAAGCGGACTCTATCCAGGCGCTTGTAGCCATGCAGGCGAAGCACTACCGTGCCCTCCCCCTGCCCCCACAGCCCTTGTCCCAAAACTTTCCTTTGTGCCCCCATGTCACCTCCAACCCACTTCCCCCAACATCTGAGTTCTTACCGCCACCAGCTGCCTCCAACACCTGTGGCTTCACCACCCAGCCCTTAAAATTATGACCCCTATCCTCTGCACTCAACTCCCATCACCATGCAGAATAGCCATCCTGAAGTGCAGCACTCATTGCACAGCACTCCAGACAGGAAGGCTGAGTATGACAACAGGACATATGCAAATCTTTGATGGTACCATTCCCCATCCCACCCCCTTTCCCTTTCTGTTTCCCAAGCAGTTGTTTCTTTTCAATAAATGAATTTTTTGGCTTTGAAAACATTCTTTATTATTACATAAAGTAAAAGATACCTTAGCCCTGGAAAGAAACAGGCACTGCAAGTCAGCATAGCAAACACAGATTCCTACTAACATTGGAACCACTGCACTTCACTCCCGTGCAGGGCACCAGACATTACTGGTGGCTTTCAGCCTCAAATTGCTCCCTCAAGGCATCCCTATTCCTTGCAGCCCCACGCTGGGCCCCTCTAATAGCCCTGCTCTCTGGCTGTTCCAATTCAGCCTCCAGGTGTTGAACCTCCGAGTTCCATGCCTGAGTGAATCCTTCACCCTTCCCTTCACAAATGTTATGGAGGGTACAGCATGTAGATATAACCGCAGGGATGCTGTCATCGGCCAGGTCCAGCTTCCCATAGAGAGAATGCCAGTGGTCCTTTAAATGGCCAAAAGCACACTCCACAGTCATTCTGTGCCAGCTCATCCTGTTGTTGAACTGCTCCTTGCTGCTGTCAAGGGTCCTGTGTAGGGTTTCATGAGCCATGGCATTAAAGGGTAAATGGGGTCTCCAAGGGTCACAATGGGTATTTAAACTTCCCCTACGGTGATCTTCTGGTCTGGGAAAAAAGTCCCGGCTTGCAGCTTCCTGAACAGGCCAGTGTTCTGAACGATGTGTGCGTCATGCACCTTTCTGGGCCAGCCTGCGTTAATGCCAATGAAATGCCCCCAGTGATCCACAAGTGCCTGGAGAACCATAAAGAAATACCCCTTCGGATTAATGTACCCGGAGGCTAGGTTCTGTGGTGCCAGAATTGGAATATGTGTGCCATTTATTGCCCCTCTGCAATTAGGGAAACCCACTTGTGCAAAGCCATCCACAATGTCATGCACGCTACCCAGAGTCACAGTTCTGAGCAGGATGCGATTAATGGCCCTGCAAACGTGCATCAACATGATTCCAATAGTCGACTTTCCCACTCCAAACTGGTTAGCGACCCATCAGGAGCTGTCTGGAGTTGCCAGCTTCCAATAGCCACCCACTTCTCCACCGTCAGGGCAGCTCTCAATCTCGTGTCCTTGCACCACAGGGTAGGGGCAAGCTCCTCCCACAGTCCCATGAAAGTGGCTTTTCTCATCCGAAAGTTCTGCAGCCAATGCTCGTCATCCCAGACTTGCATGACGATGTAATCCCAACACTTGGTGCTTATTTTCCGAGCCCAAAAGCGGCATTCCACAGTGGTGAGCATGTCCCTGAATGCCACAAGCAAACTTGTGTCGTATGTGTTACTCAAGTTGATATCATCAGAGCCATCACTGTCACTTTGGATCCTAAGGAATAACTCAACTGCCAAACGTAATGTGCTGGCGAGCCTTGTCAGCATACTCCCCAGCAGTTCAGGCTCCGTTCCCACAGACTGAAAGGGAAGACAGAGCGTGCAGTACAAAAAACATTTAAAGATGGCGCCAAATGTGAATGGAAGCACAGGGATTGCTGGGATGTGAACCAATGCATCACAGGGCGTTGGGACAGGACCCAGAATGCCCCGCGCCTCCTGCCCCCTTCCCACAAGCCACAGCACCAGAATGGGAAGAGGCGCTTTGTGGGATAGCTGCCCATAATGCACCACTCCCAATGCCGCTGCAAATGTGGCCACGCCCGTGTGCTTGTTCCTGTCAGTGTGGACAGACTGCAGCGTTTTCCCTACTGTGCTCTCTGAAGGCGGGTTTAACTCAAAGTGCTTGACATCTGCAAGTGTTGCCATGCCCTAAGTGACAGCCAGCAGTGTGTACGCCCCTCACACATACTAAGACCTCATCTGGCATAGTCTGTGTATCTCTGAGCAGGGGAAAGAAATTTCAGGGACTGAAAAGGCATGAAGACCAAATACTCACTAGTAATTCATTACACTTGTGTTATGAAGAGAGACATAGCTAGACCGAGCATCCTCCTCTTCTGAGTAATAAATTCCAGAGAGGGTGAGAGATCTCTGAGGCATGTAAGAAGCTGAATAGACTGGAATGGATAAGGTGTTTGGGATAATAAATAATATACAAACACAAAGTGTATCAGAAGTTGAGGAGAAGCACCCAGAATTCAGAACAAGTTTTTCAAGCAGTGGTTGGACATGAAAAGTGCCTCGCTCTTCAGTGGAAGCAAACACCACAAATTAACGATGGGGCAAGGCAAAGAGAGAAATACCCAGAACACCAGCTAGAGGCTGGGCCATATATTTATTTGCAGAGGCTTTTTGCTGGTGCTCATCAGCATAGTATCTGACTCTTCACAGCCATCAGTCTTCTGAGCATGCCACCTGAGAGATTCAAAGTAGTAGTGTCCCAATTTTAGAGATAAGTAATGGATATGCAGAGATCACAGCCCAATGTTTTCAAGAGTAGCTGCTAAGCCTCCATTTTGGTCTTGCCAACTTGAGCCACTTGGCTGGTTTTCAGAGCTGCTGAGCGTGCACCCACAACTCTCAATGATTTTAACAGGGAGTAGAGAGTCTTCAGCATTGAAAACCAGGCCCCCAATGTGCATATAACATGCTCACGGTAATTCACAAAATCTGTTGTAAAGCTACAGAGCCCAGATTTACCAGGTCCCAGTCTTGGCAGAAAATAACCCATGCTTTCCACATTTGTAAGATTAGGTTTTAGCCCTCCATAGACACCTCCAAGTGGCAGCATGCTCACAATAGTTTGCTGAAGACTGGAGAGTTATTGCCTTTCAGACTTCAGCTGCCCTAAAGCAATGTGATTTTTCTTCTCTGGAGGGAAAGGCTCTAAGGGAGTTCCCAAAAGCCCTGAGAGAGGACCTTCAAAGAAACTAAAATTGGGGTTCTGCTCTCCCCTACCTCCCCCCCCCCCCATGAGTTGCAAAGAAGACCTGAAAGGTTTTTATTCTTGTGTCATCACAGAGATCCTGGAAGCAAAACCTCAACAGAGAGGGGAAGTGACTTATTCAGACTGGTCAAAACTTCAACATCTGCTTAACTCAGATTCTTAAAAGAAACGGTGTCTGTTAGAGAGTCAATTGCTCCTTCAAGGGCTGAGAAAACTCAGTGCATATGTGAAGCACCAAAGAAGTGTTCCCACAAAGCCCAGAGACTTATTTTTCCAGAAATTCCAAAACAAGGAGATTTTATTTCTTATAAAGCAGTAAAAAAACAAACAAACCACACCAATATTTTTCCCCTCTCTTTTTTACAATATCAACTCCTTCCCCAAAACAGGGACAGAGCAACACCATAACCAAGAGGCCACTGTTTGTAGGGTTCTGGGGGTGTAGTGCAGAATCTCATTAGGGCCTGAACTTGTAATCCTGTCTCAAAAGCTGTAGTTTTACCATCTGAACCATCACTGGTCCCATTTGATTAATCTGAAGCAATTAAAGAGCTTTGGCTAGGATCTGCTTAACTAGCATTAGATACACATCACCTCTCCATTAAAAATAGTACAGGAATTAAGTAAGTTTAATTCAACTGCACTTGGGAGCACTAAAACAAGGAGAGAGATGCTCATGTCAAGTATTTGCAGCAGTATAGCACCTGTTTTTCCAATCCTTTGGGGGCCCAACTAATGCAACTTCTTTGGAGCCCCAAATCAGGAAGGTATTTAAGCACATGCTTCATTTCAAGCACTTGAAGTTTATTTGAAGTTAATGCAGACTACCCATGTACTTTAAGTTAAGCGCCTGATTTAAGTGTTTTGCAGATCTGGATGGAGTCTAAGCCTAGCTCTGTCTCCACAGGGCAAAAATCAGTTGTTGAAATCTCATAAAATGATCTATAGTGAAGGAAAAAGTTAGAGGGACAGGGAAGAAAGAGCTGATGCCTAGCCAAAAAAAAAAAAAAAAAAAAATTTCTTGGAGTTGGGTAATGCTTTAGTTTCCCAATGAAAGTCAATGAGTCAGAACCCTTCCTTGTGAAGTCCAGGCAGGACTCCTCTTCCCCCGTCCGAAATACATCTTCGCCCTGTTACTCATTGCCTTTTTATTAGGTTTTCTGCTTTGCTCTTTTTTTTTTTTTTTTTTAGCAGACCTGGATTACAACAATAGATTGTCTTTTAATAATTATACATGTGCCTGGATTAAAGAGCCTAAGAGCACAGATACCCAAACTCACCAAGCTACTCTATCCACACAGGATTTATATGGCAAATAGAACTGCCACAACACTTCGCAAAGTAGGCTAATGGTGGCCTATGGCCCCAATTCAGCAAGGTACTAACATCCTTAAAGTCTGCCACGTACTTAAGTACTTTGCTAAATTAGGACCTAGCTAGGTAAATGGCACATCATGATCATGCTAAACAATATCTCTTACCTACTATCTTGAGCCTTATAAGCAAGGTGACTGGCAGGGAAAACTGGCACAGATGAGGGATTCTTGCCTAATCTCTTCCACAAAGGCTGAGAATCCTCATTTTCAGTGGCTAGCCAGGTGGAACTTGGACACATGAACTTTCCCTTTAAGAGGCTCTTTGGGGGCAGGGCCCATCTTTTTGTTGTGTTTGCACAGTGCCTAGCCCCATAGGGTCCTGCTCCGTCACTGGGCTACCCTAATAATACTACTACTACCTCAGATAGCTAGTAGCTCCCATCTAAGGGTCTCCAAGTGCTTTACAAACTTAAAGTCTCAACATCTTTCAGAGGTGTGCAGGCAATATCCCTATTGCACAGATGGGTAACTGCAAGAGACCGGTTAAATGTCTTGCCCAAGATTAGACAGGTCACCTACACTGCTGGGAATAGAATCCAGTGGCCAGGGCCTAAACAACTTTTTTATTTTGAGGGGCATGAGCTAGAATTAAATAATAAAATAGCTATTGAATATCACTTTGGTGAGTACCCTGTACCACAACTAAATTGGTCCACTTTTAATAAAATGATTAGAAACTAGTTTGGAAAAGTCTTTATTTATTGATGCAATCCCTATTTATTTATTAAAACACACACACACACCCCACCCAAACTGCCAGGGGTCTCTACTAGGAGTCTTCTGTTCTAACCACTCGCGTAGGAGCTAATTGATACACAAATTAAACAGAGCATCAAAAATAACTCCTTAAAATGATCCGTGTTATACAGATTTATTGCTTTGCAGTTTCAGCATTTTTATACAAATATTTGTATCTAGAGAGCAAATTCCTTGTTAAATTCATAGCAGCAATTCCTTCCTAGAAACTAAAATGTTTAGGAAGGCAGAGAAAGATAATTATGAGCAAGTTACACACTATATTTATAATCATTTTACCAGATCATGGTATGCAGGTTGTGAAATAGAAATTTGCAGTCACTCCAGGTGTAGCCTTGTAGACAAGTAATTTCAAGACTGAAGTGTTACAGTTGATAACTGAACATCTGTACTGTGCCATGACACAAGGCTAAAAGGTCAAGTGCCTTCAAGTGGCTGAAGAGGGCAGATGACCTGTATATCTGCTTCACCTTATGTATTATGGCTTTGAGAATACTTGGCATTTATACAGTGCATACCTGTGAGATAAGCAGATGTGGAAAGAGAGACAGAGTGAAAGTAAACTTGCCACAGCCATGCAGCAGGTTAGCAGAAGCAGGATTAGAACTAGGCAGCTCTTTACTCTCAGTCCTGAGTAATGCATCCGATGAAGTGAGCTGTAGCTCACGAAAGCTTATGCTCTAATAAATTTGTTAGTCTCTAAGGTGCCACAAGTACTCCTTTTCTTTTTGCGAATACAGACTAACACGGCTGCTACTCTGAAACCAGTCCTGAGTTCAGTCCATTAGATCATGCTGTTCTTCTGTTTTTCACGTATATAGTTAATCAGTTACCAATATATAAAGCAAGTCCCAACCCATGCAGCTACACTAGGTACTATCAGAACCAAGGTCAGCCTGCCACCTCCCCTAATAATGCCCTTTTTTTTAGGTTTTAAATAAGTGGAACATTTCTCTCAGTTTCTAAACTTCAAGTGATCTATCAAGTAGAAGGTACAATGATACAGCTGCACTTTGCTCTGAAGCAGTGAAAATCAGAAGCAATTGCTAAAGGAGCAGAAGAAGCTTTCATTTCTTTCCTGAGGGAGAGCTCCGATCTTCTGAGAGGAAAGAAGGATGGATATGTTTTTACACAAACTGATCAAACTACTTTTCATTCTCAACGAATACAAGGCTGAAAAAGTCTCACGTGTACTAATTTTCTTCAGCTAAGTCATCCTACTGCATGCTATGAAGCTAGAAGCTAATAAAATAGCTATTTCTCCTTCCTTGACAGGCTTTCAGTTCTGTCAGCTGAGAGCAAGAGCACTTATAATGACATCTAAAAGGGCTTGTAAACATCATGAGACAAGCCATCTCTGATATTTCCCCACTGAATTAGTCCTTTCTCCTCTGTCCCTAGGAAACAAACAAGAATCACCAAGACGCCAGTCTCTCTACTGCAAAAAAGACCAATTTGCTTACTTGATTTTTCTTTTCCCAGTGGGTTTCCTCTGCAAATTTTGGAGGTAGGATCAAACATGTCGGTTAGCAGAGATAGGGCTTGGCTGTGTCCCCTAGAATCACTGCCAGAGTGTGTGTTTCACGTGCTGTAAAATACGCAGCAAACTAATGTCATGGACGTCTTGTAGTTGAGAATGTGTTCCCAACTTCCCATGTTGTCTGCAGAGCATAAACCACCCAATGCTGGCCAAATTACATTAAAATCTGAGGAGATTAAGAGAAGAAAACCTGTTGTCAGGTAAGGTAACGTCTCTCCACTGTACTTATAGCTGGCTTTACCATTTCTTAGTATGAGATTTTAAATAGTGGTAAAATCCAAAGGATAGGCTAAGGGAAGTGGCAGATCTAGATGTACAGGAAGGAATTTGGGGTGTGGGTGGAAAGCGTATTACTGCATGCAGTACCTGTCCAACAAAAGCAGCAGCAGTCTCCAAAGTCTGTGCATTAATAGTGCAGTGTCCATATGGATAGAGGACCAGTTGGCTCCCTTGCCAATCTTTTCATAGTTGGCCTGAGATTTTCCTGCTCAGAATGCTGATGTGGATCTGGTCTGATGGGCAATAATAGATTATAGAAAGAATGGGTGCTTAGATTGAAAAAAAATTCTTCACTGCACAATTTCAGCAACAAGACAACTGATGATTTGTTCCATGAAGGAGGAGTGCTGGGCAGAGACGGGCTCCATCTTACGAAGAGAGGGAAGAACATCTTTGCCAGCAGGCTGGCTAACCTAGTGAGGAGGGCTTTAAACTAGGTTCACCGGGGGAAGGAGACCAAAGCCCTGAGGTAAGTGGGAAAGCGGGATACCGGGAGGAAGCACAGGCAGGAAGGTCTGTGAGGGGAGGGCTCCTGCCTCATACTGGGAATGAGGGGCGATCAACAGGTTATCTCAAGTGCTTATATACAAATGCACAAAGCCTTGGAAACAAGCAGGGAGAACTGGAGGTCCTGGTGATGTCAAGGAATTATGACGTGATTGGAATAACAGAGACTTGGTGGGATAACTCACATGACTGGAGTACAGTCATGGATGGTTATAAACTGTTCAGGAAGGACAGGCAGGGCAGAAAAGGTGGGGGAGTAGCACTGTATGTAAGGGAGCAGTATGACTGCTCAGAGCTCCGGTACGAAACTGTGGAAAAACCTGAGTGTCTCTGGATTAAGTTTAGAAGTGTGTGCAACAAGAGTGATGTCATGGTGGGAGTCTGCTATAGACCACCGGACCAGGGGGATGAGGTGGATGAGGCTTTCTTCCGGCAACTCACGGAAGCTACTAGATCGCATGCCCTGATTCTCATGGGTGACTTTAATTTTCCTGATATCTGCTGGGAGAGCAATACAGCGGTGCATAGACAATCCAGGAAGTTTTTGGAAAGCGTAGGGGACAATTTCCTGGTGCAAGTGCTAGGGGAGCCAACTAGGGGGAGCGCTTTTCTTGACCTGCTGCTCACAAACCGGGTAGAATTAGTGGGGGAAGCAAAAGTGGATGGGAATCTGGGAGGCAGTGACCATGAGTTGGTTGAGTTCAGGATCCTGACGCAGGGAAGAAAGGTAAGCAGCAGGATACGGACCCTGGACTTCAGGAAAGCAGACTTTGACTCCCTCAGGGAACAGATGGCCAGGATCCCCTGGGGGACTAACATGAAAGGGAAGGGAGTCCAGGAGAGCTGGCTGTATTTCAAGGAATCCCTGTTGAGGTTACAGGGACAAACCATCCCGATGAGTCGAAAGAATAGTAAATATGGCAGGCGACCAGCTTGGCTTAATGGTGAAATCCTAGCGGATCTTAAACATAAAAAGAAGCTTACAAGAAGTGGAAGCTTGGACATATGACCAGGGAAGAGTATAAAAATATTGCTCGGGCATGTAGGAAAGATATCAGGAGGGCCAAATCGCACCTGGAGCTGCAGCTAGCAAGAGATGTCAAGAGTAACAAGAAGGGTTTCTTCAGGTATGTTGGCAACAAGAAGAAAGCCAAGGAAAGTGTGGGCCCCTTACTGAATGAGGGAGGCAAGCTAGTGACAGAGGATGTGGAAAAAGCTAATGTACTCAATGCTTTTTTTGCCTCTGTTTTCACTAACAAGGTCAGCTCCCAGACTGCTGTGCTGGGCAACACAAAATGGGGAAGAGATGGCCAGCCCTCTGTAGAGATAGAGGTGGTTAGGGACTATTTAGAAAAGCTGGACGTGCACAAGTCCATGGGGCCGGACGAATTGCATCCGAGAGTGCTGAAGGAATTGGCGGCTGTGATTGCAGAGCCCTTGGCCATTATCTTTGAAAACTCGTGGCGAACGGGGGAAGTCCCGGATGACTGGAAAAAGGCTAATGTAGTGCCCATCTTTAAAAAAGGGAAGAAGGAGGATCCTGGGAACTACAGGCCGGTCAGCCTCACCTCAGTCCCTGGAAAAATCATGGAGCAGGTCCTCAAAGAATCAATCCTGAAGCACTTAGAGGAGAGGAAAGTGATCAGGAACAGTCAGCATGGATTCACCAAGGGAAGGTCATGCCTGACTAATCTAATCGCCTTTTATGATGAGATTACTGGTTCTGTGGATGAAGGGAAAGCAGTGGATGTATTGTTTCTTGACTTTAGCAAAGCTTTTGACACGGTCTCCCACAGCATTCTTGTCAGCAAGTTAAGGAAGTATGGGCTGGATGAATGCACTATAAGGTGGGTAGAAAGCTGGCTAGATTGTCGGGCTCAACGGGTAGTGATCAATGGCTCCATGTCTAGTTGGCAGCCGGTGTCAAGTGGAGTGCCCCAGGGGTCGGTCCTGGGGCCCGTTTTGTTCAATATCTTCATAAATGATCTGGAGGATGGTGTGGATTGCACTCTCAGCAAATTTGCGGATGATACTAAACTGGGAGGAGTGGTAGATACGCTGGAGGGGAGGGATAGGATACAGAAGGACCTAGACAAATTGGAGGATTGGGCCAAAAGAAATCTAATGAGGTTCAATAAGGATAAATGCAGGGTCCTGCACTTAGGATGGAAGAATCCAATGCACCGCTACAGACTAGGGACCGAATGGCTCGGCAGCAGTTCTGCGGAAAAGGACCTAGGGGTGACAGTGGACGAGAAGCTGGATATGAGTCAGCAGTGTGCCCTTGTTGCCAAGAAGGCCAATGGCATTTTGGGTTGTATAAGTAGGGGCATAGCGAGCAGATCGAGGGACGTGATCGTTCCCCTCTATTCGACACTGGTGAGGCCTCATCTGGAGTACTGTGTCCAGTTTTGGGCCCCACACTACAGGAAGGATGTGGATAAATTGGAAAGAGTACAACGAAGGGCAACGAAAATGATTAGGGGTCTAGAGCACATGACTTATGAGGAGAGGCTGAGGGAGCTGGGATTGTTTAGTCTGCAGAAGAGAAGAATGAGGGGGGATTTGATAGCTGCTTTCAACTACCTGAAAGGGGGTTTCAAAGAGGATGGCTCTAGACTGTTCTCAATGGTAGCAGATGACAGAACGAGGAGTAATGGTCTCAAGTTGCAATGGGGGAGGTTTAGATTGGATATTAGGAAAAACTTTTTCACTAAGAGGGTGGTGAAACACTGGAATGCGTTACCTAGGGAGGTGGTAGAATCTCCTTCCTTAGAGGTTTTTAAGGTCAGGCTTGACAAAGCCCTAGCTGGGATGATTTAGCTGGGACTTGGTCCTGCTTTGAGCAGGGGGTTGGACTAGATGACCTTCTGGGGTCCCTTCCAACCCTGATATTCTATGATTCTATGATTCTATGACTTAAAGGCCTCTTTTCCGACTAGCACTATATGGCACAGGCAGCTGTGGACTTTCTGAAAGCACCTGTTCAATCCAAGTAAGTTTCTAGAGTTTTCCTTACATTCAGCTGATGCTATTTTCCTCTTGAGGTAGAGTTATGACAGAAGGAAACAAATGCAACCTTGTGACCTATGAAGAAGTGTTTACTTCAAGGATGGGTCTGATCTTAGGACCACTTTGTAGGCATGCAACACGCAGCACTGGCTTCATAGACAGAATGGCACACTGATGTAATGTTACTTTGATGGCAAGACAAAGATAGTGGCTGAAGCAGTCTGAGTACCATTTTCATTACGGCATTGTAACTAACCATTCTGAACAGAGCACACCCCCCCCTAAAGCCCACACTTACCAAAAATGTCAAACCCCGGGGGGGGGGGTAACAAAAAGCAACATGAACCTCACTTTAAGTGAGTTTCCTTGAGTTTGGCAGTTTGAAGATTTCCCTGTAGGGCCTCTGTCCCTGCTTCCCTCTGCCTTCAAGTGTGGCACTCCAGACCCACATGCTTCCACACTGGAATTAATTGGACACACCTGATCTGACCTCGGAATGACTCCGTAATAATTACATAGCACTTTCTGCAGAGCACCTGATAAAAGGATGATGGCTGCACAGGTCTCAGAATCTGCCACCTTTTTGCAGACATCAAAATACCAAGTTAAGCCTCCGCAGTGCTACTTGGATCTCAGAAGATTAAGCAGCTGTACTGCACCTCTCAAGAATCTTCTGATGTAAGATTAGTCAACGGCTCACCTATAGGATAGTGACAGGAGGCAGGTTTACGCCGGGCTCTACCTAGAACTCATCTGTCCGAGGTGAAGGCATAGATGTCGGCAAACTGAATGAACCTGTCTCTCATGAGTCTGTCTGGTCCGTAGGCAAGTGAAGCGGAGAGAGTCAGGTAGGATTTTTTCTGCTTGCTTGTGGAACTGGCTTTGCTTCTAGCCTTCTCTACAATAGCTGCCATCAAGCCCTAGAGATCTGGGAAGAACTGAAGCCTTGGAAGTTTTGAGTATTTCCCTTTGGTAGGATGGTCTGAAGTCTCTTTTCTACTAACTACAGAAGGGAAATATTTCTTATTCCTGTTACAGTCCTCCAGTGGTTTCCCAAAGAAAATTTTCCACTTGGACATTTTGAGAATGCTATGAGATGTTTGGCTTAGCCCTCCCCTTCTCAGGAACGTAAGTTACCACAGCTCTCTCTTAGCTACTGCAGTGTATGCCAAGGACTCGGAGGCAAATCTCAGGGAGCCCAAGCATAAATTGAAGTTCACTTTGGTTGCTAAAGATACTTTGTTGTAGCACTGATTTCAGGACTTTCATTCATTTGGGTTTATTTTTGGACAAAGTCACTCCATGGTAGGTTCGATCTTGGAAAGTAGGCAGAAAAGGTGATGGACACCTCTTTTCTAACTAACTAGGAAATTTATCTCTGTGGGAAAATAAAAACAAAAAACAGTGCCGTTCACTCCAGACAGGTCAAAGAGCAATCCCAACTAAGGATTCTGCCCAAAGATGGAGTTTAGAAAGTTTTGCCCCATTGCTCTGTAAGAAGTGGGTAGAAGATCCAACAGCAGTCCATGTCTCCATCTGGTGCTCTATGCCTGTTGACTGTCTACACCCATCTCCAAAATTTGCACAAGGGAAACCCATGCCTAGAAATATTGAACATGGTCATGAAGGAGAATGGATTAGATATCCAGTAACAAATACTTGGCAGGAGATAACAATGAAAACCTTTAGTCAGCCACCTACAGAAAAGCTAATCAGTTTAGAACAGGAACAAACATTTTACACTTTCTATTAAAGTTGGTTCCATTTCTTTAGATCCATTTATTCTAATGCAAGGGCCACAGTTAAGTGACAGCGGTTATCATGGCAGGAAAACAGTGAAAACCGTTCTTGCCCTGTCCACAAAAAGCAGAACCACAGCATCTTCACCTATATTTAAAACACCTGAGCCAAATATGCTACAATTCTCCTTAGCAGCTTCTGTGCATAAATACAACTGTAACTTACATAGTTCTGATCCCAGTGGGGCTAGGGCTCTGATTTAAAGATCACTTATTTTAAAAAAGTAGATTTTTTTCCCATTGTTTTGTGTTAGCAATAAAGAGTTTACAGCATATTTGATAGTGTGAAAGCAGTTTGATTCAAGGACCTTTCACATTCTAACAGCTAACATCAAATTATTCCACAGATTCTGTATTTTCTTAGTATTTTTAGAACCATTTCTAATATTTACCAAGGTTTCATGACTCTTCTTCAAAGGCAGTTTAGAGGACTTTGTTTCATATAATAACATTTAGTACATCAAATCACACCCCCAGTGAATGAATCACTGTTATCCAACCATCTTGAAGAACAGTAAAAAAGACTAGACAGAATGCAAGCGGCACATCCATCCCTTTACAGTGTACCATAGATATTCTGTCCACGGAGTTCTTTATTTCCCCATCTGCTCCTGATATTTGTTCTTCATCTGAAGTTCTCATTTGTGACACCACAGTTAACTGCTGTGGTAAATGAATGGTGAGAGCAAACAGTATATGTATGAAAAAGACCCTTTTTTAGGGAAAAATCAAGGCGATAAATAATCAAAAAATAAAAATTGTTTTTAAATACTGTTTTTCAAATATTAACATGAAGATTCAGATGTTGTAGAAGAATTCATTCCAGAAGATCAAAGATTTTATTTAGGGCTTGTTGACATAAAAGTTAATACAGAATAAGGAAGAGTGAATTTAAAGCATATTATCTATTCCAGTCAGTACTTTAAGTTCAGAATAACTGTGTCCACACATGGAGTTAATTAGGAATAGCTATTCCAGAATGACTGCCCAAGTAGACAAGCCCTTGTATAGTAACTTTTAGCCAAAGTTGCTGCATACACATGAAAGAAACACACAGGATCACTAGTGACTTGTTTGTGGCTCAGTAACAATACCTTACACTCACAAGAGAAAGTTTGTAACAAACAATTTTGCAGATGGGTTTTAAAAATCACAGAATGTCAGAAAGAGGTGGAGGAGGGGAAGAAAGCACCAGATCTGGGGCTATAGAAAGAAGAGGCAATATTTAGAAACAAATGGAGATATGAAAGGGGCAATAAAAGGAAGAAAGGACCAGATCAAGCACTGAACTGTAAGAAAGAATTTTTAATTTGACAGCACCGATGGACAGCAAGACATTGAAATGAAACAAACAGCAACGTGAATGGTGAGAGCGCAAAATATGTTGGGTGATTAGTCAACTGAGGTGGCTGACTAGAAGATTTTGGAAAAGCAGATCAATAGCAATGCAGAAATCAAGGTACAAAAATCAATCAGCATTTTTTACTTTAATGTAAATAAGAAACCTCCAGAGATGTGTTCAGAAGGTGATATCTGCAAGGTTTAACAAGAGAAAAAGGGTGGAAAAAAGTTGTTATTGAAGATAACATCAAGACTCATAGAAGCAGCAGCAACCAGATTGATAGGATTATCATCATCAACAAGAAAGAAAAGTAAGCAGTGGAAATAGAGAGAACATTCATCTTGGTCATATCTAATTTAAGGCAAGTGGCTTTAGTCCAAGTGGAAATGGAATCAAGCAAGGTAGAAAGAATTATGGGTATATGAGAAAAAAGGAAAGGAAAGAACACAACTGAATGTTACCCTAAGATTGGGCCTGAGCAGAGATAATCACACCTAGCGAGTGAGTTGGAAGAAACAGATCAGAAGACCAAGAACAGAGCCCTTTGGGCTGAGACAGGAGAAGAGGCAGAGAAGTGGTTGTCCCAGGATACCCTAAAAAACAAAATGAGATAAGGAAATCATTGGAGTGCAGTCAGAAAAACTGAGGCAATGAAAAAAAAAAAGTCAGTGACAGAAGATTGAGAAGTCAAGAACAGAAGTAAAAATCTTTGGCTGAAACAATTTAATAACTCATATGAGAGCTCTCTCAATAAAGTGATGTGTTAGAAAATCAAACTGGAAAGGCGGAATGAATTCAAGGCAAATATGAAAATAAAGATTTCTGCTCCAAGATTTTAGAAAGGACTGCAGGGAGAAAGAAGAATCAATAGAAGGCTTTTAAAGAATAGGGAAAATAGCTCAAAAGAGGGATGGACAGAGCCTGAGACCAGAGAAGCCTTTTCAGTGGCCAAAGTCTAAGATCAGGTAGTACTTTGGTAACAAAGCTATGCTTAATTATAAGTTATAGTAATTCACTTTTTTCATAGCAAGTTTTCAGAAGCTTAGTGAATTTATTTTTATTCCTACTATAGTCTTCAGTGATGGTGATTAGATTCCATTTCATTTTCAGTCCTTTTTGAAGACTGGATTTGAACTGGCAACTCGGAGACTTATCCCATCAGTCATCGAAACCCTAATAGGTGCTTTATTTGAAAGGTCTACAGAAGTTTCAAACAGTCCCCCAGACAAAAGGTGGTTTTGAATGTCCAGAAACATTATCAGATGTATTCCTAATGATAAACAATTTATACATCACTTTTAACAGCAAAGTTATACTCCTAAGATTTTGTATAACCAGTAAATTTTAGGGCTGACTTTTTATTGCATTATGACTCAGGTTATAAACCATTAAGAAGTTGTTCTCCCATCAGAATGCTGGACAGTCTTAATCCTCATTTTTAGCAGGGGAGCTGCTTTGCAGCATCAGATAACTGAGATCAATAGAGGAGTGAAATGTAATGGCCTAGGATATAGATTCCAAGGCCAGAAGGGACCATTGTGGTCATCTAGTCCGACCTCCTGCACAACACAGTCCCAAGAACAGCCCCAAAACAAGCTAAAAATCTGCTCTAGAAATACATCTATTTTTTATTTTAAAATGTTTAATGATGGGGAATCCACCATAAACCTTGGTAAATTGTTCCAGTGGTTAAAAGTGTACACCTTATTTCCAATCTGAATTTGTCTAGGCTCAACTTCCAGCCATTGGATCGTGCTGTACCTTGCTCTGATAAGCTGAAGAGCCCATTATTAATTATTTGTTACTCTGACTGTAATCAAGTCACTTCTTAACCTTCTCTGTGTTAAACCAAACTCCAAGAGCTTGATCTATTTATCATAAGGCATGTTTTCCAATCTGTAATTCTCGTGGCTCTTTTCTGAATCCTCTCCAATTTATCAATATCCTTCTTGAATTGTTGGCACCGGAACTAGACAGTATTCCAGCAGCAGTCGCACAAATGCCAAATACAGAGGTAAAAATAATCTCTACTCCTACTCAAGATACTCATTTATGCATCCCATGATTGCATTAGCTCTTTTGGCCAGAGCATCACAGTGGGAGCTCACGTTCAGGTGATTATCCATCATGACCCCCAAATCTTTTTCAAAGTCACTGCTTCCTAGGATAGTTGCCTCATCCTGTATGAGGTACATTTTTTGTTTCTAGATGTATACATATACACTTAGCCATCTTAAAATGCTTGTTTGCTTTCACCCAGTTTACCAAGCGATCCAAATCACTCTGAATCAGTGACTGGTCCTCTTCATTACTTACCACTCTCCCAGTTTGTGGGTCATATACCAAGAGGTCAGACTAGATGACCTAATGGTCCTTCCAACCTTAGGCTCTAGGAATTTACCAAGAGCTGTTGGTAAACAGTTTATACAGCACAGTGGTTTGAGGCTATTCTTCAGTGATTTAGATATGAGGAGGGGAACACTACTGAAATTAAACCACTGATTTGTTGGGGCTTAATGTTTTATGAAATATAAAAATTAATGCTAAGTACACCTCTGAAATTCAATTCAGCTGGAATTAGAGGGCGCATCATTCATACAGATATACTATCCAGAAAGAATTAAGATTTGTGTTCCCATTGGAACTGGTGGAGAGGCAGCATCTCACATTTCAATAGAGGGAACTTCAAAGGTGCTTCGATACAGTTCAACTGCTAAGCACAAGCTATTATTTTTTCAAATCTGAAAAGAAAAGTACATAGTATAACAGTGAAATGTGAGACTATATGGCCAATGGATGATAAATACAAAAGACTGGAGTAGGATTTCTTGTTTCATACAAAAACTCCAAGTTATTGGACTGACTACTTTAACTTGTGGTTGGCAGTGCAGGGAGAAAGCATGGCAAGTGGGTAAGAGCACAAGCTATGTCAATAGAGACGCGTTCAAATCCTGCCTTAAAGAGGGTTGTTGTTTTTCTGAAGGGTGAGGGATCTTCAAGTGCTTATTTAGACATCAGATACACCCCAACATTGTCTTTGTTCAAGAGACAGGCTTGGACAACAGAGGATGTGGCAGCTCAGGATTGAGGTGCATTTACAGAGGTGTGCCTGCCACAGCAAGAAACTAAAGGTTAACACCATTGCTGTTGTTCCTCTTTTGCATAGGCTGTTAATTCCCTTACACACTAAGATGCAAAGAATTATTCTTTGCCAGACTTTAAATTATTATTAAACTAATACTCCATAAGTTGCTTGTTTCATTAAGCTAATTTCTCTTGCAATTATGAGAGAGTATTTAGCATTGGTCATTCATTTTAGACTGGATGCTGAGTCGCATGCTCTTTAAATGTGGGGTGACTATTTTGTCCCATAACCAAACATACTGATTTCACCCCTCAACCCTCTTAATTTATCCTGTTAAGAAGCCTCCTGTCCTGCCTTGACAATTCTTCTCATTTCCTCATCTTGCAGAAGCAAGCTCTTGCTGAACTTGCCTTCAACCCCTTGAATGGAAGAAGTCTTGCGAAGCTGATCTGGCAGCTGGCTCAAAATGCCATAAACTCCAACACACTTGCATCTATTTCCCCTATCCTGTTATGGTTGAAGGAAGGGAAACAGCTATGATACCACGGTACTTCACACGACAATGCTAAGTAGCACAGAGCTGTAGCTGCAATTCATGTATGTGTTAAATATACTGACTAAGGCTCAGCCAAGTCAATGCGCTAAATGAACAAGCAAGACATTCTCGCCTCGGATAAATATCTGGTTTATATGACGCGTAAAGACCTGCTGATAATCCACTTTGGGCCTCTGCTTTTTCCGTGGCTGGCCTTTTGCATTAGCACCCCCTGCACTACTGCCCTCTGTCTGGGCAGTCCTGCTCGGCAAGTCAGCCTTATTCTTGACTGCCAGATGCAAGTTGTCATTTGTCGTCTTCTTTTCTCCAGCTCCACCCAAAAATATCTGCATCCCACGCTCGTCCTCTGCTCTCCCGCATCCTGACCCAGCTTTCCGTCCAAGGGTCTTTGATTCATTTGTCAGGGCTGGCTCCTCTGTTGCAATCCTTGAGTCAGCTCCCTTCTTTATCAAGGACTCCTGCAGTTTGAGTCTGTCAAACAGCTGCAAGGGAACATTCAGGTAAAACAATCACATTCATAAACAGAGGCTTCTCTTTCTTCACTCCTAAATGAAGCATTGAGCACCTGGCCCAGAATCAGCAGCCAGGACTCATGATCAACCACCGATATTAGATTTTTCCCAGAGTTAAACCAAGAAGTAAGGTGAATGGGTGTCTCACGCATACAGATCTGCTAGACAGACTATGCAAGACTATGGCCTTTAGCATCTAATTACTAATGGGGAGTTTGGTTTTGCACGGGCGATACTGCCATGGAGAAAGTATTCAACACTATGGCAGGGAAGACAGGAGTCAGCATGTTGTTCAATGACCTCTAAGCCACCCTCTACCCCAAAAACATAGTAAGATGGTGCTAAAAGAATCCCTATCCCCTCCACCTCAGCCAGGAGACAAACAGCTGTGATGTGGAGCCTCGATATGTCAGGACTTCATTCAGGGAGATCCTTGGTGCCCCATTGTCTCATTAAAGGAACTCCAGAAGAGGGCGGTTTTGGGAGGCAAGTGGCCAAAACCAATAGTAATTATTCATAAAAATGCCTAGGATAGCAGAACTGATTTTATATATATAATTAGAGGTCATTGAACAACATGCTGACTCCTGTCTTCCCTGCCATAGTGTAGAATACTGCCTCCATGGCAGTATCGCCCGTGCAAAACCAAACTCCCCATTAGTAATTAGATGCTAAAGGCCATAGTCTGTCTAGCAGATCTGTATGCGTGACACCCATTCACCTTACTTCTTGGTTTAACTCTGGGAAAAATCTAATATCGGTTGATGATCATGTGTCCTGGCTGCCAATTCATATATCAGAGAGAGAGAGAGAAAGAATTAATCTGGAAGTGTAAAGGTGCTGAAGTTGGAAAAAATTATACTGGCATTATGTATAAAGCTGACATGTGAAATAGACACTGGATTGCTTGGCATGTCCAATTTCCAGCCCCAGTATGAATGGGCTTAAAAGGAACACTGGCAACTTAAATGTTTAAACTGATAGATTAAAAAAAATAAAAAAAAGGGGGGGGAAGAGAAAGAAGAGAAAACTATTTAAATCTGTTTGTTTTTAAATTGGGAACATTCTATCCAAATTCCTTATAATAAATTTGTTCAAGGATTTCTCAGCTCCTCTGCTGAGGTTTAGAAAGGTCTTTTGAGCAGGCCCAAAGCAACATGCATGTCCGTCCCCCGTCACCCCCTTCCTTGCTGTTCATGTGTATGCCTATGGCCTCTTCAATTTCAGCTTTGCTGTAACTGGTAAATGCCTTCTTGCGGTGCTTGGAAAAACAGCCAGCATGTGAGCTCCAGAGTAGGACATGAGAGGGACAGCTTCATGGTAGTGCATGAGACCGACATTCAAATGACTACCAAATGAACAGTGAAACTGACGATAGACAAAGCACTGTCAAATGCACAAAAACAAATAAAATAGGTAGAGGGAAGGGAGGGCGGAGTTTCTGCTCTGAACTCTCAGTTCTAGTCATCTGAGAAAGTAAATACTACAGTTTCAGATGGAAATGCTATCTTTTTAACCACTACAAAAATAAGGCATAGAAAGTCAGTTAATACGCTATTAGAAAGCTATTTACCCTGGAAAGAGTCAGCTGAGGTTCACTGTAGAATGCTTTGCCCAGTATGGGCTTTCTGTATGTCTCATCTACATCTGTCAAGGCCTGGAAGAAGACAAAGGAAAAGGTTCAAGATAAAGTTCTAAACACTCTGACCTTCAGAACAGCTTTGTATCATACCTTATAAAGCCATCAAGAAGTGTTCTGTCTCAAGGACAATCTAGTAACAAGCACGACACAGCAGTTTCTTTATGTCCAAGACACTTAGTTATATTGATTTATAAAAACAAAGCCCCTGTAGTGCCCAGCAGCTGCTTCTACATTACTTCCAAACCCTCCCCATCATCCTCACACAAATACTTTTGTTTTCTATCCCAAGATAACAATGATTTTTTCCAACATTCTCCCACCTTCAGGGCTCAAAACCCTTTGACAGCTGCCTTCCCTCCATCCAATCTCCCCTCTCAAAAATCTTTGGGCAATCTTGCCTTGCTCTGCTTTTGTAGCACTGAAATACGGTAATCTGTCCCCTTTAAGGAAATGGGGTCCTGGGGTCAGCTCACTCTCCATCACCTGGTGTGGCCCTTTAAGATTTGGAGAGGTCTGATATACCAAAGTTGTAAGAGATATTGGTAGAGAGGAAGTGGTCACAGGAACAGGTAGTGTTTGGGAGGAAATCCCATTACTGTTTCTTTAAGGGCCTGGGACCAGGAGCCTTTCAGAATGCACAAATCAAGGCTCCCCTTTCTCCCAGCCAATTGAGATGAGCTTTAGGAAGCAGACCAGCAGACTCATAGCAGGAGCAGGCCTGCTTGCTGAACTCTTCGAGCCCGAGAACTAACTGGGGAAGAGAGCCCAGCTGAAGGAGAAGATGGCTAAGGCCCTACAGCTGGCCTAAGATGCAAACATAGTTCCAAGGGGAGAACTGGGGCCTCTTGCCTTAAGAAGAGACAGAGGGACTGCATGAAGCACTACCCCAGCTCCATGGAATATGTGGAAGAAGAACTTTGCACGTGGAAAAGACAGTAATTTAAGAAGTGACATCAAATGAAAGATGAATCAGTCTCCTGGAGGAAAAACAAAAAAAACCCAAACAAACAATGAAAGATTCAGAAGATCAAGGTAAGGAAAATAATCAGGGGGACAAAATAAGCAAGAAAAATTGTTTTGAGGAAAGGCAGGGGAGTAGTTTCCAACACACCATGTCTAGATCCTGCAGAGAAGATTTTAGAGATTTCTACGATCCCTTATATTTTAGCTCCCTGTGTTTGGTAACAGAAACTTGGGAAACTTAAATACATCCCAGCATTCAGTACAAGGGCGAAATGGGTTCATGATTAACAATATTACATTCTCACCTCATAGAATCATAGAATATCAGGGTTGGAAGGGACCCCAGAAGGTCATCTAGTCCAACCCCCTGCTCAAAGCAGGACCAAGTCCCAGTTAAATCATCCCAGCCAGGGCTTTGTCAAGCCTGACCTTAAAAACCTCTAAGGAAGGAGATTCTACCACCTCCCTAGGTAACGCATTCCAGTGTTTCACCTCCTTCAAGTTTGCCAGTTTAGGCCCTCTCCCAGTGGGTGCGTAGGCGTTTCCAGTGCAGAGGTTGTGAGTCAAGGAGTAGTACAATAATTACCATATTCCAGAATTTGTCAAACGCAACCAAAAACCCTGAGCAGACTCCACGCAACCCCTTGAAAGTTCGGATGTGGACATTGACTTTTACACCATCTCTGACGCAACGATGTAGCTCACCAAGAGGGCTGCCTTCGTGAACTAGAACAGGTATGAAACACCGTCAGGGAAGTGTATATTTTATATACACAAAACAAAATTCAGAGGGCTCACATTCCCCCCCATAACCCTTCCCCCCATCCCACAACCAGCCCCCCCACAGCCAGTCCCCCTTTCTCCCCCAGAGCCAGCCCCATGCCACAGCCAGCCCCCACCCCCTTCCCCCCCATAACCCTTCCCCCATCCCACAGCCAGCCCCCCATCCCCCATAACCCTTCCCCCATCCCACAGCCAGCCCCCACCCCCTTCCCCCCCAGAGCCAGCCCCCCGTCCCACAGCCAGCCCCCACCCCCTTCCCCCCCAGAGCCAGCCCCCCATCCCACAGCCAGCCCCCACCCCCTTCCCCCCCAGAGCCAGCCCCCCATCCCACAGCCAGCCCCCCATAACCCTTCCCCCATCCCACAGCCAGCCCCCACCCCCTTCCCCCCCAGAGCCAGCCCCCCGCCCCCCAGCCAGAGCCCCCTTCCCCCATCCCAGAGCCAGCCCCCCCATCACCCTTCTCCCCACAGCCAGCCCGTCCGCCCCCCTTACGCGGCATCCTGGTGAGGACGTTGCGCGGGGCCCGGCGGCGCCCGGCCCGGCCGCGGGCCGCCGCCTCGCGCTCGGGGTCCCGGTTGACCATGAGGCCGCGGAGGCGCTGCAGGCGCTCGGGGTCGGCGGCGGCGGGCGGGCGGCGGCGGCCGCGGGCCGGCGGGCGGCGGCGGGCGGCCGGGCGGCGCAGGCCCCGCTGGAAGCTCTCGTACTCGGCCAGGTTGTTGAAGCAGGGCGCGCCGGGGAAGGGCAGCGGCGTGCGGGCCGAGTACAGCGCCAGCAGCGGGTCGAAGCGGGCCGAGCTCACGTCCAGGCGGCTGGGGCTGGGAGACCGGCCGGGGCCCGAGCGCGGCGGCGGCGGCGGCGGCTCCCCCCCCCCGGCACCGGCCGCCCTCTCCATGCCCCGCTCGCCGCCGGCCGCCTCTTGCAGCTCGGCCCGGCCGCCGCTAGGGACCGCCGCCGAGCCCGGCACCGCCCCGAAGCTAAGCAGGCTCCGGCCCGCACCGCGCTGGGATGGGAGACGCAGCGTGGCCAGGCTGGGCGGGGGGGAGCCGGTGGCCCCGCTGCAGAGACAGCCGCCGGTTGGAAAGCGCGCACAGGGGCAGAGCCGGGGGGCCGGGAACGGTTTCCCTGCCCTGATCTCGGCCCGAGGCACGCGTGCCCCGGGGGGCGGTGGAGGTCTGCTCGGGGCGGAATCTGCTCCGCGAGAGCGTTGCCTGCTCTTACAGCAGGCTACGGAAAGCACAGGTGTGTCAATACGAACTGCAATTTGATACAGCTGCCTTGTTTCTACTGCTCTGCGCACTGAACTGTGCGGACAATATTTAGAGCCCAATGACTGTGTTTTATAATTTGATGGGAAAGACGGGAACGCCAGCAATTGTTCAGTCACAGTGTGACTTTGAGGCTTTTGGTTTTTGTAAGCAAGTAGTTTTTAAATTGGGTGAAACTTGGGGGTGCGCAAGACAAGTCAGAGGCCTGAAAGGGGGCCAGTAGTCGGGAAAGGCTGAGAACCACTGCCCTGATGGGTTTCAGAGTAGCAGCCCTGTTAGTCTGTATCCGCAAAAAGAAAAGGAGGACTTGTGGCACCTTAGAGACTAACAAATTTATTTGAGCATAAGCTTCCGTGAGCTACAGCTCACTTCATGGGATGATGGTTTCAATACAACGAGCTTTGTTCACTGCTTATCACCTCATCTGGAGGGAAATCAGGCCAGTAGCCCCAAGCCCCAGCCCTCCTGGCTGCTAATCAAGCTCTCCAGCGCTCAGATAGATTCAAGATGCTCTGGTTTTAATATGGCTTCTCTAATTGCTGCACCTTTAATTAATTTCTCATACCAAAACCCCTCTGTGTATTACAGCAGCTCTGCCTGCGTAAAACACCAAGTCCCTCGCCCTAGGACCTTTCACAGATCATGCACTGGCTCTTTCATAGAGATGAGCAGTTATGTTGCACAACTGAAAGGCAGCTGGGTAAAGGTCAGTACAAAAAACTTTTTATTATTTTTTCCTTACAGAGAACATATTGCACAAGTGTTTTCTCAAAAAGAAAATGACACTGTTTCAGTCCCTGGAGCCCATTCTAGTCACTGTTAAGAGACTGCACCCCCTGCTATTAAACTCCATAACTAGTCCCCAAAGGTCAAATGCTTCATTCTATGGCAGTAAAACATAACTGAATGTGTGTGTATGAATGTGTGTGCCCAGGGCACATACTGGTTCAAATTCTGTCCAACACTCATCCACCTCCTCTTTTTTTCTTGGGCATATCCATTTTCAATTGTTTCAACTTCCTCTAGTTTTGAATAGCAAACTTTAGATAGATAGGGCCTGATTTTTGGAGGTGCTCAGCACTATTTACTTCAGTTGGAGTTATTTGTTCAGCACCTCTCAAAACAATGTGACCCAAAATTAAAGGCCATTTTTGAAAATATGACCCTTACCTATGGCCTGCAGTTTCCATCTATCTGTGAAAGGGGAATATTTACCTATTATACACTATTCTGAGGATTGGTTAATTCTTGTAAAGTGCTCTGAAGATATAAAGCCCCATGTGGGTGATAAATATTATCAGCTAGAACCATGTTCTCAAAAAATGATCTTTCCACTTCACGCCAGAGTGAAAAATCCAAATTTTACTATCTTTTTGTTGAAGATTAATTTATTATATGAAGGGAAAACTCAAGAATTCAGTTACTGGATACTGACATGAGACATTCTGGAGTCCAACAGAGTTTATATCTCAGACCAAAAAAAAGTATTAGAGGGCTCACAGATGCCAGGAAGACTCTATAACTTTGGTGTCATGATTAATTGGGAATGAATGATGTGCTGCCCACCCCACAATCCCCCAAATCTGCCTTTTCCTATTAGCTTCTTGATGATCACGTATCTATACTACACATTAAGAAAATGAGATTATATACACTATCTTATATTTAAGTGCTTATTATCCAGCTGGCTTGAATGTATTATTTTCTTTATAGCCAATCACATTAACAGGAGTGGGGACGGAGAGGAAAATAGCCACAGTAATAAAACACCTTGACTCTGTAATTTTTTATTAGAGTTTTTCAGACAGTTGTGAATAAATAATAGTAAAAAAATTGCATATTGCTGTAAATCAGCTCCCTTCCTGGCGGAAGGAGGAAGAGGAGGAGAAGTGGCTGGAATGTTAATTAATGAGAGACAAGTCCAGTGTCAACCTTCTTTAGTCATAGTTGCTCCTTGCTTTCATTGTCTATGCCCAGCCTGCGAAGCATGAACAATCCCTTAACAAGTACTTGTCAACATAGTTTAATCAGACCTAAAGAAGAGTTCTGTGTAAGCTTAAAAGCTTGTCTCTTTCACCAACAGAAGTTGGTCCAATAAAAGATATTACTTCCCCACCGTATCTGACTGTTAAACTATGTCATTTTGAAACCAGTATAGTTAAAATGGTACAATCCCTAGTGTGGATGCTTGTATATCAGTATAGCGGTACAAGTACTTTTATAGCTTATCCCCCTAAATATACTGGTATATCTGTGTCCACACTAGGGCCTGAACTGATTTAATACTTTGGTAACAAGTATTCCTCTAACCTAAATAATTAAATCAGCACAAAAACTATGTGTGGGCCAGGCCACCGAATTCCTTCAGGTACACACTCCAAGGTAGTTTCTCCTCATCCATCCCATCATGACTCATCTCTGCCTCCTCTTGTAGCAGGAACTGTCATCAATACTACTTTGTGGATCAAACACAAGAGTAACATAAGATCTTCCCAACTATAAGCAATAAGATCTTCTCTCCCTCTCCCCCTCTTCTCTGCTAGTTTCCATAATCCTAGCCAGCAGGAGCCAGAGTGTTTCCCAGTGAGCAGAAAAATGAGAGCATGACCTACACACACCTCCTACTAAGATAGAAGTCTGTATGAGAACTTTTTTACAACATTTGGCC
Organism: Dermochelys coriacea; assembly: GCF_009764565.3. Taxonomy (NCBI): domain Eukaryota; kingdom Metazoa; phylum Chordata; order Testudines; family Dermochelyidae; genus Dermochelys; species Dermochelys coriacea. The sequence goes on from NC_050075.1 coordinate 2,992,768, forward strand.
ATTTGAGACCTTCACTAATAACTAGCAAAGCCACAGTGACAAAAAAGTCTGAAGAATAAACATGGGAGTGGAAGGGGGAGAATTACATTTCTGCATCTTTTAAAAAAAATAGAAAAGTAATTTACACATGAGAAAAACCCTTAAAAATTAGTTACAGCAAATTGTTGGGCTAATTTGTGTATCTTCGATATAGGCCTCAGATGTCGACTGCTAGAGAATTTTTGTAACTAAGCTCCCTGGTTACGGAACTTGATTCAAGGCACTATTCCAAGACTTTAGTCTGTTTCAGAGTTTAAAACAAACCTAAAGAAATAATCTTTCTGCTGCTTTTAAAGAGTTCCAAAGAGTAGATCATTTTAGGTGAGTAACTCTATAAAGCACCCTGTGACTTTAATGTGAAAGATCCTACATAAATGCATGATGATGTTGTTATAAGTCAACGCAAATATGCATTTACAAGAGTTAATTTTATATAAAAGTTCTTTCCCTTTGAAAGTACCATGATTTTAGTTTCTGCAGATAGATATATCTGCATGACAGGCAAGGACACTGTTTCTAAGACAACATTGCTCAAAATGTGGATGCTGAATTACAAAGTTAAATTATCCGAGCCTCACCCCACAGAAGCTCATGCAGGTAAGTTGTTTCCTGTTATTTGTACAAGAACTCAAACTGGGAAGGTCAGCTATCTGCTAGGATTTCTGGATAATCCTCCCAGAACTGGTCCCCAATGATGTCACAGTGCAGTGGGACCGCTTTAGTCCTGGTCCGTGTCACTTCAACTTCCTTCTCTTCCGTTTCCTTTGGCAGTTTTATTCTTTTTGTAATGACTTCATTAACCTGCAAATATAGTTGACACATGAGGGTATTTATAAAAGGACTCTGAAGGTTTCATAAATTGTTGGTTTTGCCTTGTTTACATATTATGAATAAGACCCTTTTGTCCCCTTTGCCTCATGACAGCTTTTAATTTTGTACCAGAACTTGTAAATCTAGGTATATGTTGTCACTCAGGTACCAAAAATAAGTCCTACTGAAACAATTTTTCCAGTTAAAACTCATGCCATGCAGGTCATATATTTACAGGGTTTTGCTACTGAATGGATCAGATTACAAGAATGACACTAATTAATACCATACTAATGATTTTCACCGTAATTGTTTCAGGATTAATTTTTCATTCAATAACTACACCTTAAGTTTTTTAGCTTATCACATGAGTATTTTCAGCAAGACAAAAACACAGATGGCAAGGTGCAGGTGAGCTGTTCGCTCTAAGCCAAACACTGAGATGATGTTCCAATATAAAGGCAAGCATCCCCAGGTGTATATATTACTATATGGTGAGACACTCATTAAAGCCATTTATTAATATAATCAAGAGAGAAGTATTCATGCATGTTAAGCCACTGGATAAAGAAACAGATGAAACAGTTGGTCATTCTCATATGGTCTGAAGAGAGCACCGACAAATACTTGGAAAGCTGGGAAAGAATATATCAGTTTTTATGGAAAAAGTAGATATAAAGCCCTCCAGAAGGCCTAATATTGTCAAAGACATGTGCAAGAAACAAGGAGACAAGAGGAACACTATCTCAAACAAAGGAGTCTCTTCCTATATCAGTTCTCTTGGTAAAATGCCACAGAAATCACCAGCCACAAAAGAAAACTGAGTTAGCTATTAGTCATTCTTTTTAAGTATAACAAAAAGTAAGAACAGTGAGAAAATTTTGCCGGACTCCCAACCAATATTAGCTAGGCCCTAATCACAAGAAACACACTCACTTCTACTTCACATCTATACTAATTCACAAATTCTAAGACCAGAAGACACCATTTATTATCATCTGATCTGATCCCCTACATAATTTCACAGAATTTCATTCCTGCATCAAGCCGATAACTTTTTGTTGAGCCAGGGGAACGAATGCTACTGACTAGCTCTGAAATGAAGAGATTTGCAAGTTACAGTTAAAGAAGTTCCTCCATCAAAAGATACTTTTGTATGTGTACCATGCAGCAACACCTCATCAAAATAAATGAAAATGAGGATTGATTGTTCAATGAGCTAAACAGTCCTAATTGCTTCGTAACAGAAATATTAAGGCTCCAATCCTGCATTGAGCTTTGCATAGGCCCAAGTATTTTCTTTTGGATCATACTATAGCAAACTTGGAAAAATAGTCATAAATTTTACCAGCCTAGGCACAATCTACTTATCCAGCTTTTATCATGACTGATTTAAAAAAAGCAGACTATATTTTACTCTCATGAAGAGTGAGCTCTAGGCAAATAGAATTTTGCAAGACTGACTTCTGCAACACATGCATACATAGAGATGATAATGACTCTATGCATAGGTAAACAATCGTACAGATATTTTATAAATGAGTCAGATTTCAGACACCAGTTTTCATATTATTCAGTTAGACGTAGATATATCTATAACCTCAAAATAACTCATTTTTAACACCCACTGTTCAAAACCCCCATTTCCTGAGTATCTGGAATATCTCTATATGTAGACAGTCATAGCCACAGAAGCTGAGGTCATGACATTTAATCATAAGAAGCATCAGGTGTGGGGTTATAGTGTGGTTTGTGACCTGCACGCAGTATTTATTGTTGTAGCACTTAGGAGCATTAGCAACGGACCTTGTGCTAGGTGCCATACAAAGAGCAAACAAAAAGATGGTCCTTGCGCCCAAAGCATTTGCAATTTAAGAATAAGACACAAGACAACCGATTCTTAAACAGACTGATGGGAGAGCACAAGGAAACAATGAGACAATATTAGTCAGTATAGTAGGTGGTGGTCTCTGCTCATGAACAGACTAATTATTGTCAATATTTTTGTAGGCACCAAGGCAAAGGAGAGTTTTAAGGAGGGATCTGAAGGAGAATGAGGCAGTTTTACAAATGTTTATCGGGGGCTCCTCCCAAGCAGGAGAGAAAGCACAAAGGTGCTTGTTTGAAAATTTAACACATGAGCAATGGAGGCTGACATCACAGGCCAGGGATGACCAACCTGTGGCTCCGGAGCCACATGCGGCTCTTCAGAAGTTAATATGCAGCTCCTTGTATAGGCACCGACTCCGGGGCTGGAGCTACAGGTGCCAGCTTTCCAATGTGCCAGGGGGTGCTCCCTGTTCAACCCCTGGCTCTTCACAGGTCCTGCCCCCACTCCTCCCCTTCCCGCCCCCTCCCCTGAGCCTGCTGTGCCCTCACCCCCCCCCCCCACCACCCCTCAGAGCCTCCTGCACACCACAAAACAGATGATCGGGAGGGAGAGAGAGGCACTGATTGGCCAGGCTGCCGGTGGGTGGGAGGAGCTGGGACAGGAGCTGATGAGGGGGCTGCTGATGTATTACTGTGGCTCTTTGGAAATGTACATTGGTAAATTTTGGCTCCTTCTCAGGCTCCGGTTGGCCAACCCTGTCACAGGTCAACTGGAGGCAGGAGTCCACTTGTATATACTGAATGAGAGATGGTAAGTAATGTGGGGGGCTAGGCATGCAGTTAAGATGCTTTTACCTTCTGCCATATTAGTACAGTTCCTTTCCTATATATCAAAGGCTCATTGTTGTAGTTAATGTTGAATTCAGAAAATAAAATCTCATTCTTGTCTCCAGCCAAAGTTCCCTGAAATTGAGAAAAAGAAAATAAAAAGTGCACCTTATAGCCTCAATTTATTTATACACGTCCTTTTTTATAGCACAGAAACAAGCAGGGTAAATGTTGAGTGTAAGTAATTAATAACATGCATACAGGATTTTTTAAACCTTCAGACAACTTTATTAATTCATTATCCTCACAGCATCCCCATGAAGTAAGCAAGCGTTATCTCCTTTGGTAAAATGGGGATAGATAAGCGGAGTGAGGTCTGTGTGTTCTTCTTGATTTTTATTAGGGCTGTCAAGCGATTAATAGCAATTTATTTAAATATTTTTGGATGTTTTCTACATTTTCAAATATACTGATTTCAATTACAACACAATACAAAAAAATATACAGTGCTCACTTTATATTTATTTTTTATTACAAGTATCTGCACTGTAAAAAAAACAGAATAAATAGTATTTTTCAATTCAACTAATACAAGTACTGTAGTGCAATCTCTTTATCATGAAAATTCAATTTACAAATGTAGAATTATGTACAAAAATAATTGCATTCAAAAATAAATGTAAAATTTTAGGGCCTGCAAGTCCACTCAGTCCTACTTCTTGTTCAGCCAATCACTCAAACAAACAAGTTTGTTTACATTTGCAAGAGATAATTTGCTGCCCACTTCTTCTTTACAATGTCACCTGAAAGTGAGAACAGGCGTTCTTGGGGCACTGTTGTAGCCACCATTGCAAGATATTTACATGCCAGGTGTACTAAAGATTCATATGTCCCTTCATGCTTCAACCACCATTCCAGAGGATATGCGTCCATGCTGATGACGGGTTCTGCTCGATAGCAATCCAAAGCAGTGCGGACCGACGCATTTTCATTATCTGAGTCAGATGCCACCAGCAGAAGGTTGATCTTCTCTTCTGGTGATTCGGGTTCTATAGTTTCCACATCAGTGTTGCTCTTTTAAGACTTCTGAAAGCATGCTCCACACTTCGTCCTTCTCAGATTTTGGAAGGCACTTCAGATTCTTAAACCTTAGGTCAAGTGCTATAGCTATCTTTAGAAATCTCACAGTGGTACCTTCTTTCACTGCAGATTTGACAAAAAGCAAAGTGTTCCTAAAGTGAACATGTGCTGCTGGGTCATCATCCAAGACTGCTATAACATGAAATATATGGCAGAATGAGGGTAAAACACAGCCAGGGATATACAATTCTCCCCCAAGGAGTTCAGTCACAAATTTGATCAACACTTTTTTTTTTTTTTTTTTTAACAAGCATCATCAGCATGGAAGCATGTCCTCTGGAATGGTAGCCAAAGCATGAAGGGACAGACAAATGTTTAGCATATCTGGCATGTAAATACCTTGCAATGCCAGCTACAAAAGTGTCATGCAAATGCCTGTTCTCACTTTCTGGTGACACTGTAAACAAGAAGAGGCAGCATTATCTCCTGTAAATGTAAACAAACATGTTTGTCTGAGCGATTGGCTGAATAAAAAGTAGGACTGATTGGACTTGTAGGCTCTAAAGTTTTACATTGTTTTGTTTTTGAGTGCAGTTATGTAACAAACCATCTACATTTGTAAGTTGCACTTTCAGGACAAAGAGCTTGCACTACAGTACTTGTATGAGGTGAACTGAAAAATACTATTTGTTTTATCATTTTGACAGTGCAAATTTTTTTTTATTAAAAAGTAATATACACTTTGATTTCCCTTATAACACAGAATACAATATATATGAAAATGTAGAAAAACATCCAAAATATTTAATACATTTCAATTGGTATTCTATTGTTTAACAGTGTGATTAAAACCGCGATTAATTTTGTTAATCGTGATTAATTTTTGGTAAATTAATCACAGAAGTTAACTACAATTAATTGACAGTCCAAATTTTTATATTTGTATACAACAAAAGAAGGTGGGGAACACCACCCTGTAAAGGCAAGAAGAGGAGAATAAGATGGATAAAGTGACCTGCTTAAGACCAAATACTGAATCATTGTTAGAGCCGGGATTAGACTTCAAGAATTGCTGAATCACAGTTTTAAACCCATACCACATCTCTTTTGAGGCCAGTCACATTTCATATGCACATTTCTAAGCATTTGAACCCATTCATTATGAAGTTAAAATCTAGTTTGGATTCTAATTAAAGTAAATTTGTTGCCAGTCAGGTTAAGATCTTTACAACTCAACTGCAAAACAGAAATCCAAAACCAACATCATCTCCAGAGAAAAATAAGCACATACTGGGAAAAATGAATTGGTATACATGAACATATAAGCCACCTGGCCTTCCCTAATAGGCAAGACATGCCTGGCTAGGGCTGGGTAATTGGAAGTACTTGGCAACTGGGTTCTGCGTATGTTCCCTGTACTATTATGAATAAAATCTCTCCTTATAGTTGATGTTAAAAGACAGTGAATTTAGAAGAGGTGCCTACCTGTAATCTGTCTTGTGCTTGGACTGGTGTCAAGCCACTTCGCTGCACAAGCATCCAAAACACTGTATTATAGAGGTTATTAATGTGGCCTGCAGAAATAGGAAATGGTATCAAAGGACAAATACACTATTTGCAAAGTCTAGATGACTATTCAGAGAATGGTTTTCCATTCCCACAAATTCCTGCAGCTAGATTTTTAAAATACCATTAGTAATATTTGTAATTATGTAGTATCATCGTTATCCAGTCTCATGCTTTATGGCATACTGGATCTCTGGAATGGTCAGATGATTGATTCCTCACAGCTACATGAAGTATTTAATAATTGTTAAGTAAGAAGCATTATGGCAGACGGAGTTCACCTTCCTCTGAAACAACAGATGTTAGTCACTGCCACAGGTTTGATACTAGCTTTGCAACAATGACCTGATCTGACATGGAAAATCCTATATTCGTCATTTGACTGTTGTAATTTTGCTATACAATATTGCTGAATCTGAACGTTTCTCAGTGAAAAACACAACATTCAAGTGATGTTACTAAAATTTCTGGTACTGAATTTCAGTATTTTAGTGATGACAATCCAGTATCTGCTACGGATCCCATGTTATTAATGAGTGTGCTTGTAAAAAATAATAAAAGTATTGACACACAAAATGAGTAACGTCACAAACAACACACTGCTCTTTCTAAAACGGTGTCAATGGAAGATAAAAGGGGAATAAAAATACAAATTGGGATGGTTTTGGAAGATTATCGTAGAATGTAAAATCTACTTTCTAAGAACGTCATCCAACTCTTTTGCAGCTTAACAGCTCCAAGGATGTGTTTTTAAACAAGTAAACTAGAGTCTCTCTGCTATGCAGCAGCTTCTTTTTCACTGAGTGCACCTATGCATGCTGGCAATAAGGGGTTAGAGGTTTTCATCCCAGGAGGAAAAAAACACCCAACAGTTATAAATAGTTATGCTAAAAGTCAACTGTTCTTGTTTTCCTGATATCTAAAGATGCTTACAATCTGCTTGTCTCCAGCTGAGGTAGTCCTTTAAATTCTGGTTACTGGGATACAAGACAACTCGTCCATCAAATCCGGGTGGATACAGGAGTGGCTGGTCCTTAAAATAATCCTTCCAGTAGAAAACATAACTGGAGGCAAACTGGGAGACGACGTGAGTCATGAACTTACTTGCAAACGCAAAGCCAACAGACACAGAAAGAGGAGAGAGACAGAGAATACATTAGCTATTAAAACAACTATACCTTTCTATCTGTAATTATTTGGGTATCAGTGGTAAGGCTTCTGGTGGACAGCAGTGCTTTTCATACCATGGCTCTATGGACCACCAATGGCAGGTAGAACCTTTTTGAGTGGTTGGTGGAATTAAACATGTTAAGAACTAAGTAGTGGAGGTTGGAAGAGGAGATAGGTTACTGAAAAAATCCTCTTTTGTAGAAGATGTTTTTTATTCACCCTTTTGCTGTTTGTTTGTTTTTAACTTTATTTAATTTACTTTTCAAAATCATCATACACAAAAACATAACATCAAATACTCCATGGCTAATTACAATCTCATATTTTATATATATATATATATATATATATATATATATATATATATATATATACATATATATATATATATATATAAAAAATCACACCCACAAACACAAGTGAATTGTGTGGTTTCCACCTATATCATACAGGTAGCATCTGTACAAGTGTAAGGACAAAGAAACAATAGGTGCACATGCCAGTTCTCAGAGAGAACTATTAAACATGGGGAAACTGGTAAGCTCAAAAGGAGAAATTACCTTGCTCTTCTTTTAAACCAGTTACTTTTCTTTTTAAAAACAAAGCTGTATTCATCACTCTGTCCATAAGCCATGACAATATCCTCCAGCTCTTGCATCACAGTCTGGGCACATTTAGTCATCAGATGGAGGGCACGGTCATCATTAGGCTTACCGAAGCCATGCTGCTCAGCAAAGCTTCAAGAAGAATAGAGGTTCAACAGGAAATTAATCTTATAAAAGATACTCAATACTTGTTTTCATCACATTTATTTCCTCAGAACATTGTTGGCATGGATAGGATTTTTGGAAGTCAATGAACTCCCTCCAGGTGTCAAAAACACTATGAGAAAATCTTCCTGCTTCTGAGTCCCATACACCACAATCTCCTCCTCATCAAGATCAGACGTCAACTATTTAACTGCCCTTCAAATCAACTGGTGCCCCTGTGTTATATGGAGTCAATGGGAGGCATATGGTTTGTCACTATTACATCCCTTTTTTGCTAAAGCACATTCAGACTTTATCCAATGGAGAAGACGCATCAGCAAATTGCCAGAGCTTGAGAACTTCACTGAATTTGTACACAGTAAGAGTCCGCTGTATATCATCACCTGAGTGGTGCAGCCTGTGGAAACTAGAACTCCAGGGAAAAAGTGCTCCATCTGGCCTTGAGCAGCCTGTGGGAGCAACGCACAGCCCAGCCTACTACAGTCCCCTTATCGCTTATGGAAATGACAGTCACGCTCTCCCAAAACCCACACACCACCAAAATAAGTCATTCGACTGCACACATTTCTGTCTTTGGGGAAAGGAGGAGAGAACAAACAACACTTGACAGCCATGTAGTGACTCCACTTAATGCTCTACTGGCAGGCATTCATGGTACCTCTGTACTACAGACACTAGAGCAGCACAGCTACAGTGCTGCAGCACCACAATGCAGCCGTCCATCACGCCATCTCTCTAAGAGACAGTAGCTACATCAGTGGAAGAATCCTTCAGTCAACCTAGCCGTGTCTACACCAGCGACCAGGTCAGCCAATCTACAGTGCTCAGGGCACGAAACTTTCACAGCCCTGCGTGATGTAGCGAGGTCGACCTACGTTTTAGCTGTAGGCCCAGCCCCAGATCCTACAGTGATGAGCGTGGTACAAATGCCCATATAGACCGGAAAACATCGGCCGGACCCGGAGATAAATATTCCCAGTGCACCAGTCCCACTCTCTCCTCCCTCCCCCGCGGCCACAGTCATGACATTTCCCCACCGCCTACAGCGGCTCCCGGCTGCCCCGAGGCCCACGACGAGGTGACCCCGATGCTCTGGCACACGGGGGCAGCCAGTCAGCGGTCCGCGGGCCAAAGCCAGGCGCGTCTGAAGGGCTCACACGATCTTTAGGATGTACACACGAGTCCTTACTGCGACTGGTTTTGCATTATTTTCTCTGGGGGCTGGACCCTGAGGGAGACACGTGGACCGTGACACAACGGATTAGCCCTGCTCGAGCAGAAGCTGAGTGAAAGGGTGGACCCCGTCCCCTTACGGAGCCCTTTAGCCCCCGGGGGGGGGGGGGCAGCTACACCCAGGCCCCGCCGACCCGCAGGGGGGCCCCCCCGCGGCGAGACGCAGTCACAGGCGCGGCCCCGCACGCCGGCCTCAGCCGGAGCACTGCATGCCGGGATCCCCCGTCTCCATGGGAACGAGGGGCTGCCCGCGCCCCCTCCCCTCAGGAAAAGGGGCCCGTCGCTCGCTCCGGGCCCGGGGCAGGCGGGGGCCCCGCCCCTGTGGCTCACTCCCATAGGCTACAGCGTCGCCGCGGCCGCCGCCCCGGCGAGACGCAGCACTGCCATTGGCTGCCGGCGGCCCCCTCCCGGAAGTGCCCCGCCCTTCGCACCGGTGGAAGTTGCGGCCGTCCAGGCGGGTGACCACCCAGCAGTTGGGCAGGCAGGTGTCGTCCGCCTCGAAGTCCCGCACGTACTCGAACTTGCTCTTCGCCATGGGGCCCCAGCCGCCGCTCAGCCGCGCCCTCGTGCCAGGCCCAGCGGCAGCAGCAGCCCGGGCAGCTTCCCAGACTCGCACCCGCATGCCCGGAACCGGAAGCAGCCCCCCCCCACACACACACACCGGAAGCGACCTCCTCTAGCCACAGGATAGGCCACCTCTATGGTGCGATGCTTCGTTGGAGGACTGCTGCTAGCTCTAGAAGACGGGGAGCTTCTGGCCCTTGCCTCCGGCACAGGGCTCTGCGGAGGGGGGTGGATTAAGCGCCCCAGGAGCAGAGCCATCAGGCCAGGTGCAGCCCTGACTCCAATAGGCTGGGACCGGCCAGGCTCCATGTACAAGGGCCTCCTGCACCCTCTGCTGCGGGGGGATAAGTTAGCGCGACCCCTCTGCAACCGCAGCACATGCAACAGGCGTGTCCTGCCCCGGGCCGTGCCTCGCTATTCTGGGGCCCTACGCAGCCCCAGGCCTGGTCGCGCGTGTATTTCAGAGCGTGCCCGGCAGAGGTGCACCCGCAAAGCGTGGGGGCGGGGGCAGGACGCTCCACTGATACGCTCATTAATGAAGATGCAGCGCGGAGCAAGCGTCCGCTCCAGCGCCACGCCGGGCTAGGGCGTGCCGAGGCCGAGAGCTGCGGTTCACGGGGCGGAGTCCCATGCGCTGGCCGCCCCGGCCCCGGCCCCGGCCCCCGCTCCGCCTCGCGCCGGGCTGCAGCCCCCGCGAGCCGCCGCGCGTTCCTCCCGGGGTCGCCAGGGGCAGACGCCAGGGTTGCGCGTCGCCATGGCAACCGCCGGGACGCAGCGCCCCCCCCGCGCGGGAGGCACGTGGCGCCCCGCCGTTGCCATTTGCGGCGGCCCCGGGCGGGGCGCGAGGCGCGGGGCGGGGCCGCTGAGAACGTTTGCGGAGCAACCGCAGGAAACAAACGGGCAGCGACAGAGGGAGGCGGCTGAGCTCACAATCCCCGACAATCCCCCTCCCGCCGGGCCCCGCCTGCGCCATGGAGGGGGGGCCGCGGGGGGAGCCCCCCCGGCCACCGCACCCCCCAGCCGGGCAGGAGGCACCCCGCTCGGAGCACCTTCTCCTGCACCCCCTCACCAGGCAGGGGGGCAGGGAGCCGCACCTCCTGCTCCTCCCGCCCGGGCCGGGGCCCCTCCATCCGTTCCTGTCCCCCCGCCCCGGGCAGGGCCCCCCCTGCAAGGAGCTGCACCCCCCAAAGGGCCAGCGTTCGCCCAGCAAGCCGCTGCCGCCCCCCGGGGCTGCGCTGGGGCCTGGGGAGCAGGAGGGGGGGAGTGAGCCCCCCGGGGCGCTGCAGGGAAAAGCAGAGGAGCAGGAGCAAGAGGGCCAGCTGGGGTGCAGTGGTTGCAGCAAGAGAAAGAGGGGTGAGCTCAAGGCCGCTGCAGCCCGGCGAGTAGGGAAAGAGGGGACCCAGCTCGCGGCCAGCGGCACCGGCGGGAGAGGAGGGGATCAAAAAGGGAGGCACGCAGAGGAGAGCCAGAAAGAGGTGATGGTGAAAGAGACTGGGGGGGACAGCGTGGCCCCGGGGGCTGGGAGAGGAGGAGCAATCAAGGCAGAGCAGGCAGAGGCAGCCGGTGAGGACTGCAAGGGGAGGGAAGAAACTGTGTCGTCCAAGCCAGCTGGATCCTTCAGCGGCCCGGCTTATGCCAGCAAAGATGTCCCTGCGGCTCAGCCTGGTGGGTTTGGAGCTCCGCATCCTCAAGACCTGAAGATCCCATTGACGCTCCATCCAGTACCCTCTGGGACCAGGATCCAGTTTCAGGGACCTCCACCTTCTGAGCTGATCCGAGTGACTAAAGTGCCCGTGGCCCAAGTGCCCCTTAAAATGCAGTCCTTATTGGAGCCTTCAGTCAAAATTGAAACTAAGGATGTGCCCCTCACAGTGCTGCCCTCTGATGCAGGTATTATTCTATGGCAGTGGCATCGTAATTTCCAAAGCTACAACACATGTTGCCCCAAAGTTGGAATTTTAGCAGCTAGGAAACACAGTAGAAATGTGATTGAAGTCCTGGCCTTTCTCTGTAAACTGTATCCATATCGTTTCCACCTGCACTGAGAGTGTAAACATACAGGGTCACATTCAGCCTGGGTTTTAGAGGGTTCAGCTCTGTTAACATCCGTGCAGCTGCTTACTCCAGTTCTAACTTTAGCCCCCTGTAGCAGGTAACTGATTCTTAACTATAAAGCCTAAGATTTTCAAGAATAGGAGCCTAAAAGCAGTCTTTAAAGTCCACGTTTAGGCACCGGCCTGATTTTGAAAATGTAGGGTACCCAACACCTCATTTTAAAGTCACCACTTGAAAATGAGGCAATTTCCTAAGCATTGAGTTTAAAGACTGCTTTTAGGCTCCTATTTTTTAAAATCTTGGGCTTAATCTTTAAGAGTGGATTTAGGAGCTCAATTTTGACCTTTAAAATTAATCATTTCTTTTAAGAGGTGGCCTAATGGTTAATGTACTCTTGTCCTGTCATTGATAATGCAGGGTTTAGGTGATGGGTGCATTTAGAATTAGCTTTCATAGAGCGATTGCTTGCTAAGTGAATTGGTAGTGGAGTGGAAACCTTCCACCTTTAGGTCATCTGCTCAAATCCAGCCCTGTTGGTTGTGATGGGAAGTTGATTGCATCTAATGAGCATTTAGTAGATTCATAGTCCTTCCAGCAAAGGTGTCCACATCACAAAAAACACTAGCACCATCTGGCAGACTTAGCAGAAAAGCCAAGAATTGAATGGCTATAGAACTGAACTACCCGTATTACCACTGAATGTGGTCCCTGCAAGGTCAGGGTTTAGGTGCATTACTGTTGCACTGTGCATAAGTTTGCACTGATACTGTGGTGCCTTTATAAACATATGCATTACATAACACAATAATTAGTCAAATGAAAACAAAACCCCTACCATTTTTTAATTATGTTGAAATTAGCTCTGATCTGTATGAAAGGAGAGAGAAAGAGGGAGACTATGCCACCATAGCAGATGCTGTAATGTCAAATTTTTAAATTATTCTTTGTGGAGTATTTCACTTGTGGCTAGTCATTACTCCAGTATTCTCTTAGTTGACAACAGTTACACTTTTTTTCCAGGGGCAATTCTCCAAATATGTATGGAGGCTTGTGGGTTCCAGAATCCAGGTGTTTCTTTTGTTTGGGTTTAGCTGGATTCTTTCTTTAAATATGATCTATGGCAACATTGCATGTGCTGTCTGTCTAATGATATTCTTTCCTGATTTTTGTTACGTAGGGATACCAGATACTCCATTTAGCAAAGACAGAAATGGCCATGTAAAACGTCCAATGAATGCATTTATGGTGTGGGCGAGAATTCACCGGCCGGCACTAGCCAAAGCTAACCCAGCTGCCAATAATGCAGAAATCAGTGTCCAGCTTGGATTAGAGTGGAACAAACTCACTGAAGAGCAAAAGAAGCCCTATTATGATGAAGCTCAAAAGATTAAAGAAAAGCACAGAGAAGAATTTCCTGGTAAAAAATGCATATACTTCCTTACATCCGCATGCTTTAAAAGTTTGTGTTACCCAAAAATGTTGACTTTATAAATTATTATAAATTATATATTATATTGCACTCATGGCCTAGTGCAATATTTTGCATGGACTGATACAGATGCCTAGGGTAGGGGAAATGACTGGCAGAGAGCTACGTGATAGGCAAATTAGTCCAGTCCAATAGGATTGGGAAAGGAAAAGCCAAATAAAGGAATGCAGGTTAGTATGCTGAATGGGAAAAAGATAACTCTGGTGGGAAAGAGGAGGGTCCCCAACTTCTAATGTTCGGTTCTTGGAGCACTGTATTCTGAACTTTGAATTCCTTGTGCTTCTAGAGTTATTTGTTCCTTAAATTGTAATATTCATTTAAGGCATTTTCCTAAAAATTAATGTGATCAGATACTATGGTGACAAGGACCATAGAAATGCCTGTAAATAGATTCAATAATTTTTTCAACCTTAATTCTGGACTAACAGTTTCCTGTCTCGGAGTAATAATGTAAATAATAATAGCGTCCAATACTGATATAATTAAAAATAAAGAAATCTATATCTATAACACTAATTACAAGTTAGATGATTAAAAGTCAAAGGATTTTCAAATCTAATTTAATTTTCACCGGTTATTCTGTTTCTTTATATATATTTTTCTTTTCACTCAGATTGGGCAAAGAAATTAAACTAGTCTTTCACTTTATAAACAATTTTCAGTGAGTTTCACGTTTTGTTTCCCATGCACAAATACAATGCTGCGATATTTAGGTTGCAAAGCTGTAAGGGAATGGTAAAGCCAAATACAAATGTTAAATCTGAACAAAAATCCCCATTTTCATTGGAAACACATTTATTTTTAATAGAAATAGAAGCTTTTCATAAAATATTAGCTTAGAAATAGCAGGAATACCAAGCGTCTCAGTCACCCCTTCTTACTCCAGTTTATAGCTGTCTATATTACACTATTCTAAGTAATCCAGAGGTGAATCAAGACTCAAATCTGTTCTTCTGTGTTTTGGCAGAAACACTTGTTGGAGGTCTCAGATGTGGAATGAGACTTTTTTCAGCCTTTAACTGAAGGGGGCAGGGTAGTGAATCCTTAACAAAGCATTTTTCTCCTGAGTAATTTAAACAGGTGAAAAAAAAATTTTAAACTGAATAAAAATCACTAAAACATAAGGTGCTATGTCCTTAGTATCTGTGATGTCATAATCCTACTTGTTCTCCAGGCTGCCACAGAGTATTCCAGAGTAGACAAGATCTGAATTTCTTATGTCATAAACAAACAGAAGACAAAACATAATATTAAACACCCCCAAACATTCAGGCCTTCTTTAAACATCATAATGAGGCAAAAAGTCTAAGCTGCTTAGTGAAACCTAATTGGTATAAATGACCTATCATCATCTTTACAAGTCTCTTACTATTTGATTGGTGGATGTATCAGAGACAAACCTAGTTCTGCCTGCAGTAATATATGCACAGCTCCCATTGGGCCAAATTCTTCCTTAACTATTACACCTCTACAGTCTCACTGGTGTAAATGAAATTTGCATAGGTATAGTTGAGAATTAGGGAGCCAGTAAGATTATAAATCTGTAGCCACATTTTTAACATTACCATATATTTTCAAAATAAAGTCCAGGATGTATTGCCACTTTCTCCTGTACCCTCCCTTCATAATGTGTTGTTAACCTGTGCCACACTGGCCCCTCTGGTTTTCTGATCCAGTATCTCCTCCACCAAACACAAAATAACGTATGTTTATATGAAAAGAATGAGAGAATGTGCCAGTTTCATCATGCTCTCTGATAGGGTGCTCAGTCTACCACTATATTGAAGTGAATGGGAGTTTTGTTGTTGACTTCAACTGGAAGAGGGTTTGCCCTTGTTGTGGATCCATACAGACTTTTCAGACTCGTGGGTGACATAGTTTTCATGGCTTGTTACAGTGCAAGAAACTGGCCCACACGTCTATGAAATCTGCCTTGAGCTTTCTCATTTACTCTCCCACAGGCTGGGTTTACCAACCAAGACCTGGCAAAAGAAAACGCTTCCCACTGACTGTATCCACTGTATTTTCCGGCACCTCTCAGAACATCATCACTACAAACCCAACCACAGTTTATCCTTTCCGATCACCCACTTACTCCGTTGTCATTCCCAATGTACAGAACAGTATTGGACATCCTGTCTGTGAGTTTGTTTAATTAGTTTTGGTGAATTCATTCAATAATAATAAGAAAACTGTATCCTGTATAAGGTCAAGTGTAAACCAGCATAAGAGTGTTTAAAGCAACAGTCCAGTGGCAAAGCTGTTTAAGAGGACAAGGTGAAATTTGTCAAAAAAAGTGTCACAGAGAAAGATGTTGTTAGTGTGAGGGCTACATTTTTAAAAGCTGTATCTAAACATGCAGATGCAACTTTGCACGCAATTTTATAGATGTACAGTGTTTTCACAGCCACAGTTTTGCATGCACAGCAACTCAGCTTTGCATACACAACTGGAATATTTATGTATTTAACTAGCTAATTTGCAAACTTTGGTAGCTGTGTTGGTCGCAGGATATTAGAGACACAAGGTGAGTGAGGTAATAGCTTTTATTGGACCAACATCTGTTGGTGAGACAGACAAACTTTCAAGCTTACACAGAGCTCTTTTTCATGTCCTGAACAAGAGTTCTGTATAAGCTCAAAAGATTCTCTCTCTCACCAACGGAAGTTGGTCCAATAAAAAATATTATCTCATTCGCTTTGTCTCTCTAATTTGCAAACACACATGCAGTTTGAGTACACAAATCCAAGTTTCTGTATACACCAAAACCTGGTTATGAGAGAAGTGTGCACCAAAAAGTGCATGTGCAAAATTGTGCCCACATTATTTAATGTGGGTTGAGGCTTCCTTTTAAAGTGAGGAAAGTGATCAGTGAAAAAACATATACCATGCGGGTCAATCCCTTGATCTGTGGTTCCATATCTCATCACTTAAGCAGTTTCAGCAGTGCTTAGATGGAGGACTTTTTGGGAAAGCCAAGCGTACTTCAAGAAGGGGTGTTAGTGATTCAATAAGTAGCATCCTTTCTTCTGCCTCAGTATTGATCTGTTCTCCCAGTATGGACATGGGAGTGCTGGAGCTGCTATCTTTCATATAAGATAGGAAAACAAAGGCCATGAGCATTCATGGTCATTATGTAATATTCAGAATAGTACATGTAATTACACCCCAATGTTCTGGCTAGATTCCACCTTGAATAACTACATGCTACCAACCTAAATTTCCTCTGTAGTTTAGATTGGATATGGTATTCTTCTCTTCCTGTTCTAAACTATTGTATAGTGTTGTTATGCTGTCTTAAATGCCTGCTCTGTTTCATCCCAGGGGTGGCTATACTTTAGTTGTAGTTGAAGTGATTCCTGTATATATTGTCCTGAAGGACAAAATTTTACAAAAGGCCTACATTCCATTGACTTGGGATTTAGGCTTTGAAGTCACTTAGGCACTTTGGAAAATGTCCCCCAAAATGCTTTGGAATCGTTCTGTAGGAAAGGCATTCTAAATGATAACTTTATTATCATAAAAATGATACAGAAACATGTCTGTAAATTATGACAAAGTGAACAAACACTGCCTGGGTATGTCCTTTTTCAAAACAAATGAAAAATAACAATTTTGGGGAAGTTTGGTATTTCCACTTGATTCTGTTTCTTGGGGACACAGTAGAACTAAGCAGGTTTACATCAGTTGAGAATGTATGCATATATTCTTATGTATACATTGCAGGTCCATACTGGCTTCCTAAGTGGCATATGATTGTGAATTATAGGGGTGTTATGCTGAAGATGCTCTGGAGAGATGGGTTAAAAAGCTCTGTAATAGCAGCATTTCAATAAAGCAGCGTTGGAGTTAACCGCATGTCATCCTTCTTAAATTTGCTATTACATTGATATCCAAATCTGAATGTAATTAAGTGTAACAGAGGTGGGCGTGTTACTCAGTAGAGGTGAGAAAGTTGTGTTTGGTTTCCGAGGAGGGGATTTCCAAGGACAGAAGAAATGTTGAGCTGTCTCTGGTTTTGGTTTGGGAGATAGACGAGAACAATACAGAATCCGCCCAGGAACTTAGCTATATCTGTCTTCTTTCTATACTATGTGTAGTTAGCTAAAGTGGTACTTATAAAATGCTCTTACTGGAACCCTTCCATTCATGATTGATCAATAATCATTTCTGTTTTCAAAAGGCGAAGCCCCTTCTACTATCCAGCTGCCAGCTCCTTCCATACAACATCCAGGTCCAATTACACTTTTCCAGCCAAGTGTTGGAAACACCACACCAGTGGCTGTCCCAGCTCCAAATCTGCCCCTTCACCCTGTAATTCCACCACAGCGCTTTGCTGGACCTGCACAGACAGAAGCTCATCATGTACCTTCCGGATCAAGTTGTTCTGTAAAGAGACCTATCCCAGTTTGCATTGAGAGCTCCAGCAGGAACCCAAGTAATGCCAGCACCACTCACTCCAGATTTCCTGTCTCTAATAGTCAACCTCCTAAGGAGTACTCAGGTGTTTCTACTTGTCCTAGAAGTGCTCCAATTCTCCAGGCTCCTCCCATTCCTCACTCACATCTCTATCAACCTCCTCCCATTGGTCATCCAGCCACTCTCTTTGGAGCTCCTCCTCGATTTTCGTTTCATCACCCTTACTTCTTACCTGGACCCCACTACTTCCCATCAAGGTAATTAAGTCATTCATTTAAATTCTAGTGAGAGCAGGTATGTGCTAAAGGTCAACAAAATCTACAGCTTTTAGAAAGAGTGCAAAGAACAGCAGACTGGGCAAATGACTCTCAGTGCAGGATTGCAAGGCTGTGGGGGAAAGTAGGCTTAATGCCACCTTAACAGTTCCCCAATTGTGGGACCTGCCAGCCCAAGGCTGCTCTGAGTTGTACCCAACTACCAATAGTTCCAAGCCATTGCGTGTTCCAAGCTAACAGTAAATAGAAGTGCTTGCTGCTCCTCCCCGCCACCCAACTCCCAGCAGTGCAATTGAATTCAACAAAAATATATTGAGTAAAAGTTACGGAAATTAAAAAAATCAGAATTAAAACTGGGCAAGCATTTGAGCTGGTTACACCGTACCCCAAGCACCTTGGTGGGGTTGGCTCTGTGAAATGGAATAGTCCTGAGGTTTTACCAAATGGAAAGAGACCTGAGGATGATATAACAAATAAATCCTAGTATTTTCTTTGCACCCTTGGGTTAGTCAACTGGAGAAGAGCACTTGAACCAAGAACTCTTGGGTTTGTACACCCCCCTTACAGTATTTCAGTGTTGACTCAACTGACCACGTGCAGAGGGACTGCTATTGGTTCAACAGTGACCACATGCAGGCTCCAGTGCCTTGTAGCAGCCAGTTGAGCAACAGCTAAATGTGCTGTTCAGGCGCAAGAGGACCTGGAAGCCAGCTATTGCAGAGATCAATGAAGAGAATTCACACTGCACAAACTCTGTGTCACTTTGAATGGAGAAATGAGCGAGCTCAGAGTTCATTTTCATAGCTCATTTTTTGTAAGTAGCCAATTTTCCTATATTTGATTTTAGAGAGAATTCAGCCTCACAAATGATTACAGTGATCACTCTCCAGCTGGAGGTGATACTTAAAGATTTGGGGCCACATTCTGTCCTGACTTACACACTGCACTCTCCTATTAATCTCAGCACAATATGCCTGCATGAAGTCAATGGGGTTGCCTTGAGGTAAGTCAGGGCAGAATATGACCCATGAAAATTGAAAGACCTTAATGGACAGATTGTCTCTGCAACATAAGTCAGTCTGTGGGCATGTGTTAAGTTCAAGAACCTTAAATGACAGACCAAGGTTATAATCACTTGAACAATACACTATAGCATGGATGTATTGGTGCCTGCCTTCACACTTTTGTGTAGCACTGATTGTGCAAATGAATGTGTGTGCAAAATTGTGCGCTAAAAATTTGTGGCTGGATTGAAGAAATTTAAGGAAAGACCTCTTGATTGTGTTTGTACCAGCTGCGTTTGGGATCCTATCCATGTGCTCTCTTAAGAGATGTGAATAGTACCACTGAAGCCTGGATCTGCACTGCACCAATACATATCTTTAAACTATAATATCATTAGAGAAGGGCTCTGTTACTTGTTTTACACACTTCAGTTACTCTACAGTACTATATATGTCTACAACACTAAATAAACTGTAATACGCTTTGACCCTCTGGGTCCGGAATCAGGATAAAAAATCAGTAATTAGTTGTTTTGGGAAGCAATTTCTTATCACCTTCTATGATTCTTTTTCTGGAGTTTCTCACTTTCACCTGACAATTGCATGATGACTAGCGGTGTATCCCAGTGGTTCTCAACCTATTTACCATTGTAGGCTGCATATGCAGTGCTCTGTGTATTATGTGGGCCACAACCACACAATATATATATTATCTGAATGGCCCTGAGGATGTTACATGGGGAGCAGCTGTGTGCTGATTGGGCCGCAAGCAGCCCATGGGTTGAGAACCACTGATGTATGCTCTTTACATAGTATACTCTGAGGGACAGGATTCCCTGATATCCTTCTTTTTTACTAACAGTCTAGCAGCTGCAAGACGTGATTTTAAAAGGAAATAAGAGGAATTTTTTTAGCCTTCTTCCAACTCCACTATAAATGGTAGCCTGCAGAGATCACATAAACTGGGTTAGAACGTAAGAACAGCCATATTGGATCAGATCAATTGTCCATATAGCCGAGTAGCTTGTCTTCTGACAGTGGCCAATGCCAGATACTTCAGAGGAAATGAACAGAATAGGGCAATTATCAAATGATCCATCCCCTGTCATTCAGTCCCAGAATCTGGCAGTCAGAGGCTAGGGACACCCAGAGCATGGAGTTGTATCTCTGACTATCTTGGCTAATAGCCATTGATGGATCTATCCTCCATGAATGTATCTAATTCTTTTCTGAGCCCAGTTATACATTTGGCCTTCACAACATCCCCTGGCAACGAGTTCCACAGGTTGACTGTGCATTGTGTGAAGAAATACTTCCTTTTGTTTGTTTTAAACCTGCTGGCTATTAATTTCATTGGGTGATCTCTGGTTCTTGTAATATGTGAAGGGGTAAATAACACTTTTTCTCAACATCATTCATGATTTTATAGATCTCTGTCATATCCCCCTTTAGGTTATGATGCTTGGTTTTACTATTTTGGGTATGTTTGATAAAATGCTCAATAGCATGTAGGACACTATTTTATCTGTGGTTTCAGAGTAGCAGCCGTGTTAGTCTGTATTCGCAAAAAGAAAAGGAGTACTTGTGGCACCTTAGAGACTAACAAATTTATTAGAGCATAAGCTTTCGTGAGCTACAGCTCACTTCATCGGATGCATTTGGTGGAAAAAAATTTTTTTCCACCAAATGCATCCGATGAAGTGAGCTGTAGCTCACGAAAGCTTATGCTCTAATAAATTTGTTAGTCTCTAAGGTGCCACAAGTACTCCTTTTATTTTATCTGTGACATTACAGTAGAACCTCAGAGTTACGAACGCCAGCGTTACAAACTGACCGGTCAACCACACAGCTCATTTAGAAGTGGAAGTATGCAATCAGGCAGCAGCACGCACACACAACACAGACACACAAAAAGCAAATACAGTACAGTATTGTTTTAAACATAAACTACTAAAAAAATGGGAAAGTTTAAAACAATTTGACAAGGTAACTGTTTCTGTGCTTGTTTTATTTACATTCAGATGGTTAAAAGCTGCATTTTTCTTCTGCATTGTAAAGTTTCAAAGCTGTATTAAGTCAATATTCAGTAGTGAACTTTTGAAAGAACAATCATAACGTTTTGTTCAGAGTTACGAACATTTCAGAGTTACGAACCTCCATTCCTGAGGTGTTTGTAATTCAGAGGTTCTGCTGTATTTACGCTAATAAATAAAATTGTTTTTAAAAAATAAACTTCTTGGGTGTCTGCAGCAGCAACAGAGCTGCATATGTAGGCTGGTATCTCTGTCATAGGTACTGGGTATGACTCTCGTTGTATATAGGGTGGCTGCGGTGTTTATAGAGGTTAGTGTGTTTAAATGTCTCACTACAGTATGAATTGGCTAATGCAGATCATTATGGTAACTTTCATCTTCAGTCCCCAGTAGAAATGTAGCCAATCTTACGTAGTCCTTATGCAATACAACTTAGCACCATGGCAGAAAGCTTGATTTATCGTCTTTTGGTCTCTCACTGCAGCACGTGCCCGTACAGCCGCCCTCCATTTGGCTATGGGAATTTCCCCAGCTCAATGCCCGAATGTCTTGGCTTTTATGAAGACCAGTACCAAAAGCATGAGGCTATGTTTTCTGCTCTGAATAGAGACTATCCTTTCAGGGAGTACCCAGATGAGCGCACACAGAGTGAAGATTCCCACAGCTGTGAGAGCCTAGAGGGAGTGTCTTATTACAACAGCCACAGCCATAGTGAGGAGGAATATTTAACCCCCATGCCACAGTTGGATATTGGAGCCTTGGAGAACGTTTTCACAGCAACCCCATCCACACCCTCCAGCATCCAGCAAGTCAATGTGACTGACAGCGATGAGGAGGAGGAGGGGAAAGTGTTAAGAGATTTGTAATTTTTAAACCAAATGGTAACAATACACAGGAGTCTTTTAAAATATTAAATAAACATTTCAGTCCTATAATATCTTTTTAGTCAGTGTGTTCAAGGAGAAACCCGAATCACCTCGGCGATAAGTGCAGATTGTTTTAAGAACTCTGATCATCCATTAGCATTTTGGTAGGCCAGATACGGACCTGGGGCTATCACTGAAGTCTCTGGGTTTTCACTTGTTCACATTAGGCCTGCATTTGGGCCCAGAATCACGAAGGCATTCCTATTCAGGAAAGCATTTAAACGTGCTTAGCTTTAGGCCTGTGCTTAAGTGCTTTTCTGAATAGGAATGGACTTAAGAATGTGCTTAAGTGCTGAACTGAATCAGGACTTTGGCTTTCTGTGTTCCAGGACTTGCGTTCATTATGGCAGTTTTACTTTAGGAATTTTAGCAAGTGAAATAATTCTGTCTGTATGTCACAGATTCTTGAACAAAATGTAATTCCTGATGCAATAAAATGCACTGGGGACTAGGGATTGGGGTCAGGAGTAATTCCCTCATGCTTTGAGATTTGCCCTTTGGCTACCATGGTATATTTATTTAACAACATAATTTAGTTTGTTTTTCTATATAATCTATATTTGTGCTGAAAATTGTTGTGTAATACATTGAAAATATAGGGTCCAATTCTACCACCCATACTCACATTAAATAGTATCTTATTGTGCAAGAGTCCCATTGATTTAAATGGGGACCATTTGGAGAGTAAGGTGCTATTCCGTGGGAATCAGGGTGATAGAGTCTAGCCCTGTGAAATAACTTATACTGGTGGACTATTATTTGATCCCTGAGTATAGTTAACATTAATATCTATACAATACATATTTTAAATTCGTTAGTTGGAAAATGTCTCCACTAAATTGTAAGAGTAGATGAGATACAGAATTTGATTGCCAAAACTAGTAATTCATGTCACTAAACAATTTTTTTCTTTGTTTCTTTTCTTCCCATTTCTTTCACTGGGAATCCCATTGTTCTGCTTTTCTATTTAAATAAAGTCACATGAACTGCATGTTGTTAGTGCTGTATGTTGTGATGACAAACTTTATGGTGTGTACAAAGATGACCTGATCTGTTGTACACAGACCCCTGTTTGATCAGAACTCAGATATTCTAACCATGTTCCTTGTTTAGCAGCTAGGAAAATCAACCTGTTGCAAATCGAGGGCCCAGTCCTGCTCCATTTGAAATCAAGGGGGAAATTGCCATTGACTACAGTTGGATTTTTGAAGAGTTAAAATGGGAGTCTCCAGGGACAGTGTGTTCTAGCACATGGACTGATTTTCTCAACACTGCCAGATCCTACCCAGGCTGGCAGTTGCAACATCTGGTCCAGAAATCCTGTAGCAAGCCGGCCTAGGGGACATGTGGCAAGGCATGCTTCACTGTTATTCTGCAACATGCCCTCTGGGGAGCTGGCTGCTTGTCCTAGCCAGCCCATTATGCCTCCTTGATCTGGGCTGAGCATCTCTGTCTCTCCTTGCGCTCTCGAATGCAGTGAAAGGATCCCAGCCTGCTGCATGGCTGGGGAGAAGAGGCATCATGTGCTCTCTGCCTGGCCCATCCCTGGGCACTAGGGAAGCAATTCTAGTCCTCAGCATGTGGATTGCCCTGGAATTAATCATTTCTACTGCAGTAAGTGCAAATATTCAGTGAAAATGTTTAACTTCATATCAAAGCAATAACATTTTACTAGGTGTCCAATGAGTCAATACTTACACAGTATGTAAAGGTAGTAAAACTACTTTTTTGAGGGGAAATAATAGTTATAAGAGAAGCTGGAAAGGGCTTTATATATACTATGGCTATTTTCCAGATACCTAAAAGGGCGGTTGTGTATCAATATAAATAGCATAGATACATGTTGGATTTCCTATAGATAATATATCCCAGGTTTTAAGGTGTCTAAGGCTTTACCCAGTTAAAGAACATAGCTAGGTTCCATTTACACTACACATTGTGACCATGTTGTAACCAGGTCCCCTGATTCTATTATATCTGTAGTGTGGATGGACCCTTAAAAGAAAAGTCTTATAAATAGCTGAAAATGCCTGTTAGCTCCTAAATTGGCTTCTGATTGAAATCTGATATGGCTCTGGAGAATGCATGTGGGCAAATGTGCTAATTCCCACACGAGCATGTTTCCAAAGTGTAAAACAGCTGTTACAGGATTACTCCCTGAATCTGACCTCCCTCTCCCCACACTTTCCCTTTTATAGATTCCGGGGATGGTAAAAGGAGACACTTGACTGGGCCATTACAATGTGCAGGAAGCTAGAGCTGCTGCTTTCCGTTAATAGTCTGAATGTTGCGTGTTCTGTTGGGAGACTGAGGTACCTAACAAAGATGTCCTTTGGGGGGGAACTGCCCTGTGAGCTCTCCTTTGGCCATTGTTCTGACTGGGGCCCTGATCTGGCATGCATGCCCATGAACCTCAGTGGAAATTGGGAGCATTCAGCGTCTGCCAAGAAACACGCAGGGTCTGAGCCTATACAATTGCTGTCAATGGGAGTGGGACCGGATGACTGGCCCCTTTCAGAGGGAGCAGGTTTGGGAGGAGGAGAGGTCCAATACATCTGTGACTGGGCCAGAAAGTGAGAGTGAGTGTGTGGAAGAAGGCTGAGCTCCAGCTAGGAAGAGCTTGGAGGGGCTGTTTGGTGAAGAGCAGACTGGGACAGTTGAAGAGCTCTAGGACTGGCAGAAGATGCCAAAGCTGAGTATTAACTATTGTGGTATGGTGGTGGATTTTCACAAAGAGATTTTTCTCCTCAGTGTATGTCAGTCATTTGGATTCCTCACGTTTCAGTCTGTTGTCCCTTATTGTCTCATGATCCCAAAAATTCTCTGTTCCTTCAGAAGGTTCTCTAGCTAAACTAGTGGGCTGAGTTTTTCAATGTTACCTCAGCATTTTGATCACCCAGTTCTCTTTTAATTTTCAGGAGAATTCTGTAATCAATACACTCACTATAGATAAGGGTCCGTCTGTCATTTAAAAAGGTGCTTTGATAGTTTACTTTATAGACATCTACACACCCAGGAAATCACAGGGAAATGCCCACTACGCCACACACTAACCAGATGAGTCAAGACTCTGTCTATTTACAGCTGTGGTACAATGTAACAACTTAGGTCACAGGTGTGGACTTTTTCTTCCAGTATAATTATCATGGTACAACTCCTGCGGATGCAGTCATAGCAATATGAAGGTGGCTTCTGTCAGTTTAGCTATTCCTCTTATGGAAATAAGTTATATTCGGATATGCATATTTATACAAGAATAACTGTTTCTGCACTGGGGGAATTGCACCGTTTTTAACTAGGCAAGTATAATTAAATCAGTACAGTTTTTGACCCATGAATTTCACCACAGCCAAGGTCATTTAGTTGTAAATGGAGAAAGCTCCAGTGTAATTAATCATCCTTTGTTTTAACATCACTGATCCCTCTTTTAAAAAGCACAAATGGTGGATTTTTTTTTTTTTTTTTTTTGTTAGTCCCATTAAAAACAGACTAGGACCAAGCCCTCATCCAGTATACTATCAATCTATGGCATGTCTCCCTGCTTTGGAAAGGACAGCTGCTTGGAGCTCTGCAAATATTTCCTGTCATTCTGAATGGAAGGGGAAAAACGGAGACTAAATCAGATGATTTCGGACGAGCTGAAGCCCTTCCAAACTGTCACCACCTGAAATAGTGAAGTCAGCTGTTAAATTGTCAGTTGCTTCTACTGAATCCCAGTCTCCTCCCTTTGATAATGTCAAAAATATTGGGTGACGAAATGTGTTAATACAGAAGGATTTAATATTCTGTTCAAGTCTGTCAAGAATGTGGATGCTCCCTCGGTCAAGGTAAGTATCTCAAATGCTGAGGTCTGACAGCAGCAAAGCAGTGTTCCCTTCTCTGTCTGGGACTGCCATTTTTGGTAATACTTCCTACAGAGTCAATCTTTTAACGGTGATTCCTTAAGCAGCCTTTCCTTCTCCCCAGAAGAGTTCTCCTGAAATATCACTGAGGTTCTTTTAATGTGATGCAAATCCAAACTATTAGAACATAAGAATGATCTGACCCAACATGGCCAATGGTCCATCTAGTTCAGTATCCTGTCTTCTGGTGGCTGGCGCCAGATGAACTGAACAGGGCAATTATTGAGAGATCCATCCCCTGTCGTCCAGTCCCAGCTTCTGGTAGTCAGAGGTTTAGGGACACCCAGAGCATGGGGGTCTAGTCTCTGAACAGGTTTATTATTTTAACAAGCTTTCTTTTTCCTTGTTTGAATGACTCCTAATTCATGAATGAAGAATTCTTTGTCCTTGTATAATGTCTTTGATCCAAGTCATTAAAGTGCTTTACAAACACTAATGAATTATATTAGCTTCACAGCAACCCTATCTCATTGGCAAGTATCAGTGTCCCCATTATATAGGTGGGGAGATGGAGGTCCTTGTTTTTAGACCTAACTAACCATTTGCGTGCAACCACCCTTGATTTATAGTCACTGGGCAGGAACACCTTTTTAAATTTGCCTACGTCCCATGGGAAGTCCATGGTAGAGCTGGGAACAGAATTGAGATTTCCTGGGTCCCGCTCCGGTACTTCAATCACAAGATCAGCATTTAATAGCAAAACTGGGAAGCACACATAGGAATTCCATTTCTTCAATGTGACTATCAATGAAGTTACTAAATAGTCTACAGCTGACCTTGCAGGGGTGAATCAAGCAAAAATCCCCCCGACTTCAGGAAGACTTTTCTGAAGAAGGGGGTACAGGAAGAGGCTTCAGAAGTGCTAGACGGGATGTGACTATTTCCTTTGCCAGAGGCAGCAGTGCAACCATAAGAGCCCTGTTAAGCCTAAAATACTCTGGGCTGCTCTGTGTGAACATGTCTGAACAATAAACAACGCACAACTAGACAGTGTGAGGTTCTATTTTTATAGAGGGGATTTCTGATGACTGTAAATTAAGAAGTCAAAGCTCATATAACCAAAATCCAAAGATAATAATACTGTCATATAATGTGTAATTTATGAAATGTTTTTTTTTTTTTATAATTCTTGGGTGCTACCAAAAATCACAAACACCTCCTGACTGAACTCTACAATGATTACGACACTGTTTCTTTCTCTTTTTGGTGTGTCTGTTTGAAGTATACATTTTTGGCTCAATCTTCTGATTGAAGAGTAGATGTGGGAACTTTGGAAGAAGGTTTGCTGCATTATAGGAAGTCAGATTGTTTTCAAAGATATGCCAGGCATTTACACAGCCTCTGCATAAGTGTCTTTTCTATTTGCATTATTGTAGTTCAGTATATGTACTGAGAGGACAAAGCCCGGTGGTGCTCTGTCTGACACACTGTCTTCTGTAATGACAGGTTTCAGAGTAGCAGCCGTGTTAGTCTGTATTCGCAAAAAGAAAAGGAGTACTTGTGGCACCTTAGAGACTAACAAATTTATTAGAGCATAAGCTTTCGTGAGCTACAGCTGACTTCATCGAATGCATCCGATGAAGTGAGCTGTAGCTCACGAAAGCTTATGCTCTAATAAATTTGTTAGTCTCTAAGGTGCCACAAGTACTCCTTTTCTTTTTACTGTCTTCTGTATTAGCATAATTACAAACTGTGATAGTTTGTAATACACACACTTCCGTGGTGGTGTGGATGACTGCATACCGGAGGGGATGCGTGCCAGCGGTTAGAATGGGGATCTGGAAATCAGGAGTCCTGGTTTCTGTTCCAGCTGTGACACTGATTCATTGTGAGATTAGAACATGCAGCTTCCTGGTTTCTGCTCTGACCTGTGAGACTCATTCATTGGATGAACCCGGGAAAATCCTTTAACCTCCCCATGCCTCAGTTTACCAATCTGTAAAAGGTAACACTCCTCTGCTCCACTGCGGTGTTTTGAGACCCAGCTGTGACCCTGTATTGATGCTACTCAGACAAGGAGTACTTGCCCCATTGACATCATGGGACTACTTGCATCAGTAAGGGAGGTAGGGAACAGGTTCTATACTAGCTAGTTAAACGATGAGTGCTTTGAAACAGCTCGGCCCCAGCCCCTGTGAAGCTGTGGTGTTCTTCTAGCACAGTTTGTTCACCACAATGTGAAAAGTAGACAAGGGGGGAAGATCCTGATACTAGTAAAGCTGTGCCACATACTTTATCTTTTTCTTTCTTCGGACCAAGGGTCTGCAGAACTTGCTCAATGCCAGCTGTCCTCTGCTCTTACCCCAAGTCAGCTGCCATTTTGAGGGCAAATGAGATCTGTCTTATTTATAGTGATAGTACCTAGGAGTCCCAGTCATGGATCAGACCCGCATTGTACTAGCTACTGCACAAACATAGATGAAAAAGTTGGCCCCTGCAAGCCTTTGTTCCCTCTATCTCTATCTCTCTGTGATTTGTGAAAAGCTGAAGAGCTGGCAAGACACACAAAACCACCACTGATCAGCTGCTATTGTAACATTTCCTAGAAGAAGTGGTAACTGTCACAACCTGGCCAATAGCTCTCTGGAAGGACATCAGTCTGTTGGGTTCCCTTTTTTCTAAGCCATCTGGGCCTGGCTAGGGCCAGGTTACTGTTCCTAGCTCTGGGTCTCTAAGGGTATGTCTATACTGCAATTAAACACTGGTGGCTGGCCTGTGGCAGCTGGCTCTGGCTCATGGGGTTTGGGCTATGGGGCTGTTTCATTGAGGTGTAGATGTTCCAGATAGGGCTGGAGCCCAAGGCTCTGGGACATTCCCTCCCTTATGGGGTCCCAGGCTCTAGCTTGAGCCAGAACATCTACATCTCAATTAAATAGCCCCATAGTCCAAGCCCTGTGAGCCCAAGTCAGCTGACCTAGGCTAGCCCCGGCTGTTTAATTGCATACATTAGACATACATTAAGGCACACTCCCCAGTGCAACCCACCTCTCCTTGGGACATAGGGCTCTGCCGCCTCACCACCTCAGAGCCAGAACCAAAGACTCAGCCCTCTGGAGCCCCCACCTGCATAGGTGTTCCACCTTTCTGCAACCTCTCAGAGCATCTCGATGGAGTTAACCCCTTCAGCGACAATGTGGAAGGCAAGCAAGGAGCACAGGCTTAGCAAATGGATTTCTTTACCACAGGCACTTTTACACTCAGGAAAGCTCTAGAGCGTCCCAGATCTTGGCAAACTAACTAACTGTCCTGAGTTGTACACCCTCTTACACTGCCTTCACCCCTTCCGTGAGCCTGAGGTCTGGTCAGCATTTCAGGCTAGGCAAAATTCCTCCTTCTTCCTCTCGCTCACTAGCCTGGTCTTGTGGCATGTGGCAGTGGGTGACCATGCTTCTCAGAGAGCATCCTGCCCTTAAATACAGTCTGTAACCCCGTTTGCCCTGTGCCCAGATGGGACATTCCAACCCACACCCATGCGTGTCCCAGGTGAAGAAAAACCATTATCCCCTGCGGTGGGCGCATCACGGAGAGTCATTCATAGGTAACCCTTTCTACCCAGGTGAAGTTGGCAATAACAAGGGCCGGATTCAGTAGCTAGAGGTTTATCTCAACCCTACAAAACAGAACCGGCTTGAGCCACCTCCCCCTCAGTAATCTGGGAAAATTTACCACCACCGCCGGGCGTCTCTGAGAGGCGATACTTCCCCACTTCTGGGTAAAACAAATGAGAAGTTTTATTACCAGGGAAAGGGAACTGAGCACTGGTTTGGGAACCCCTCCCCCATTCACAAACGTAAGAAAACCAGCGTACACTGGGCAGCGTCCTTCGCCTCAGCTCCTCACCTTGTGGTGTGAAAGTCCGACAAACCGATGTTCCTTTCGCACCCCACTGCCCTCTCCCTCCATCGCACCCCACTCACAGCGGAGAGTTCAGAGGTACATCCGTGTGAGCTCCCCTCCCACCCCAGGGCGGGGAAGACATCAACTGGTGTTTCTGCTGCTATTGCGGCTGCAACTGGCTCACAGTTGCAGCTGTTCACTCGGCGTTGCTGCCTACGGCCCACCTCTGCACCACCGTTCACTCTGCTGCCATTGGCGGCTGCATTGGTGCTTTCTGCACTGCCCCCTGCCTCTCTGCTGCAACGTCTGCGATGCCACATCTCAAGGTCCCGCCACTTACCACAGGCTCAGTGCTTTCAGCAGTGGGTGCGGCCCCTCCTGACTAGTCCAGGCTAGGCAGCCCCTTTCCCAGAAATGCTGCCCCAGAGCAGGTCTAAGGCTTAAGCTTTGGCAACACAGCTCTGTCTGCTGAATACCTAGGCAGAGAATTGTGAATAAGGTCTGGTCCTGAAGTCTTTTCCCCGCAGTTCATCACTAGAGGTCAGGGGCTGAACTCATTCAGATCCAGCTTACACAAAGCTGATGGCCCTCCATGGCTGCCTCTTTGATAGTCCCCTCCAAGCTGCCCCACACCTCTGCCTGGCAGGGCAGTGTCTGGAATAGACCTGCCTTCTCAAGGCACAGGCTGGTTTTTCAACCCAGAACACAAAATGGCAGCTAGCACTTGAAATGGGAGACTGGGTACAAAAATGGAAGTCACAAAACAAAATGGAGTTCACAGTTCGATACAGACATCTCCCCCCGTCACAGTAACCATTAAGGGTCCTGACCATTCTTTTACCAGAGACGTTTATAACCATCTCAGTAGCACTGGGAAAGCTCCTGGAATTAGAGCAAGACAGAAAATCATTACAGCCCCTAGCAAACCTTTCTTCCAAATGGAATCTTAATTTTCCATCATCCTGATTTATTGGTATATCACACAGGAAGACAACACAGATCCAGCATGCATATAGAAACCATCTGCAAACTGCTCCTTTCTAAGTGGGTTTGCTGATCACTCTCCTACAGTCATTTTTACTGTAGAAGGGAAAGTAGAGGATTTTATGGATCATACAGATCAATAATCTTCTGAAGAGTTTGGACAGCAAATAATGAGTTTACTTGGCCTCCTGAGACACCACAATATCAAATCACTTTCAAAGCACCAGAACCAAAAGCCTTCAATCTCTATCTGCCTGTGCACTTTAACACTTGAGTCACCACTCAAGCAAGAGATCTTGGAGTCATTGTGGACAGTTCTCTGAAAACATCTGCTCAATGTGCAGCGGCCGTCAAAAAAGTGAACAGAATGCTGGTAATCATTAAGAAAGGGAGAGATAATAAGACAGAAAATACCATGTTGCCTCTATATAAATCCATGGTAGGCCCACATCTTGAATACTGCGTGCAGATGTGGTCGCCCCATCTCAAAAAAGATATATTGGAATTGGAAAAGGTTCAGAAAAGGGCAACAAAAATTATTAGGCGTATGGAACGGCTTCCGTATGAGGAGAGGTTAATAAGATTGGGACTTTTCAGCTTGGGGAAAAAAGATAACCAAGGGGGGATATGATAGAGGTCTATACAATCACGACTGGTGTGGAGAAAGTAAATAAGGAAGTGTTGTTATTTACACCTTTTCATAACACAAGAACTAGGGGTCATCAAATGAAATTAATAGGCAACAGGTTTGAAACAAACAAAATGAAGTATTTTTTCACACAATGCACAGTCATCCTTGCTAGAGGATGTTGTGAAGGCCAAGACTATAACAGGGTTCAAAAAAGAACTAGATACATTCATGGAAGCTAGGTCCATCAATGGCTATTAGCCAGGATGGGCAGGGATGGTCTTCCTAGCCTCTGTTTGCCAGAAACTGAGAATGGGTGATAGGGGATGGGTCACTTGATGATTACCTGGTCTGTTCATTCCCTCTGGGGCACCTGGCATTGGCTAGATGGACCTTTGGTCTGACCTAGTATGGCCTTTCTTATGTTCTGACTTCTGATTTTTAAACATAGATCCCTCTCAATAAAAATGACATGCCTATATCTTCATATCATGATCTTTAGCTACATTTATTATGAATCACAGGAGGACAATTCATAAAGAAATCCACATCTATCGGAGCACATCTTGCGGGGTGGATGAAGTTTAAGCTGGTGTAGATCTCCTCACCTCAGCTCTGCTCCATAGCTATCCCTCTTGTCCTGCTCTGTCCCTTTGAGCTCCCTTCCCTTCCCTTTTCTTTCCATGTAGCAGATCCCCTCCTAAGTAAACCCATCAAAAGGAAGAAAAAAATCATGGAACTAACGTGATGTTTGCTGCCATCCCACTGCTCTCACAGCATGTGTGTCCTACCACTTCCCCCACCTGGGTCTGCCTTGTCAATTTAAGTTGCCAGCTCTTCGATGCAGGAATCATCTCTTTTAGGTTTGTATAGCACCTAGAACAATCAGGACCCATTTTTGGCTGGCCCTTAGGCACTGCCTAATAAACATGATTAATCATCCTCATCTTTGGGGAAAGTGTGGACATTCATGCTGGGACTCTCAAGAAAACGTAAGCAAATGTAGATAATGTGATGTGTTTCCTGGATCAATGAGTAGAAAAGGGCAGAAGGGACCATTATGATCAGCTAGTGTGACTTGCAAAACACAGGCCACAGAATCATAACTGGTGATACCTGCATAGACCCCGATAACTTGTCCTCATTTTGTCTGGTGTAGAATTGAACCATGAGGAAACACTTCTCTTTGCCCTAAAAGGCCTGGTCTTTGCTTGAGCAACTCAAACTCTATTGTGTTTTCAGCTCTGGGAACTGGGTGGGTCACTTCACCAGGGGAGGCCAGGTCTGTCTGGTGCCTGGTGCCTCTATGCCAGCAATGTTCCTTGATAGCCTGTGATGGGATGAAACTCCATCATGGACTCGGATGGGTTAAAAGCCAGTTAGTCTAATCTATTACACCTCTGCCATCATTAATTAGTTGAAGAAGTGGGCCTAAGAGGCAGCAGCTGATAGATTAAAGGACACCTGGGCCTCACAAAATGCTGAGTGGTCAGTCTGAGGGTGTACAACCACAGGGAGTGGGTAGGTTTCTTTTGAAGACTCTGAGCCAGGATCTGCAGAATAATGGTTCTCTAGGGGACCCAGCCCAGGGGCTGACTGCTCTGCGCCAGAGCAGAGGGCCAGACTCAAAGGTAACCAGAAAAGGGACTGAGATTCGGATGACCTGAAGGGCCTGAGGCTTGTTGGGACTCTTGAACTGGACTTTTGTTACCCCAGAAGGGGTTATATGTTTGTCTGTGACTTGGCAGCGGGCCAAACCATATCTCCAGCACTGGTTTTTGTGTGGCAAACTAAGACCTACTGTTGGGGAGGAAACTGAGGCAGAAGGCGCTGGTAGTGCTGTATTTGAGCAGAAGGGGAAGTTATGAGATGGCCATGCCCCAGGACACTGCCCCCAACCTCTGCACTCTCCTGAAGCACAATTCTATTGGCTTGGAGATGTATTTATTTTCCTGGGGGTACATCCACAGGGCTGGTGGGGAGATAAGAACAGCCAGACTGGGTCAGACCAAAGGTCCATCTAGCCCAGTGACCTGTCTTCTGACAGTGGCCAGTGCCAGGTGCCCCAGAGGGATGAACAGACCAGGGAATCATCAAGTGATCCATCCCCTGTCACCCATTCCCAGCTTCTGGCAAACAGAGGCTAGGGAACCAGCCCTGCCCATCCTGGCTAACAGCCCCATTGATGGATCTATCCTCCATGAATTTATCTAGTTCTTTTTTGAACCCAGGTATAATCATGCATATGTCAGAGATAATCAGATAAATATAGTCAGAGATAATGCATATATGCCCCTGGCCCTGCCCAAGAACCTCTGCACCTCTGGTGGGGCCTGTGTGGGGTCTAGCCCCTAGACATGCTGATGCAGAGGTGGGAGAGGGCTGCTCCAGATTGCATTGTCTGGTCATGCTCCTGAGAGGGCCATTGCAGCAGTTAGGGATGTCCTAGCCACAGCCCCCTGTGCGCCAGCCATGCCACTTCTGCTAGGGACAGAAAGGGGATTAACTATGAAAATGGATAGAAACACTCAGTCCAGGCCCCCTGCTGCTGTTTGTCTGGAGAGTAAATTCTATTTGGTTTGCCCTGTGCCTAAGGTTTCAGTGCATTATAGATTTTCGGATTGCCATCCTGTATCTCCGATGGGGAGCAGTTAGGCAAGAGGCTGGAGATTTGGGAAGTTAGGTGGGGGACAGCTGGGGCTTTGGGGATTGCGGGTAAATGCATTAGCAGAATGTTTCCTTGAAAGGAAAGAGTTTATGATGTCACCATTTAAACTGCCATCATTAGGCATCAGAGCTAACGCTTAGTTGAGATGATGAGCCAGATCGTTAGCAGGGCTCAGCGATTGCTTCAGGCTGCCTGCAGACTCGGGAAGACAACCCTGGCTCTCTTGGCGAATGGTTCACCTTTGGACGGTTTTCTGAGAGCTGGCAATGCCCAACTCCGCACCCGGGGTGGCATGTGCACGGGGACTGGGTGCACAGCTCGGCGGATTGCCTGGTCAGACCCTGACATCTGTGACACTGATCCCCCCCACCACCCCCTTACCTTAAACACTGAATCTGGGGGGAAGGGGGCAGCTTCAGAACCCAAACCTAGATGTGGCCTCTAGCCCCATCATGAGCTAAACCCAACCCCCTCCCCGCCTGAAGGGCCCCACTCTGGGGGTGGCTCAGTGCCTCATCCCTGGGCTCGGCGACAGGGTCAGGGTCGCTGCCCCGCTCTTGGCTGGCGCAGGGACGCCCCCACTGGGCGGACTCGGGGGCTGGCTCCTGGCTGGGCGTGGGGAGCCGGCCCCGACCTCTGAGCGCCGCGGGGAGCGGCCGCCAGTTCGCCGGGCGGCATCCGAGCCTGCAGCGAGCCGCCGAGCGAGCCCCCGCGGGGATCCAAGGCGGAGCCTCGGCCAGCCCCCGGAGGGTGCCTGGGTGCCAGCCGCCCCGAGGAGCCATGCCTGGGGCTGCGGGGCCAGCCTGGGGCTCCCCGGCTCCTTTCCTGCTGCCGCTGCTACTGCTCCCCGCCCTGGAGCCAGCAGGCTGGAGAAGTAAGTCCGCGGGGGAAGATGCCGGGGGAAAGGGACCCTCAAAGCCGGGGGGGGGGGGGACGATCCGAGCTGTGGGAACCCAGAGCCAGGGGCTGGCTGGGTCGGGTGCATTTGTGAGGCTTTATTCTAACCCTGGCTCCTGGCCATGATAATGTACCTTCCCTTTTTTTGTTCTTTTATATCTTCCACTCACTCCTGCAATCCCTGAACAGAAGGTTTAGCAGCCCGAAGAGCACAGCCGGCGTCCTAGCAAATCAACAAGAACACCCAGAGAACACGCATTGCAGGCTGCGCCCATAGAAAATCCTCTTTTTTTTTTTTTTTTTTTTTGCTGTTTGTGCGGTTTAGGGGATACCTGGTTATAAGCAATGTCTTGTCTGCTGCTGGGACCAGGCTCCGTCCAGGATGTGCCCTGGGGATTTCTAGCGGCATGGAATGGCAGAGGTGCCCATCTCTCTCTGCAACACATTCCCAGCTGCAAAAACCCAGCTCAGCAGGAAAGCAATGATAGCCCTGGATGGGTGACAGCCCTAATTGCAGGTCAGCAGGTTGCAGGCAGGCTGGGATTGACATTAGCTGGGAGGAAGAGCTCTGTGCCTTCCAAAGCTTGTTTCTTTCGGCAACAGATAGTCCCTTGTCTCATTAAACCCAGGGGCATTTTTACTTGGTGGTTAATCACAGGGTCCTAGAATAAGATTCTCTTCCCCCTTCCACTTGCTGTCACTGTCCCAAGTGGATTACCCTCTCCTCTGAAAGAAAAGGAGTACTTGAGGCACCTTAGAGACTAACAAATTTATTAGAGCATAAGCTTTCCTGAGCTACAGCTCAAGCTTATGCTCTAATAAATTTGTTAGTCTCTAAGGTGCCACAAGTACTCCTTTTCTTTTTGCGAATACAGACTAACATGGCTGCTACTCTGAAACCTCTCCTCTGAGTGTCTTGTGAAGGCGTTGACACCAGGGGCTTTTACACCCGAGTCAAATGCTGGAAAGACGGATACGGCAAATTATGTATTTTTGCTCACTCTACTTGGGGCAGCATTCCATGATACAGATCGGCGGGACGGGGTCTGGAAGAGTCGTTAAAGAGAACTGGTTCCCTCTAGAACTCCATGAGTTTAGATGTCATGAGAAGTTCTGTCCCCATTCTCTTTCCCAGACCTGAAGAAGAGGTCTGTGGAGCACAAAAGTTTGTCTCTTTCACCAATAGAAATTGGTTCAATGAAAGATATCCCCTCACCCGGGTTTTGTCTCAGGGGAAAGAATAGACAGACCTGCTTTAAAGGGGGAAGCACCATTGGGCATTGCTATGGGATTGTTGGACAGGTAGGCCATGCCTGTTAGTTTCAGACTAAGAGAATTAAGTGCTTCAAGGAGTTTCTCCATCTTTGTTCCAGCAATTAATGTGCCTTTTACAACTCCTATTTAAAAATCCTTTTCAACAATTACTGCTCTATCCAGCTGCACTTATCCATGGTTTGTATATTTATTACTGGCCTGATCCAGAGAGGAGCTG
This sequence comes from Dermochelys coriacea, assembly GCF_009764565.3. Lineage (NCBI taxonomy): Eukaryota > Metazoa > Chordata > Testudines > Dermochelyidae > Dermochelys > Dermochelys coriacea. The sequence continues at coordinate 3,029,267 of NC_050075.1, forward strand.
AGCACATGGCCCCCCCGTCCAGCACAGCAGAAGTTTTTAAACCTAGGAGCTGGCTCATTCAAATCAGATTTCTCATGTGCTTACATTTAAGCACATGCTTAAGTGCTCTGCTGGATCAATGCCTGTGCTTGTATATATCTGTACTCTCAGAAATGTAGATGTAAAAAGTTATAAGGAAACTCTTTGCTGCTGCTAATATTAAACAATGTACTTAGATGTATTTAGACACATTAGTGGCCAAATAATTCAAACAGTTCTTGCTGTTTATATGCCGTCTTTTGAAGGATCTGATCCTGTTCCATTAAGTCAAGGGCAAAACTCCTGTTGTCTCTGATGGGGCAGGATTAAACCCTAAATGCTAGGTTTTGCAGTGGAGTTTTGATTCTGAGCAGCTGTCTGTGCCCCACAGGAGAAAATAGCAGTGTTGACCCACAGCTATACCAGGAAGAAATATCACCGCAGTGGAAAGCCACAGGAAACCCCACTATCAGTATGAAGGTATGTCATATGACCTTGTTGACAGGAAAAGTGCTCTTACATTTTTTTTCCCAACTATTATCACCTAAGGTGTGACATGGTTGACTGGATCTGGTGATGTCTCTTAAATTCTTCAGACCAAATCCCGGTCACTGTAGGCACATGCAGGCTATAGGAGCATTTCAGAAACCGCATCAGCATAGTGGAGAGCTGTTTGCTGTGATCTGGTCTCTCCCCAAAACTCATAGACTGCAATGCACCCGCTTGGCATATGGTGCAATAGAGGAGCGCTACAGAGAAGGGCTAAGGATGACCTGCCAGTAAGATCCCTAACCCAATGGCGATAAAGCGCTGCTCTCAGTGCACAGTATCTCAGCTCCAAGCTGGAATCTTACCTCCATAAGGATCTGGGCAGAGAGCCACTGCTGGTCAGAATATGAATGCAGACTGTGCCCTGCATTTGTGGTGGATGTGTCTGGAGACAGAGCTTAGTCTGTACCCTGGCTTTGGCTTGCAGAGCAATAATAACAAATAACTGTGGCTGCTATATCATTTTCCATTCTGAAGGACCCCAAAGCGCTTTAGACTATGGGCATGGCTACACTTGCAGATGTAGAGCGCTTTGAGTTAAACCTGCCTTCAGAGAGCACAGTAGGGAAAGTGCTGCAGTCTGTCCACACTGACAGCTTCAAGCGCACTGGCGTGGCCACATTTGCAGCACTTGCACCGCTCCCAATGCCACTGCATTATGGGCAGCTATCCCAGCATGCAAGTGGCTGCAGTGTGCTCTTCAAATGGGGGGGTTAGGGTGGAGTGGGACAGGGAGTGTGTTGTGTGTGTATGGGTGGGGGAGAGTGGGTTTTTGAGGGGCTGAGAGCATGTCAGCATGCTGTCTTGTAAGTTCAGACAGCAGCAGACCCCCCTGCCCAAGTCTCTCACACACAGCATTCCACACTAATGGTTGCTTTGTCTCGGAGCATATAAGCAGCCGGCTGTCAGAAATGGAGCTTTCAAAGGGCATTTCCACATTGCTACAGCTGATTCCAAACAATGACAAGAGTGGCCACTTGACTAAAGGGGATTATGGGACGTTTCTGGAGGCTGATCAGAGCGCAGTAAAGCAACACCTCATTCACACTGGCACTGTGGCCCTCCATGGGGGGCGCAGCAAACGTTATTCCAGTCGCTGAGGTGCAGTACCAGCAGCGTTGTAGCCACGGAGTCAGAGTGCTCTACGTGCCTTGCCAGTGTGGATGGGGAGTGAACTAGTGTATGCCCGGGGCTCCTTTATTGCGCTGTAACTCGCAAGTGTAGCCAAGCCCTTAGTACTGAGATTGCTTACCCACCACTGAAATGCAGCTGTCTCAGGTGAAGAGCCCAGCAGCCATTTAACACACCCATCGATGATAACAGTAACAGGCTGTCTGTGGCCTCCAGTGGCAAAAATCTTTGGGAGGGAGGCTGGCCCAGGGGCAAGATAACTCAGTGCTGGTCTCCCTGGGAGTTTGCTCCAAATCTTAGTCAGGTGTGGGAAGGCAGGTTTTCCCTCATGGAGGAAGCTGCTTCCAACTCCAACACCCAGTGATCCGTTGGATCACCATGGATATATTCCAATGGATCCATAAAGGCCCTGTGCCTCCACACCTGCTCTCTCCCGGCTCCCACAGAGTCTGGCAGGGCAGCTCCATTGGAATCACACTAACAGGGTTATCCTGCCAGCAGCAAATCTCAGGATGTTCCATGAAGAGGACTCTGTTGCAAAGAGTGAGGGCCATGGAAAGGTTAATGCAGCTTGGGGCTGTGTCACCTCCTCAGTGGAGTCACCCTTGGGTGCCAGGGAGGAGGAGAAACAGCTTCAGCCCTCTCCTGCAGCCTCAGACAGGTCTCCAAAGGTACAAGGCAGAGGGGGGTAATGGATGGAGGTTGATCTGCTTCCTCTGCATCTCCGCAAGGATGGTCCTCTCCATGTTGAGATCTAGGGGGAATGATCCATTCCTAGTCAGGACCTGAATGCTGCACCCCTAAGTGAGTGTCCTGGGATATCACAGGGAGTCCTCTCAAGAATAAAGGCTGCTCACATGAGTGATGGTTTTCAGGATGGATTTGGCCTCCCAGGAACCCCATGTTGTCTGCTGGATATAATCTCTATGGGCCTGATTCATGGAAGCCAAGGAAAGACTCTCACTGACTTCAATAGGCACAGGATTAGCAGAAGACCTGAATATCAGAATGGAGACCTGCCACATGGATATGAAAGGCAACTTTTATAATTGACACTAGAGTTGGGATTAACGCAAAGGGATCTGTACACACATGTTGACTGACAGAATGTTTCAGCCAAACTATTCTTTAAAATATTCTTATGGTTTCATGTGATTTCTGTGGTGTGAAATCCCCTTGTATGTTGAGTAAGGTGGATGAGGAAATAACCTGACGCTCTTATTTCTAAGTAATTCCTTATCTTAAAATTCTAATACAGTAAAAGCAGCCTTTCGTGCCTCTTTAGGAGGCAACTTCCTTTAAGAGAAAATCTTGTAATATCCTCAATTGTACTGAGAAAATCTTGTAACATCCTCAATTGTACTGAGTCAATTTACTTTTTACGTTTCAGATCACTGCTGGTAAGCAACTAATTTTTATCAGCTCTGTAATCATTTAAAACTTGTTTCTGTTTCTGTGCTGAATGGACCCATGTTCTTTTATATGAATTAGTATAAAAATAAAAGACTGTACTAAAAAATGTCAGTAGTAGCAGACACATCTAGTAATGAGGTGCTTGGCTGTAGTTATATCCTTGATCTCTCTCCCCCTCCCTCCTTGTGTTTTAATTGTATCTGCCTAATAATGAAAATAATTATAATGTAGTGGTTACTGGGAACACCTTTCAGGTAATGCATCCTGTCTAGTAGGTGTATACACCTCACCTGTGTACACTTCCAGTTTGTCTTCTTCCAGCCCTACCATTTATTTAATACTAGGGATACACATAACTTGCTATACCTGTATACAGCTATATATCTGTATACTGTAAATATAGAAGCACACCAGATCTTTGGACCTGTCTGTATTGACATTTGAAATGATATTAGGACCTTCATAGAAAACCATGTCTCTGAGTACATCCTAGAAAGGTAGACTGTAGAGTGCCTACCATATGTTGTAGACCAGCAGGGCTGCAGTTTCAATATACGTTGAGTAGTTTTTCTGGGCAGGAGACTTTTTATACAAATTGTGCATGCTATAGACCAGTAGTTCTCCACCACTTCACTTTGTAGAAGAAAGCTTCTTTCCTGGACCATTACCGCCGCCATCTGCTAAGAAATAGTGTAAGCACAGCTCTGCATCAGGCAAATCGTGCTAGGATGTTTTTCCAGTGACCAAGCATTCCCTGGGTTCCAAGGCATGGGTCCTGTCCATATTTCCAAAGGATTAATCACACATCATTCCTCTTTCTGAGCAGTCCACCTCCATCCATCTCTACTGGGCACAGCAGGGGCGGGAGATGGGCTCAATGCTTCAGGATGGAATAAGGGGAGGTTTGCACTTGCAACCAAAGTAATTGCCGTGTTGATGAACACTTAGGTATTCACAATGATCATGCTGTATGTGTAATGGGCAGTTTCTCTGTTGCATGTAGCACCCATTCAAAGCCGAAGTCAAGATGATAGTCGAGGGGAGAGAGCTCATCCTGGATGTTGAGAAGAATGAGTAAGTGTGCTTGTCCATTGTATGCCCTGTGCAGTCTGCTCCTGAAGATGATGAATAAGGAGCTGATCCAGAGCCCCGTGGAGCTTTTTCTGTTGGCTTCACTGAACTTTGGATCACACCCTAAGGGCTTGTCTAAACCTAAAGCTTAGATTGACCTAACGACATTGCTCAGGGCTGTGGACAAATGTCATACCCTGTGTGACATAGTTAGGTTGACCTAAGCTCCCACTGTAGACACAGCTAGATGGATGGAAAAATTCTTCCTTCAACCTAGCTATGGATTAACAATATCAATTGACCATCCCCTTTTGTCAATGTAGGAAAAGTCTATGTTGCAGCTGCCATGCCGTAGTGTGCGGCTGTGGTTTAGACATACCCTAAGTGGGGGAAATGCATGTCACTCTTGTACATGATAAGAGCACTCTGGGTCCGACCTTCAGCTGGTAAAGTGACTTCTGTGGAGCTCTGTTAATGTATGCCAGCTGGCAATCTGGCCCACTGTATATAAACCCATGCCATGTAACAGTTAGTACCTGTGTTAACTAGACAATGATTTCCTGTTACTCTTTAGCTGATGTTAATGAGCTGGATTGTTCACCAAATGACTCAATGTTTTTTTATCAGTAAAAAGCTCTCATGTGGATTTTGTATGTTATGTTACTCATAAGGGATTCCACTCCAGGTCTCTTAGGAGGAATGACAGTGAAATTTATATTTTTCTAATGCCACGTATCCTAAAGTGGCCTAAAGAAATGTTTTCACTTGCACTGACTACAGAAGTTCAGCCAAGAACATAGCAGCTGGTTAACAGCATACAGCAACAGTAAATAGTAGTTTGGGATAGGAAGCGAAGAAGAATACTGTATCCAAATGAAGCTACCAGTGGATATAGATGGGCAGGATGATTTTGCTGCTGGAGTTTGGATGTAGATTCTTTGCTACTTTTTAAACCAGATCCTTTGCCAGGCAAGTGGATTAGATTATAATGGTGGAAGAGCAGCCAAGACTTTTCTTATATAACTGGCTCTTGCCAATTTTAATCCTTTGATGCTGGATTTCTTTCTGTGTCAGATTTATATATTGAGTTCCAGTTGAGTGTTTTTTCTCCTAGTACCCACTAACGTATTTATAACCTGGAATAATACTACTTACCATATTTAAGTATATAGTGCAGAGATCCCTGACCAGTCAAACCTAGGATCACTCTTCTCCTTTCCTAAGAGTGCAAAGAAATGCCGCAATATGGATATACAACTGTAATTAGTGTTTATGGTGACATACAAACATAACTGATATGCAGGATAGTTTGAAGGGGAGCCCAGCTTCTCTTGGCATGGTGTAAGGCAATACCTGAAATCAGATGAGTGATCAAATGAAAGTAGATTCTGGGAAGGGTTTTCTGTGAAAGGCTATATCCTAAGGATAAGCTGCTGGGACTTTCAGCACTGAAGACACTGCAGAGCCAATTCTGCACTTGTGCTAACAGAAAATGTTATAAATATTCCACCTATCAACATCTTTGGGCTTTGAAAGTACCAAAGCATAGAACAAACTGTACTGCTATTCCTAGCTAAGAGCTGTCTACACAAGCAAAATGAACGGTGTAGCAATTGTGAGCAGTAGAGATCTCTGAAGCAATGCTGTAAATTATCTAACTGCTACCGTAGATAGGACAAAACCATTGAGGTCTATTTCCTTTGACTGTCAGGTCTTAAACCTATTGCTACATTTGTGCATTGTAGTATTGCACAGCTGAATTTATTCACAGTCCATGAGGAGTCGGCAAAAGCAAAGAATCTGACAGAAATCCAAGTAACCGATTAATTCAGCGTATGATGACATAACCTCCAGGTGCCTCCTGGGAACTGTGCTGTGCTATTTCCATCAGAGGTCTGGCTCTCGGCATGTGTTAGTAAACAGAATGAGGATCACACACCATTTGCTATTGTGTTTACTTCCTGAGGTAAGGCTTTCATTCAGCAAGATACACATACACACACTTTCATCAGGGAGCATGCTGGCTTACCAGGATCAATAAACACACAAGGCATTATGAAGTCCTACTATTTGAACAGATCTTATAAAAACACATAGAAAATATAGAGGATACAAAATCATCTTTAACACTGACTTCAGAGGAGCTTTTCCTGGGCATGGAGTGAAGGCTCAGGCCTATAGTCCGAGACAGAAGCCGAGACCCAGAGGAGAACAGGCAACAAGACACACATTTAAGGGATAGCTGTCAGGATACTGGCTCAATGAGCAGCTGGGACGTGTTTGAGAATAGAGCTGTTATTTGGATGTCACTTTCAAAGTCATTTCAATGAGTTATAGGGGAATTCAATGGCAGCAAAGAAGGAATGATGAAGCAGGCAGAAGTGGGGTCCTCAGGAATGTTGTGGATGCTCTAATAAGACACCTTCCATCTGAGACTCTCCAGCCCTTTGCAAGCATTAAGGAATGAAGCCTCCTCTTCTCCCTAGTGCTTGCCTGTGACACAGCTGTTGGTTTTGAATGCAACAGTTGTATTGCATGGCGGAAATGTTTGTGCTACATCCTTGATATCACATTTATGAAGAGCACATTGTGCTCATCCCCCGGAGATGTAAACCAGGGGATATTGCATCTGTTCCCGTTAACATGCTACATTATTATTTATTTTGTAAGAAACTCAGCACCTATCTGACTGTGGATTCCATACACCTGAGTATAGCTTCATGCGTTAAAAACTAATAGCACCATTTTGTTGTTGCTGCTAGTATGAAAAAAGCAGAACCATGATTTAGTTCCAGAGGAAGCTAGGCCATAGCATATAAAATCTGAGCAATAGCAAGAGAATATCCCCTAGTGCCATTTAATTCTTTTTTTTTCAATAAGTCATTGAAACACTCAAGTCCTGCAGCTGCAGGATTGGAAAGTCCAAGACTGCATGGAGAGAGAAATATATGGAGAGATGCCTATAAGAACAATCACACATTTGGCTGTGGCTTAGGAATGGAAGAATTTGCTTTCTAAACCTTGGATGAAAACAGTTTTTTTTTTTTTAAAGGCGCTTGTGTTTAATAAAAACCAGCTTTGAGCTGAAGAGAGGGGTGTACTGGAGGTGTAGTGGAGAAGCTACGAATGTTGATCACAATGGACCCTTCTGACCTTGGAGCCTATGAATGTATCATGTAGCGGGTCTGCATGGCAGGAGGTTCCTCTCTATCAGGGAGAACAGCTGATACTTCTGTTGTACAAATCAGAGACTAATTTGTTTTCCCACCTGGCAACAGGAAAAGCTGTAGGGGAGAAAAACACTCCTCCCTGTCCTGTTTCCAGAGAGTCTCTGTCACAGGGTGACTGGCCCCTTTAAGAGTTCACCTGCCTCCCAGTTGGGTTTCAGAGGAGGCCCCTGAGTGGAAAGGGCAGGAAGGGGCAGGTGAGAGCTGACTGAGAACAGAGGAGAGACAGAAGGAGCAGCCGAGAATTGCCTGCTGGACAGCGCTGCAGGAGACCTGCTGGAAAGCAGTAGCTACGAGCTGCGATTGGCAAGTTCTGATGGAAGCTGTTGGTGGACAGGACTGGCTAGAGCTGGGGACCCCTGCCCAGTTGCAGGAAGGCTTGAGCAGAGGCCCCTAGGGATGAAGGGAGGGACGAGCTTGGTCAATGCAAGCTGGACCCAGAAGCAAGGCGTTGGCTCTGGGCTCTTGATGAGCAGGGGTGGGATATATGGGCTGGGAGGGCTGGAGGTGGAATGCTGCAGAAAGCCCTCTGGCAGAAAACCTGAATGGAGGCAATGGGAGGAGCCCAGGGACAAAGGGTTTGTCTTGGAGCAAGATTCCCCTGATCAGGGATAGGACTGATGGGCAAGGAGGCCTGGGGGAGTGACCCACTGTGGAGAGCCCTCTCCCTGGGGACCTGACTGGCAGCTCTAGGAGAAGACACCAGGGAGAGAAGTGGATCTTGGAACTCTCACGGGAAAAGCCTGGAGAGTGGGGCCCTGGGACTGGTTAATGACTCTTGGGTGGGCAAACTGGGAAACGTGACCCCTGAATGGGATCGAAGATCTTCTGCATTGTCATCTGGTCTGGCTTTGAAGTTGTGGGAGGACCTGTGTTTACCCTGAGGGACCTGTGAGTCGGGGTTGAATTTGTCCCCGAGGGAGAGACGATATTCCTTTGAAGGGAAAGTTGAGGTGTCGAGGTTGGCCACAAGAGGGCAGCTGTGATGGGGTAATGGGATATGAACAGTGGGATTCAAAGTCCTCTCCCACAAGGAAGGGATGACTGGCAGAGCACTGGTGGGGCCGCATCCAGAGGCCATCCTATGACAGTCTCCCAGGGAAGGGAGAGGGTCTGGGACAGCCATAGTTACCTGAAAACTGCAACAGTGGGCTCCCAGTTTCTAGGGAACCTCTCTGAGGAGATGGTGCAGCAAGCAGAAAGGACAGGGAGGAGAAGGGACTGCCAGACACAGCAGGGGATTGATTGGTGCCCTAGATGTCCACCCAAGCTGAGACATCAGTGGTGGGTCCTGCCCTTCCTCACCACTCATCAGCCTGCAGCTGCTGGGGAGAAGCTGCCAGGAGAGTGGCCAGCCAGGGATGCTTTAGTCCCTCTGAGCCATGGAGGGAGTCACAATAGCATATGGCAGTTCTGACATGCCTTTCAGACCCATGGTAGCTTTATCCTCATAGCTTTTCTGCCCCTGTCCTGCCCCCTGGTTGGCTGTAGTGCAGTTACAGCATCATGCTGGGAACAGAGGGTTGGATCACATATTCCTAATGCACACAAAGCTCCTGCTGACCTCAGGAGGCATCTTGTTTGAATGAAGGGAATGGCATCAGGCCTCCAAAGGGCATTTTTAACCAAGTGCAAGGCAAATTCCATGCAATGGAAGCCAAAATGTACTGTGGCTGGCTGAGAGCAGTTAACCTCCTAGCACAGACAGAATTCACAGGCTCCCAGCCCAACAGAGAGATCTAATTTTAGACTCCTTTACCTCAGAAGCAAAAACATGCCACCTCTAAACAGTACCATTTCCGAGTCTGAAATAACAAGGGAGGCCTGTATCTGATGCTCTGAGCTGTCAGATAAAGAAGCTGGGGGTCACTGGTTGATTGTCATTTCCTGCCTCTACAATACTTGTTTCAGTGATTGCTGACCAAAAGGGGTTTGTCCACCTCCCAGCTGGAAGGGTATTCCAGATCTTCCACACCATGTCCACACACTATCCGTACCTAATGGCTTCCTGCATTGGGGGAGAGACGAGGGGTGGTGTGATGGAGGCAAGGGGCAAGAAGCATTTGATCTGCTCATGAAGGGCTTTTTTACCATTAGGAAAATGGAGTTAGCACCTGGAGACATGCAGCTGCTCTTCCTCCTCCTCTTTCATTTGGTCTGTTTAGTGATTTCTTTGTAATGTGGGGGAGGAGAGAAGGAAACGTACCCCTCTAAATTATCTGTTCCCTGACTGCCGTGATTGCACGACTTCCCAGCCAGGAAATCCATTTCCTGTCCTCTTCCTCTTTGTATGTTGGCCTTATCCATTGCGAAGTGCAGCGGGACGTGTTGCTGACTCTGCAGGCATGACTTCATTGCATGGCTCTTCCACCCCAAATATCACTGACACCCCAAATGTCACTGACCTGGCTGAGAGGAGTCTTTTCAATACCCTGAAACAGGCAGCTGAGTTTTACCTTCAGCGCTGGAGAGTTGCCTCCCCTTTCAAGCCTATTTTGCCAGAGCAATAAACGTGTTCTCATTACCCCAGGAAAAGGCCTTGAGAAAGTGAGATGTGCTGGTTCCAGACTTCATGTGCATCTGAGTCACCAACACCAGCAAAGAGCCTTGGTGGATTCCAGCTATTTGAAAAAGTCAGGTTTTATCCAGAGGACTCCAGAGGGGCTTACTTGTTTCCCTCTCCAGTTGTAGTTGGATGTTAAAAAGCAGCCCTGAAAATTATTACTACCAGGCTGGATGTTAGAGGGAAGGGCCAGCTGAGTTTCTCACAATAAGCTCTGTTGGGGGATTTTTAGCAAAGTGGCTGGCGAAGAGGGATCAAAGTCTCCTTTGGTACACCAGTGTGATTCTGCTGCAGTCAATGGAGTGGTTCCACTCTGTGAAAGGAGGAATAGCCCCCAAATGTAGACAAATCTGGTGTAGAAAGCCTGACAGGGAAATGAATCCCTCCCACCCCAAAATGTTCTTGGCAATCAGTTTGAGCAGATTTATTATTATTTGAGAAGAGAGAGGGATGGAAAAAATTCAGAGCTCTCAATCTGGTTATAGACTCTCTTCAGTCATTCGCTAGACCAAAATGAAAACAGCTGACATTTCCCACAAGAGATATGTGGCCTGTTTGTTGGCTTTTGGGTTTTGAAAAATTGTGTTCATACATCCAAGATATTTGTATTTATTTTAAAAATGGCACCTACCCATGCAGACTGACGGCATTGTATCACTATCCCCAAATGAGTTGTTAGCTCCACTGAGTTCATTAGAAGAACCCACCCATCTCAAAGGACAACTATGGACATCCACTGAAGCCCAGCCAAACTCAGTTGAAGACCTCTGAGTATATCATTTCTGAGCACCTCCCATTGAAATCATTGGTCATTGAAGGTTCCCAGCACGGTACAGGACTGTGCTAGTCAATTATGCCTGTTGTAAATATTTTACTGGCTCTAAGACACTGGAAGACCAATTTATTGTGGAAACACTGGCAGAGATTTTTCCAAAACCACTTAGGGATTGGACCCCTATTCCCATTTAAATTAATGTGACCATGCCTCTAAACTTCCTAGGCAACTTGGAAAATCTCCCACCATATGTTTTATTCAGCCCCTATCTAGCCCATGTCTTATCTAAGCCCCAGTACCGCCAAGTGTTGACTCCAATGGAAATTAGGGGCTTCCCAGGGCCTCTTTCCCTGCCACCTATTTGCAATTCGTTTATCTTGCTTTCTGCTGCTCTTGGAGATCTGACAAGAAAAGGAAGAGGGAAGGGAGCCTTTCATTCTCTCCCTGTTCTGTTTAGCTGACGGGGTTGCAGGCAGTGCTCTCCAGGGAACCCCAGGAACCAGCCTCCCAACAGGGGCTCCCTGCATCCCATGCCCCGTCTCCGTTACATAATGCTGCCTTCTCCTGCAAAATGCCGTCAGCCTCATTCACTGAATACTGGACCTGCCCTGTCACTGTGTCTGAGACAGCAAACCAGAGACACCCCTGAATGAGGACACCAGGCCTTCCCTGCAGGCCCGTTCATGCAGCAGCTCAGTGGCATTAAGCTGGACCCTTTGTTTAAAACAATGACATCATTGACAGAGCTGCACTGGGCCAAGATCACTCCAAGCCGGTCTTCAGCAGAACAGAGTCTTTAAGACATCTGTACATTGTGGCAGCGGGCCAGGCCTTTGCTCATTTGGCTGTTCTGCTCAGAGCTGAACCGGCTCCACAGGATGTCCGTTCAATGAAAACTAGCAGCAGCCTATTTCCAGCCAGCATCCGAGCTCCAGCACGGGGAAGTCAGCTGCTCTGGAATGGAGCTGATGTGTGCAGGTCAGGGAGGAGTGAGTATGGGTGCTGAGAGCCAGCCCCTCTGCTGGTTAGAGCAGCCTGAGGACTACTCTAACTTAGGCAGGCCTCAGATCAACCCAGCACCTGAAACCATGGCCAGGAATCAGCACGGGACAGGGTTATTCCCAGCCCCATGGACCCTTTCCCCCGCTCATGCCCTGTTTTTCCTGACACACCATCAGCAGAGTGGGGAAAAAGAGCTTGACAGCACCTGTGCTGGCTGGCCCTGTATCACCTTGCAGTGGGGTGATTGCCTCTGAGCCAGTGATGCCAGCTTTAGGGCTAGCAGTTTGGCACAAAGCGACCGCATAGTGCCAGAGAAAGCATGTTTGAAAAGTGGGCAATGAAGGCCAGAGCCTCACTGATGTAAGATCCGCTGGCTAGGAGCCCAATCCTGCCTCCTGACTTCAGTGGAACAACATCAATTTTCGTCGGTTGAGGATCTGCCCCATAGGTTCTAAGCAGAGACTTTCACACAATCCAGAGCCTCTCATAAACACATTGCTCAAAGCAATTTCCTGGAAGTTAATGCAATTTGGTAATGAAACATTCGTTTCAGCTGAGCAAGCTAGGATAGTCAGGGAGAAGATTATAGGGAGACGTTTTTCTGTAGGTTGGTGTTTCTGTGATTATCTGCTGTTTACAGATATGCAATAGCTGATACCAGCACTATTCAAGGCCGGGCCAATAATGAGGTATCCAGCGATGAGCATTAGCACATCAGAAAGAAGCCACATGAGCTTTGCTGGGCTACAATGAAGTTTGAAAGCAGAGACAAAAGCAGTCATATTCCAGACATCAATTGGGCTCAAACGGAACGCTGCCAAACATGACTTCTACTTCTCCCCGACTTGAAGAGAATGATTATCTGCATGGAGGCAAGCGGCAGTCTCATCTGTGGCATGAAAGAACATTTTCCATTGTAGCCTGGCAAGGGAGAAAGGGGCATCTCAGGAGATGAGACGCTAGCAAGTCATTTTTGAAAGTGCTGTTTGCATTTAGCTCAGGGAAATGCAACCTACACGGAAGTCTCCGGGTGCTGCCTGCTGGGGAGAGAGTGGTCACATTGCCTAGAAGCGACCTGCAAAGGGGGAATAAAAAAATAGCGGGGGGGAGGGGTTTTCTTCTTTGTGATTTGTAAAGATGACTTGACAGGGTTTATTCTCCCCCTAGAAAAGTTTTTGGAGTTTGTTTATTTATATTTTGCTTGTTTTTCCCCTTAGGAATATTGGGAATTCTGTTCTTTCCTGGTGTTAGTGGAGCACTTCTTGGACGACTCAGAGAGGTGGATTGGGTCTTTCCATCCCTTAACTGAAGGGGCTTCGGGCTGAATCCTTAACAAAGCCAGCCTGAGCTTTTCTCACAAGGGTTTGAGTTAAATATAGGGCAAAGGAAAGGGTTTCAAACACTCTGAATGGGGAAGGGATTTTTATTCAATCAGTCAGGTTTCACTTTCTCGGAATCTCTGACATCCTAAACCTGCTAATTCTCTAACCGTAGAGTCTTCCAGGAGTGGCAAGACCTATATGCATCCTGTCAAAAAACAAGCCATTTAAAGAAACAACCACTTAAATTTTGTTACTTGGAGGAGGTTGGAACCCACAACGCATCAGGCCTTCTTTATAAAGCATAAAAAGGGCACAAGCACATTCTGCCCACCCCACTTTGCACTTGCACTTTAAGAAACCCACTGCCTGGAATGTAACAATCCCTACTGAGTAACAGCTGAGTACGAGCTGGCGCAGACGCTGAATATCCCAGTCCCCAACTATGGCATCCTCGCGTGATGCCAAGTGTGATGCCTAGACAGTCGACAGTACCGCACGGGGTGCTTTGTACATATCTGTGATGGGTCCCTTTACAAGATCGTTTTACAGGCTTTTAGAGATGGGGTGGCTGGTTTTTGTCGGGGTCTGCCCTGTGGGCTGCTGCTGAGATGGAGACGGGCTGTGACTTTCTCCGGTTTGCCATTCACCTGCCAGCCTTATTTCCTAATTTTGCAAACTCAGCCACCTGGGTGAAAGCGGAGGAGGAGACGGCACCACATCAGCATCGCCCCTGGTACCCAATCCAGATGCTTACTCGTGAAGTGCTGAGAGCAGTCCAGCTTGCTTTGCCTTTCCCATGATCCCAGGCTCCTTGTTAAACTCAGGGGGGATTTTGCCTGTATAAGGTCAGGTCCTGAATAGGGTGTCAAACTTTGCCTTGTTCCTATGCCAAAGAAGGTTTTGCAAGCTGTAAAATGGCACCATCTGAACCCATTCTCAGGCCATTACATTGTAACAGGAACAGAGATGGGTTTATAACAGCACTCAGATATGGACAGCCCAGAGCCCTGGGGGAAATTTGTAGCTCAAGCTGGATCCAGACTTCACAGCTGATCCCCTTCCCCAAAATGCATGTTGGACTAAACCAAAACCCTGAATCTGAATATGCCCAGGCTTCAACCATGATGAATTTGGATCACAACTTTTATGGCCTAATGTCAAAACACAAGGGGCACAAACCCCATTCTCATTTGAGATGATGATGATGGTTGGTTTTCCATCTCTTGGTGTCTTCAGCTGAAGACTGGATGAATTTCTGGAGAGATTCATAGATTCATAGATACTAAGGTCAGAAGGGACCATTCTGATCATCTAGTCCGACCTCCTGCACAGCGCAGGCCACAGAATCTCACCCACCCACTCCTATGAAAAACCTCACCCATGTCTGAGCTATTGAAGTCCTTAAATCATGGTTCAAAGACTTCAAGGAGCAGAGAAGCCTCCCTCAAGTCAACCATGCCCCATGCTACAGAGGAAGGCGAAAAACCTCCAGGGCCTCTCCAATCTGCCCTGGAGGAAAATTCCTTCCCGACCCCAAATATGGCGATCAGCTAAACCCTGAGCATATGGGCAAGATTCACCAGCCAGATACCCAGGAAAGAATTTTCTATAGTAACTCAGATCCTATCCATCTAATATCCCATCTCAGGGGATTTGGCCAATTTACCCTGAATATTTAAAGATCAATAACTTACCAAAATCCCATTATCCCATCATACCATCTCCTCCATAAACTTATCGAGTAGAATCTTAAAACCAGATAGATCTTTTGCCCCCACTGCTTCCCTTGGAAGGCTATTCCAAAACTTCACTCCTCTGATGGTTAAAAACCTTCGTCTGATTCTTTAGATTCTTTAGCCAAACACAAGTTATTGGGCTCAGTACAGGAGTAACTGGATGAAATTACTTGCACTAACAGAGGAGCCTGTGACTGGACTCAAACCAGGAGGTCCCTTCCATTCCTATTCTTAAATTCTATGGCCAGGTCAGATTAGATGATCAAACATTCCCTTCTAGGCTTAAAATCTTTGAATCTATGTGTCAGTAGTACTAGAGGATGAGTGAACCCATTGGTCTGGGCATTGCTCAAACATATAAGAACATGCAGTCCCTGTCCTGTAGAGTTTGCAGTCTAAAAACCTCAAGTGAAATCTTGTGGTTTTCTTCATATTGTATCCCTAAGTCTCTGAAAATCATCATTGTACAGGAAATTATTATTATTATTAGTGCAGTTCTGTGTCCCATGGAAACCTGGCTGGTGCATCAGCTTTTTTTACTCTCTGCAGTCATATTTCTTTATTTCGTTTTTTAAAAATGTTACCATTTGAGTTTGTTGAAACCAGGGGCAGGATTTATGAATGAACCAAAATACAGTGGTGGCAGTGAGGGGCCTTGCCGTGTGGGCACAGTGCTACAGAGCGGGGCATCATTCAGTGGCTGAGTTTGGGATTCACAAGCATGCTTTCCTTTGTTCCGATTTCATTTAATAAATGTTTTGAAGGAGCTCTTAGGAAGATGACTAGCTGAGCACTTATAGGCATGAGTGTATTTCATGAGACAAAATTATCTGAATGCAGTGTTTGTGTGTCAATGGCCATTAACCTTTGAACTTCTGAGCCTCTCCGCATTCAAGTTCCCTCTGGGCAGGGAGAGGAGACATATAATATTGGTCTCGCAGATGCTCTGATTGCATTGATGTTGTGTGCAAGCCATTAGCCCCTCTCTTGTTTCTCAAAAAAAGAAAAGGAGTACTTGTGGCACCTTAGAGACTAACAAATTTATTTGAGCATAAGCTTTCGTGAGCTACAGCTCACTTCATTTTCTGAAAGTGTGTTAGTGGAGGGCTTGGCAGATGGAAAGTGCTGCATTAGAGGTAAATGTTGCATGGCAGAGGGTGGCATATGTACCAGAGAAAAGCTCCATAGTGACTGCTCCCAAAAAGGTTCATCTTCCATTGGCCATGTTTTTTTTTCACTTCGTTCAATTTTATACTAATAAATCAGACATCAAGAATTATAGGTTTCAGAGTAGCAGCCGTGTTAGTCTGTATTCGCAAAAAGAAAAGGAGTACTTGTGGCACCTTAGAGACTAACAAATTTATTAGAGCATAAGCTTTCGTGAGCTACAGCTCACTTCATCGGATGCATTTGGTGGAAAAAAAAAAGTGAGCTGTAGCTCACGAAAGCTTATGCTCTAATAAATTTGTTAGTCTCTAAGGTGCCACAAGTACTCCTTTTCTTTTTATCAAGAATTATAACATTCAAAAACCAGTTGGAGAACACTTCAGTCTCTCCGGTCACTCGATTACAGACCTGAGGGTGGCTATCCTTCAACAAACTTCAAAAACAGACTCCAGCGAGAGACTGCTGAATTGGAATTAATTTGCAAACTGGATACAATTAATTTAGGCTTGAATAGAGACTGGGAGTGGATGAGTCATTATACAAAGTAAAGCTATTTCCCCATGTTATTTCTCCCCCCCACCCCACCCCCCACTGTTCCTCAGATGTTCTTGTTAACTGCTGGAAATGGCCCACCTCGCTTGTCACCATGAAAGGTTTTCCTCTTCCCCCACTCCTGCTGGTGATGGCTCATCTTAAGTGATCACTCTCCTTACAGTGTGTATGATAAACCCATTGTTTCATGTTCTCTGTGTGTGTGTATATAAATCTCCCCACTGTATTTTCCACTGAATGCATCCGATGAAGTGAGCTGTAGCTCACGAAAGCTTATGCTCAAATAAATTTGTTAGTCTCTAAGGTGCCACAAGTACTCCTTTTCTTTTTGCGAATACAGACTAACACGGCTGCTACTCTGAAACCAATTTTATACTGTTCGTTATAGCTTGTTTAGCCTAACCAAACGAAGGCAGAGGGGAGATATGATTGTGCTCCATAAATACATCAGAGGGATAAACACTAGGGAGGGAGAGGAGTTATTTAAGTTAATCGCCAATGTGGGCACAAGAACAAATGGAGATAAACAAGCTATCAGCAAGTTTAGACTTGAAATTCGACAAAGTTTTCTAACCACCAGAGGAGTGAAGTTCTGGAATAACCTCTTAAGGGGAGCAGTGGGGGGCAAAAAATTTAATTGGCTTCAAGACTGAGCGTGATAAGTTTATGGAGGGGGTGGTATGCTGGGACTGCCTACAATGGCATGTAGCCCATCTGTGACTGCTAGCAGCAAATATCTCCAACAGCCAGTGATGGGACACTAGATAGGGAGGGATTTGAGTTACAATAAAGAATTCTTTCCCAGGGGTCTGGCTGGTGGGCCTAGCCCACATGCTCAGTGTCTAACTGATTGCCATATTGGGGGCTGGGAAGGAATTTTTCCCCAAGTCAGATTGGCAGAAACCCTGGGGGGGTTTTGTTGTTGTTTTTTTTTTTTTTTTTTTTTTGCCTTCCTCTGCAGTATGGGACATGGGTCACTTGCAGGTTTTGTGTAAATGGTGGATTCTCTGCAACTTGAAGTCTTTAAATCATGAATTGAAGACTTCAGTAACTCAGCCAGAGATTTGGGATCTATTACAGCAGTGGGTGGGTGATGTTCCGTGGCCTGTAACATGCAGGAGGTCGGACCAGATGATCATGATGGTCCCTTCTAGCCTTGAAGTCTATGAGACTCATAACAAAGAACTCCCACACTAAACGCCTTGCGACCCAGTCCAACACCCACTGACGTTAATGGGAGTGTTTCCACTGATTTAAACGGGAGCTGGATCAGGCCCTTCTTGCACTGTGATTGTCAGATATCCCAGCAGAGATGATTCAATAATAATGTGCCAAGTCTAAAGAAATGTCCTTTTTTTTTTGCCTTGCTATTGGTAGGCACCTCTTTGCACCAGGCTACACTGAAACCCACTATACCCAGACTGGAATGCCCCACACCATCACTTTCAACCACACAGTAAGTATGCTGGTGCAGGCGAATCCAAGGAGAGGGTACAGAGAGGGGATGGGGCTTCATCCTCTGGAGACTTGAGTTTCCAACTGGACTGGGTGGAATGTGAATTGAGTTTGGAATTCTCAGCCTGTAGATGTCTCCAGTGGGCAACTGTTTGCACCCCCAAACCTTTGGCCAGTCAATGGTCCCATCTCAGATGAGTTCTTTGGTGGGCAGAGTCCGACGGACGCTTCATAGTAGGTCTGCGGGGCCGTGGCAGAGATCTGCAGGGAAACCTCTCCCTTTGCCTGCCTCTCGCTGTTTCTTTCTAGTCTCTGCAGAATTTTGGAGCTCTTGAAAGCGAAGACCTGGGGAAAGTGTTGCTTTTTCCACTTCTGTAAGCCAAGGTCTTCCCCAGATTCCAAATACCCAATCTGGGCTCACCCCAATGAATATAAACCAGAGCAGAGAGAGAATTTTCCAAAGCACTGAAATGACTTAGGAGACTCAGCCCCATTGCCTTCCAACGCTGCTGTTCATCCCTTTGCTTTTGACACTCATCTTTGCAAAGTGCAAGCTCCATGCTTGTTGTGTTCCCAGCCTTTTGTGAGACTAGCCCATGCCAGCTGGCTCCTGGTCAGAAAAACCATCATGAATTGCGGATCTCAGACAAGGACTCTCGGCTGCAATTGCACAAAGATATACATTGGTTAGAATTTTAAACGAAAAGATAAAGACGATGAGATAATTTTCCCTGCTACTGTTTGCTCCCGTCTCTCCTCCCAGAGGCGCACAGCTGGGTGACGCGTTTGGGCTGTGATGGAATGCTGTCAGCATGTTGGCCCTAGTGGCTTCCTTGTTCCTATCATAGTCTGCCTTTTGTTTTGAGATGAGCCCATCTAAATGGACTTTCCGGTCTATAACATATAACCCTTTATAGAACTAAAGTATGAGGTCAGCACATTCTTCAGGGCCTGATCCAAAAGCAGATGAAGTCAATAGACAGATTCCCGTTGACTGACTTCAACAAGCTTTGGATCAAGCCCTTAGTGCTGCAGCCTGGTCTGCTCGTCTGTGAAGCTTTCTCGGAACATTACAGCACCTTAGATTTTATTAGCAGTGAAGAGCATGTTCATGCATATCCACAAGGCCATATTATGACAGCCGGGATGCTAGGTTTGAATCAGGGGACCTCTGTTTTTTGTTATTGTTGTTGCATTAAAGTCTCACCTGGTGGCAGGAGGGACAGTACTAGAGAGAATTAAAGGCTCTGTCATTGCGCACCCAGGTCCTGTACTGGTCCTTTCTGCCCAGGTGTTAATTCCACCCTCCTGCAATAAAAGAACTCACCAAACTCTTCCTTCCCTAGACAATCTCCTTTCTCTTTTCCAGAACCATTGCTTCTACCATGGTGTTGTGCGAGGCATGGAACAATCCAGCGTCACACTCAGCGCATGCAAAGGGCTACGGTAAGATTCAGGCAAACCCAGACAAAACAAGCATCTGACAGTCCTTTGGCCTCCCCTCATCCTTTCCAGGGTCTCCAGGCAGCCCTTCATGTGACTCCCTAGCAAGGTTGTAGCATTAGAGCTAGTCGGGAATTTTCCAACTAAAAGTTTTTGGCCAGGAAACGTGGATTGGTAAAAAGCAAAGTTTTCTGTGGGAAAGGGTCGGCTTCAACAAATGGTTCGACTTGAACTTTTGAATTGTGGCAACGAAACCTTGTTTTCCAAGTTGGAACTGACACTTTGGTTGGAAACTGAGTAAAAATAAATAACTTTTGAATATTTTGTCCACAGGAATTTTTGTTGGAGTTGACACACTTAAAAAGCGTTTGACAAATTTCCAACCAATTTTAGTCCTGGGCAGAAAAAAAGACCAGATCCTCAGCAAGTGTAAATCAGCATAGCTCTAGTGAAACCAACAGAGCTACATTCACTTACCGCAGCTAGGGATCTGGGCCCACAACTAGGGTGGCCAGCTGTCCGGTTGAAAAGGGGACCTGATGGTGTCCGGTCAGGTCTACTGACAGGACACCCAAAGTCCAGTTACTGCGGGTGGGGGAGGTGGGGAGATGCCAAGTCATCACCTGGATCAGGCCCTTACTCAGTCAGGGTCACCTCCTACCTGCATTGGGTGGCTGCAGCTCCCTGCCCCAGCTCTGCAGGAGAGTCCCTCCCGACCCACGTAGGGACGGGGGGAGACGGGAAAAGCCGTGAATGATGGAGGGATGGCGAAATGGGAGCAAATGGAGGCGGGGCCTCAGGGGAAAGGGGCAGGGCAGGAGCGGGGCCTTGGGGGGAGAGGTGGGGCAGAGGTGAGGCCTTGGGGAAGGGGTGGGACAGGAGAGGTTTCGGCACTCCTGCTGGAGTGTCCGATTTTTAAACATTACAAAGTTGACAACCCTAAATGTCACATGCATTTGAAGGCTCTTAGTTAAGATACTTCACATCTGTTTATAAATAGGACACTGTTTGCAGTCAACTCCAGCTGAAAGCTGGTTGGAAGCTGGGCTGGGGAGATTTAGTCCAGTCAGGAAACAGGCCTTGCCAAAAAAAACCCTCAACAACCTCAAGTGCTTTTAATGTAGATGAAATATCTGGTGGTATAAACAGGACAAAGTGGCCACCTGTGTTTTGCAATAAATAATCCACTTGCCATAAAAAAGCAGAAGAAATCACTGGTGTGCCCTACTTCTGTTTTATCCCACATTCTTCCAGGTTCTTTATTCTTAGTATCAGAGGAAACGGCTCTAGTTCAGCTAACGTGCAGTCGTGCTGCACTGCGCCCCAACCATGGTGCTGCACACTGGCCCAAGGAACTGTTCTAAACAATGATGTATGGAAGCCGAGCACACATCTGTTTTCACTTTCCCTGCAGAGCTATCAAGCACAGCCATTCTACCCCCAAATCTATACATTTTCCACTGGGCAAAGACCCCCGTTAAACACAGAGCCTTTCCAAACCTGTTGCATGGAAAAAGGCCAGTTGAGAAAACCAGAACCACATGGGAAACATACTTCCATCAGCCCTTGATTACAATAGTGCAAACAAGGTTTCTGCTACAATGTGGGGAGAATGGCAACGTAGCCACCTAGGAATAGTGTTAAAAATGCATGTGCAAGAGGAAAACCTCCAGAAGCCGTTACACTTTCCACCAGGAAACTGTCTTAGTGCGATTTTAGCATCTTGATATTACACGACAAATATGGGGGGCTCCACGTAGAAACAGCCCCATCCTGTGAATCTTGATCACAGCTTTTACCAGCTGAAGTCAGGGAAGCAAAGCTGCCACCTGGCGAGCGTCCTCGCTGATTTTCCTCTTCCTGGGGGGCAGCATGCAGCACCTGGCCAGTTCTGTTGGCTAAGCTCTTAGGAACAGGGACCATCTTCTCGCTCTGTGTTTGCACAGCACCCAGCACAATTGGGTCTTGGTCTGTGACTGGGGCTGCTAGGAGCTACTGCCATACAAATATCAAAGAATAGAGTGAAGGGGGCGCTTGACCCTGCCTTCTTCGGGATGTCCTGTGCCCTGACGATTCACAGGGAGACCGGCTCCCATTGTGTGGAATGGAAAGCCTACATTCATGTCCCATCGCTGCATGGAGTGCAAGAAGACGGGGGAGCCTCCTTGCATGCCCACCCTGCTGTAAGTACCCCTGGAGCAACATGGCACAATATGTCCTGTGGGTAATTCGGTACAGTTTCTGACAGTTCAATATGGTCATGTTCTAAAAAGAGCTCAGGATGAAGATGCCCTTGGCTTCTCATGTGCCTTGGTCGCAGGCACAAGCCCACAGCCTGCCAGCCTGAGTGGACAGTAAATGACTGAAATGGATTCTCCAAACTGGATAAACTGCTGGTTCATTCGCAAAACTCAGCAGCTTCCCAGCACAAAGCTGAGCGAGTGATGGCGCAGACAGCAAGGAGGATCCTTCAAGGTCAAGGGCAACGCTCAGAGGGATGTGCAATCTCTAGAGATGTATGACAGGGATGGGGCAGAGGTCTGAGAATAGGGCACATAAAGGAGCAGTTACTCATTTGCAAACACTAATGCCTGCTTGTCCATGCAAAGGTGGGATCTGTGATGAGCAAACGGGTGCGCTCATAAAGTTTGCTTGCATTCTCGGATGTCGGCCCTTAAGGTTTTGCTGTTGACCTATGTTACTGCTAGAAAATGAAGAGTCCCTAATCAGGACTGGGGCTCCGTGGTGCTGGGTGCTGTACAAACATAGACCCCGATCATTCAAATACTCATGCACATGCTTAACTTTTAGCCCCTAGTCATATGCTTAAAATTCAATGCAGGTGTGTTTGCAGGACAAGGGCCACAGAGTCTATCTCATAAAGTTTATGCAGAAGTGAGCTCATCAGTTACTATGTGGTAATAAACCACTGTGTGAGCAAATGCCACGAGTACCAGCAGGGCTACAGTGGGCTTGTGTCTGAGGAACTAAAGAAGAGGAAGGGGCCTGCATTGAAGCAGAAGAAGCATAAGCTTGGAGCAAGGCTTTCAGTGAAACCCCACCACCCAGCTATGCAACCCGCCAGTGGATTCATTCTGGGCATCTGCTAATGGGGCCAAATGCTGCTTTTGGAGGGGCAACCCCTGTTGATTCAAGTGGGCTAACACCAGTGTAAACGAGAGCAGAATTTAACCTGGATCTTTTCCTCAGCAATATGGGTGAGCTTTATTTGGCATTGCTCTGCAACCCCTAAAGTAACTCTGCAATGTGAGGTGTGTTTCTGGCACTGGGAATACGAGAGATAGGGCTTCTCTAATGCTTCTAAAGCCTGCTCAGCTTTTCCAGATCTTTCAGATGATGATTTCTGCATGGATCTGGCAAAGGCATTGGTCTTGTGCCGATTCTGTTATGGCTGCCATGCACCTTTCAGGGGCCTGGAGAAGGAGTCTGCTGACCATCCTATGCAGCTTCTATCAAAAGGGGCCACTGCTTCCTGGATAGTATTGGAAATACAGAGCAGTGCCTAAGTCACTGCACAGCGTGGGCTTGTGGGGGAAAGCTGTAGGGGAAATCAGGCAAAGCGCCACAATGGCTCCCTAGTTTGCTTGAAAGGGGTCACCTGGATACTCTTGCTCTAGCAAAAAGAAAAGGAGTACTTGTGGCACCTTAGAGACTAACAGATTTATTTGAGCATAAGCTTTCGTGAGCTGAAGTGAGCTGTAGCTTTTGAAAACTTTCGATGAAGTGAGCTGTAGCTCACGAAAGCTTATGCTCAAATAAAATTTGTTAGTCTCTAAGGTGCCACAAGTACTCCTTTTTTTTTGTATACAGACTAACATGGCTGCTATTCTGAAACTTGCTCTAGCAAGTAGCTTTTAAATGAAAATAACAGGCTTCTAATATATGAAATCTGGATCGCATGCCCGCTCCCAGAGAGCATCCTGAATACAACCCCATACTAGAACGAAAGAGCGTTCTATGACCATATCAATTATTTATGTTCTTTCACAGCTCTTTTCTATCGGCCACTCAGTTTGTTAAATAGGATGCGCTAGTTCCCCTCCCACACTGTGCCATGCACGGAAGCACAGACCAAAATAGCTTGCCAGAAGAAGCCTCGGCCAGAGGTGGGTCCCAACCTGGGCAGTTGGGGGAAGGGAATTCCTGCATGGGACGTGATAAGGATCTGTTGCTCCCTGGCTTCCATTTGTATCACGGCAAACCCCTGCAGTGTCTCAAAGACTGAAATGAAATTAAACCTGCATGAAGGAGACAAAAATAGGAGCTCTTAGCCTACGTGGAACACCGTTTAGTTATGTACCAGCAGTGGTGTTACGGATTGTCTCTGTCCAATCTTCAGTATAATTTCAAACAATCTGGATGAAATTCATCCCTGTGCAGAAGAACAGCAAAAGAAGAACAGCAATTCATCCCTTGCCTCACCTACATTCCTTACCCCCTAATACAAATGGAGAAATTGAGGTTAATAAATTCTTACCCACTTCCCTGTGGGCTGTAGCCGAAAAGGCCCCAAGAACGATTATCTAAGGCACATGACTATATGACAAACAACATATTATTGATCATGGCTGGTATTTACAGAGAAGCCTAAGGAAATTAGGTACCCAACTCTCATTGAAAGACTATGGGAGTTAGGATGCTTTGTTCTCCCATACACCTTTGACATTCCCAGCCCCCATGTGACTGCATCCTGGAGAGGCTGTAGTTCTGTATTTATGGACTAGATTGGGTTGGAAAATGGTATTTTCTGTGCAGGGGGAAATGGGGGAAAAACCCTTAAAAATTGACATTTCAGTTGAAAATTTTCACATAATTTTTTTTCATGAAGGGAAACAAAATGAAAAACATTGTTTTGGTTCAAAATGCACAGGCTTTTGGCTTGGGTTCCCTTCCCTTTTTTCGCACTGGAAAATGGGGGCTGGGTCTGGGGAGAAAGGTTTTTCCTTCATTTTGAGGAAATGAGACAAAGGAGGAAAATAACCCCAAAACCTCAAATTTCTATTGATGAAGAAACCAAAACATTTTCTTGTTTTGTCAAAATGCCAATTTGCGATTCAGTTGATCAGCCTCTTGGTGCACCATATTTTAGACAAAAAAGAAGCTCAACAAGTTCTTGTATTAACTGGTAACTTCATTTCCCTGTCTGAAGTATTTATCTAGCTTCCTTCCACACAGTATCTGAGCACCTCACAATCACTAATGTGTTTATCCTCACAACACCCCTATTGTTCCCAGAGTACGGATGGGGAACAGAAACACTGAGAAGCTAAGGCCCAGATTGTCAAAGGATTTCAGTGAAAGTTAGTGGCTTTGGGCCTAAGTGACTTCCCCAAGATCGCACAGGAAGTCATTGGAGGAGCAGGAAATTAAATGCTGGTTTTCTGTATCCTTGACTAACTAGTGAACTATCCTTTCTCTCACTGTTTCTTATTTCAACAGTGGTCTTATAGTACTGAGCAGCAACCTCAGTTACATCTTAGAGCCGGTCGCTGATAGCCAGGATCAACACTTGATCTACAGATCAGAACATTTGAGGCTTCCCAAGGGGACTTGTGGATATCTGCATGAAAAAACCACAACCACACACTGGCTCAACACATTGACAGGCCGGGCCACAGCACACCATCACAGGGTGAGTGTGTACCATGTAAGCTAGGGCACTAATGTGCAACATGCGGCAGGGTGTGGCTCATCATCTGTGAGCAGGGTGATACTGCTGTCCTCCAAGAGCAGGGCTCTGGAAATGAAACCAAGGGGTTATAGTTCCTCCAAAAGGAAGACAGTGATTAGGAACTAGTGGCTGCTCAAGCAAACAAGTGTCCATGTGTAACAGGGGGCAGGGGCATCGTCAGTAAGGCAGCAATTGCCAGACAAGAAAAATGATTAATCACAACTAATCTCCATGGTGCTCTGTCACAGGTGAAGCGGGAGGATTTGCAGTCTACGAAGTATGTGGAGCTGCTGCTTGTGGCTGATTTTGCAGAGGTAAGAGAAATACCCCATATTTACACCAGCTGGGAACTGGGTCCACGGCAAATCTCTCTAGCTGCAGAATAGGTAGAGTGCAGACAGTGGCGGGGCAGCTTTCCCCTGCCATCACAGTTATGGCAGTCCCCTGATGTGGAGGGACCCCGGCAGGGTGTACAGAATGGGGTTCCACTTCCCTGCCCTCCTGGTCCCTCCCTGACTACTCCGAGAATACCCAGGACAGATGCCGTTTATTGCCAATAGGAGATGGAAACTGTGATACAGACAAGTGTCTAGGATTGAGGCCACACACTTATTTCAAGTAGGCCACTGCACAGCCATCAGAGATGTAACTATTGCCTGTCACTACCAGTCTGCACTGACTACTAACAGTTACCCTGGATTTGAGGGGTGTGTGTACCTCAGAATGTGATCAAGCCAATTGCAACCATATTATGAGCATTCAGCCACCATGAATTAATAAAAAAGAACACCACATAGTTAACGGTTAATTGGAAAGCTTTTAGATATAAGTTCAAAATCTAGCTGGCAGTTTCTGCTAATCAGAGTGGGAGGAGGGGAAAGAAAAGTAAATAATGGAGACAGAAAGAAGGTAAGTGGATGGAAACCTTGAGTCTAGATGCCTCTGATATTAGAAGTTTATTGAAAGTTAGAAAAGTGAAGATCCAGTAGGGTCATTATGACCTATGTGTTTTGTAGAAGTTAGTTATAAAAAGTCTAGAGTGTACTTTTGCAGCGGTCCTCTTAAGTCATCTTGAGAGAGGTTTTTCTGATACCTTTTCTCCCTGGTGGGTGAGCAACTGACCACTGCAAACCCACTGTTAATTACTTAATACTGTTTCAGAGTTCAGGTAAATATCTGGGATGTTTGAAACCTATTGTTTATGTCTCTGTGTGCTTAAATCTAATAAACTGAAGTTTAGATAGAGCTCACTTACTTGCATTAATCTTTTTATCAGACAGAATTGCTGTGTTCCCATTGATTTATTCCTGGCACTGCCTGAAGTGAAACAGTTACGTTACCCCTGCTGGGGTTCTGAAAACCCGGGTAACACTAACCAGTGCCCTAAAGTGAAAAGGCTCCATATCTTATTAGCAGCCAGCATGCAGGAGCATTGATTCAGTTACACAGCTCCATGTTTAATGATGTTGCTCCTGGAATAGACGGCTCTCTACAGATTGTGATTTGGGGTTGTGGGGTTTCTCAGGGATAACCTGGTCCCCTAATTCTACTCTCTGTCTCTTCCCTAAAGAAATCCAGGTGATTAGCTATTTGCGGTTGGTATTAAATGGTGGAGGTAAAGAAAGCTGTTGCTGAGGTTTCAGATGCTGCGAATCTAAACTCTCTGTCAAAGCTGTTCAATACCATCCCAAACCTGACATGTTTAATTGATCATTTAATTATCAGTGTAGAGTGGAGTAGGGGGGTCAGCCCCATTCATAAAGTTACAATCTGGTGCTAAAATTGCACAGTTCCTTCGGGGCCATTGGCTGTAACTTATTCTGAATGACACTAGAGAGGCAGATTTTGGGTGTTTCTCCTCAGTTAGGCACCAGGAAACTGCAGAGACTGTGAGAAAATACAGCTTATTCAGGGATTACCAGATGTTCTTCACCCTTTTTTTAGTCAAATCCTTGATGTGATCAATGCAAACTGCCCATTCCTAAAAGAAAAAATGCCCCAGCTTTTCCAGTGAAAACACGCAGTCCTTTTTTAAAAGATCTTTTTGTAACTTGTTTTAGTATATGAATCAAACATTATTTGCCAAGTTAACTCATTATTTATCATATGTTTTCAATGGGCCAATAGTGTTTTAAATGAAGCAATGCAGCTACCATTTTTGTCCGGTAAGTGAGTTGTGTAACTAATCCTCTGTGATAAGTGCTGTGGTTGTGCTAATTATAGGCATGAAGTTACATTACCTTGTGCGTAACATGGCAAATTAGTTTGTTCCTTACGTAACTGTCTGGCTAGGGGATTCTCACCTGGGATGTACATGCGTTGCTCTGTTCGATGGCTAGCATCACGGTGATATGATGCCGCCAGCTCAGAGCACGGGGAGAAGTGCTACGAGATCTAGACATGTGTAGCTCCTCCTGTTGCAAACAGGGGTCTGGTGTATACACTGAAGGAGGACTCCTGGGCACCACATGTGCACTGACTGGGTTAGTCACCTCAGTATTTTCAGAATAACATGATCTGGTTAAATATGTGTTACGCTCTTGTTTGTTTTTAAAGGATGATGCTGATTTGTGCTCATTTCATTCAGTTTCAGAAGAATAACTATGACCTTCAACTAACGAAGAATAAACTAGTGGCAGTTGCTAATTACGTAGATAAGGTGAGGCCAGGTGTGTAACCGGTGGGAAAGGAGCTGAAATCTCAGCAAAACACTATCACCTGAACTTCTTGTGCCAGAAAGAAAGCTTCCTTCTTGGCAAAGGGAATTCCCCTTTGGCTCCTTCTCCCCGATGATCTGGCACTGTGTAGACTGGACAGCACCCCCAGAACAGTTCCACTGAGCAGAGGCATTGGAGATGGGGAGCTGAGAGGGAATCCCCTTTCCTTACAGGGGTGTTAGCAAGAAAATCTTGATGTGTTTTGAATTGTTTCTTCTCAAAGATGTGTTATTGTGGATGATCTTCATCACTTACAGCAAACTACTACCATTAGCCACAAAATGAAAGTGCCACATCTGGCATCCAGCCCAGATTGTGCTTTGGAAGGGTTTTGTATTGGATGCTGACAGGGCTCTTCCCATCCCGGAGTTGAGGGTAGAACATGCTTCTAGGGAGACCCACTTTCCCTGAACCTATGGTTCTGTCTAATTGTACAAAAGTCACATATTTCGCATTGTTTATATTCACGGTTTAAAACAAGGAGAAAAATCAGCAGCAATCAGTTTATTGGCTCTTTCCTCTCCTCTCTGTGCATCTTCTAGTTTTACAAGTCCTTGAACATTCGGATTGCCCTGGTGGGGCTGGAGGTCTGGACTGACCAAAATAAGTGCGATGTAACCGAGAATTCACATTCCACCCTTTGGTCCTTCCTCGCTTGGAGGCGCAAGCTGCTAGCCCGCAAAAAGCACGACAATGCCCAGTTAATCACGTATGTTGCTTTTCCTGGAATAACACGATCTCTCTGCCCAAGGGATCTGGGGACAAGGTATGAAATCAGCAGGGATAAGGTTCTTGCTGGAATACATTCATGGGGCTGGAGCCTTAGAAAGGTGCATATCCCCAAGTGATATGCAGTCACAGTACATGTGCATTGAAATGGGGGACTGCCATTTCCATTATTTGCATAATACACGTGCAAATTCTTGCGCATCTTTGCATGCACAATTGTGCATCCACTTTTCTGAAGATCTGGGCCGGAATGCAAGATGTACAGTCTTCAGTGGGTGCAGATTGCTGGAGGCACTCAGCCAGTTCTGGGACAGGGCCTGTGTTAGCAAGTGCATCATTCTGCCTCTGACATGCTTGGTGCATCAGGCTGGGAGGAAGCTGACTGATCAGAGTGACTCATTCTGTTGATCTGATTAGTGCCACTGGATACAGGGCCAGCACGGTGGGCCTGTTAGAAGAACAATCTGTAGTAGCTCCCTAGTTCTGGCTCTTTCTCCAGTGAGAGTTTCCCATTAGCAGGTAGTGGGAAGTGGAGTGGGAGCCAGTGAAAAGAAAATGCAGAGATGCAACACCTTTTCCGTGGGGTTTTTCATGGACGGATTCACCCTGTTTTTGGTACTGTTCTGGGTGTCTGGTCAGACATGATTCCCCAAGCCACCGCTTTCTTATAAGACCCTAAAAACTTGAAAGGGCAGTGTACCGTTCCAGGTCACTGGGGACTCCTTAAATCAACGCACTGAGTTAGTGAGCCCTAGAATATGTCTGCACTGCATGGGTATTCACCCAGCACTCTTTAAATTCCCAAAGTGTGGCCCCAGCATGCAGTGGGCTCAGGATACAGCCTGGGGTGGATTTTCAGTGGACAGTCTCTTGTGTGTTTGTTTCCAAGTCCAGGAAGTCAGTAATCTGCTAGGAACGTCACCAGGCCATTACAAGCAATCAGATTGGCTGCATAGTCCAGATGGCTTGATCATGGTGTCAGGTGAACTATTAGCTCTAGAAGAGGAATGGTGGAGCTGAAAAGCTAAACTATGAAGTTAGCAGGAAAGGTATTAACGAAGAAGCCATTTCCTTATGGTCTGATGTAAGTTCATAGGGCTACAGACAACATAGGTTTCTACAACACCTCAGACTATATCGCTGTCCCATTTCATTATTTCTCCGGATTGTTTTCAGTGGGATGTCATTCCAGGGCACCACAATTGGCTTAGCTCCGCTGATGGCCATGTGCTCCGATTTCCAATCTGGAGGGGTGAACATGGTAAGTTATTGCTAACCACTAATCAGGCAATACCTGTGTGTAGCAAATACATGTGATAGCTGCCTCCCAGAAAACCAAGAGGGAAAACGCTTTTCCAGGTCGGTCTCCAGCATTCCCTTTCATAAAAGGTTAAAGACAACCCCAAGTAACAATTCTTCGTGCATCAGTGAAAGGCTCTGGGTACCTCATTCATCCCGGGCACACACAGTCCTGACAAAATGTTGGTGGGGAGAAGATCGAGGTGGGAGTTG
Source organism: Dermochelys coriacea (assembly GCF_009764565.3). Taxonomy (NCBI): domain Eukaryota; kingdom Metazoa; phylum Chordata; order Testudines; family Dermochelyidae; genus Dermochelys; species Dermochelys coriacea. Next base: position 3,059,341 of record NC_050075.1, read on the forward strand.
TATCTGGAGCATTTGTGTGTAGAAAACAAGACTTCACGACTTCAGTCTTGGGTGCCAGCAATCCAGCACATGGTGCCACCACTCCTGTCGTGTAAAAGGTTACTAGGGCCTAATGATAAACAATATTCAATTAAACCAAATGTAAAGGCCTATTATACAACATTATGGCCCAGACAGACAGGCCGTGGGCAGTACAGATTGGTGCTCATTGCCAGCAGGCCACTTTGCAACATACATCTGAAACAGGCAGAGCTGAGCTGCTGTGTCCAGACCTGGATCCAGACTGCCCCATCATGCAAGCTGCTCTGGCTGAGCGTTTTGCTGCAGGCCCATCTTCCACAGCAGAAAATGCACCTCTCCGCCCAGCCCTGCTCGGCGCGAGCGCTCGGCCGACGTGTCAGTGACATGCTGACCCTGCTTTTTGATTCTGACCAGGACCATTCTGACAACCCCATCGGTGTTGCCGCCACCGTGGCCCATGAGATGGGCCACAACTTGGGCATGAGCCACGACTCAGCTGGCTGCTGTGCCACCCGTGCTGATGACGGAGGCTGCATCATGGCTGCTGCCACAGGGTGAGTCGCTCTCCCATGATCCTCTCTGAGGAAAACAAAACCCGCTGCACCCGGAGAACCCGGCGGGATGGGGATCATGGAGAATGCAGTGTAGAGCTGGGTCCAGCGCTGGGTGTTGTCTGTAATAGGTTTACAGAGACACCGCTTCCGTGGCAACTGGCAGTTAGTTTAATTCCCGGTTTAAAGTGAACTGCCCCTTACCAAATGACCGACCCCAAAGGGGTCCGCCAAAGCATTCCTGCAGCATGCATCCTGCAGCAGGAGGGCTGATTTAGTTGCATGTGCTCTGTATGTAAAATACCCCTATGGGTGTTAGGCACTCTTACCTGTACAGCAGCAGGGATCATATTCCCAGGCAATGTGGTAACCCAGGGCAAAGCAATTACCTGGGGGACCGTCAAAAGACACAGCTACAGAGCCATGTTTCTAAGCTGATCTTTACCTGGGGTTGTCCTTGCCTGTTATGAGCTTCTTGTTAAGAGAACTCAGATCCACTTAATGTCAATTCACTGGGGGCAATTAACAGGTTAATGGTGTGAGAGCGTAGTTTTGCCCTGGAAGTGGTGGTGCAGCAAATGGATTTGGTCCATGCTCCTCTGCTTCTATTTCAGGTGAGTGGTTACAAGTCTGTATTTCACAGAAAAGGAACAGCAAGGCCTGAGGGGAAGAGGGAGGAAGAGCTAGAGTGTGAACGCAGGGGGGTTCCCAGGTTAATTTTTCATGGGTTCTGTATTTCTTCAGACACATAAAAATTCTAGCTCTCCCCTCCTCCCTTAAAGCCACACACCCTCGTATTGCTGAAAAATTAACTCCTCAAGATTCCAGAAAAGTTTCTAGAAGTTCTAGAACTGGGCTCTGTGCTAATTAAAAACCCTAACCCACCCGCCACTCCTCACCCCCTTCTTATTGAAATGAAACAAACCCATCATTTAACCAAGAACATTTGAAGTTGTTTAACAAAAGCCGATCTTTAAAACCCTTTGTTTTGAAATCATTGAGTTTTCACAAACAAACAAAGATATCAAGAGGGAAAGTGGCAGTACGTTGGCATGCGTGTACACACAAATGCAACATGATGTGCATGAGTCTAACAAACATGTATATATACACAAAAACACCCCAAAAGGAAATTAAAAAGCCATGTAACAGAAAACATACTTAAACCCGTTCCACTTGAGTAGGAGGTTGGAGCAGAGAGGGGGAATAAATCTTCCTATCAGTCAGATTCACAACCAATTATTCAGTGTCAAGTATCAGGTTCTAAGAGTTACTCTAACAGTTCAGAAGAAGTCCTACTGAGTGGCTAAGGGGATATCTCCTTGGGGGCTACGTACATGGAGCCTGGGTTTTAGTCTAATACTTTAAATTAAGAAAACCTCTTGGGTGGGGTGACAGCTGTGCCTTTTCCAGACTCTCCCACCTTGAATCCCCCACATGGGGAAAGAGCTGAAATCTAAACTCATTGTCCCATGTAACCTGGATACAAGATGGAATCTGAACCTGATCATGACCACACAGGCCAAATTCACCCTTTGTGCAACTTCACTGTAGTCCCGGTGGGGGCCCAGCCCTCAGAGGAGGAGCAGTTCTACCTGTGTGTGCACTTGCTCTGATGCTTTATGCCCTAGATCTCCTCTAATGCGATGCTCTTCTGACCTGATCCGTGCACAGGCACCCATTCCCCAGGGTATTCAACACGTGCAATAGGAATGAGCTGGACAGGTACCTGCAGTCCGGCGGAGGGATCTGTCTCTCCAACATGCCAGACCCCAACACTTTATATGGCGGGAAGAGGTGTGGAAACGGTTACCTGGAAGATGGGGAGGAATGTGACTGCGGAGAAGTGGAGGTAACTCTCGTTTAGATCTAATTGTTTGAGGCTGAGATGGGAGAAAATGATGCAAGTGCGAAGCAGCCGACAGGTACACAAACCCATGGTATGTGCACAGCTTTTATAGGTGCAGGAGACACGCATATGTAAGGTATAATTAACATGGGTGCAATTTCCATCAGATAGTAAAGCTCTTTAGGGCCGAGACCTTGTCTAACTGTATGTACAGCACCTAACACAATGCATCCCTACTCCCAACAGGGGCCTCTGCGGGCTACCACAATACAAACAATAATGGTAACATGCATTTGTAACTTGCTAGCTAAATGGGTCATGTCCCCCTCTAGTGGCTGATGTACATAGAAGATAAGAGCCTACTACTGATATCTGCTAATGAAGTGACTTCTTTAGCTCAGGTGACAGAAGTCTGTGCTTTTGATGCTGAAGATTTTAGGATTAATCCCTGCCGATGACCCCTTGCAGGAGTGGTTACACCTTCAGCACTGCTTTTGGCAGAAGGCATGTGCAGAGAACATCCAGCATGCATGCTGGTAGGAGACATGTATGGAGAGAGCACGCAAGCTGGATGCTTGTATCTTTAGGAACTATACTAAGCTAAAGCACTTACCACGGAGCATATTTTAAAAATGCACATGGACTGGTGAGTCTGGTTCAAAAGAAACAAAGAAAATAAATGGGAAGAGCATTTGCATGAGTGGAAGGATGGGAGTTCAGTGTAGAGAAGTCCTTTAGCTTAGTGGATAGAGCACTAGTCTGGCTTCTATTCCTGGCTCTGCCACTGGCCTGCTGGCTAACCCTGTGCAAATCACAGCTCCATTCTGTGCCTCAGTTTCCCAATCTGTAAAATGGGGATAATGATAATGGGGGTGAAGTGCTTGAGATCTACCAATGAGAAGTGCTACATAAGAGCTAGGTGTGAGTATTCTAGTTGCCATCTTAATGCAATCACTCCACCAACACAGCCCTAAAATATGGTTAAACTACATGGATAGACTGGACACACCACAACATTTGCATTGAGTTCTAGATTTTAGATAGTCCAGGCGCCTCTGGTTTGACCTAATGCAAAGAGGGGGGAGTCATTTGAAAAATTCAAAGCCAGAAGTAGGTTTGAAGTAGCCCTGAAGTTCAGGGATCTGGAATCCGCAATCGATTTGGACCCAGATCTAAATCAGAAAAAATATGGGTAGAAGACTCACTGGCCTTTCTGACAGCCGTACGAGCCTCCTCTGCATTGCAGTTTGCCAGGCTCACTGTAATTATGTGCAGCTTCATCTCTGAACATGTCAGGTCACCTCCTTTCTTTCATTCTGTGCTTCCCTGTGTTATCCTCTCTGTGAGTTAGCAGAATAAGATGGAACCCTCCGGGGACTAGCAGCCCAGAGCCACCAGTTGAAATGCACACAGCGTGATCTAACCTTCCATTCGTTAGAAGGGATGTCAATAGCATACTACTGCCAGGACACACACGGCTTAGCAGCAGGGCTGTGGCTAGAAGACAAGTGTGGGGCTTTCTGGAGGGCCAGTTGCACTGAACATGCAGGGAGAGGAAGGAGGGCAGATACACTGTGTGCATCATCAACAAGAATGGGATAAGCCCCGCCCTGGAAACTGGCCACATGGGTGTTTCCAGCTCAGAACATCTGCCTTATAAACACTGCACGTCTCTTGTTCCTCTCTCTCAGGAGTGCAATAATCCCTGCTGCAACGCCATCGATTGCTCCCTGAAGCCTGGCGCCGAGTGTGCTCATGGAACCTGCTGTCACCAGTGCAAGGTGGGGCCTGTTGCATCTTCCCTGTACTAGCAAAGAAGAGAGAAGTTGGTCAGGGGGCTGTTAGAGCAGGGGAGTGGCTGAGGGGAAACTGATGGAGAGAGGAGCATCCTCCCTCCAATTATTTGAAAAGACATACTGTGACAAAGTTCTGTCCTTGCCTCCATGGGTCCTGCGTTTCCTGGCGGATTTCGCTAGCCTCAGAGGCTCACTGAGACCCTCCACGTAACCCTTCTTTCTCTAGAGACAAGGGTCACAGTCTACTGAGCCATTTTCATCATAAGCCAGTGAGGGAGGTGAGGAGAAGTTATCCTTCCTTGCACAGTCTCTGTTGTCTCCCAGTCTCAGTGATTAAACAGGGGGCAAAGGTGGGGTGTGGGGAGCCCGGGCCCACCCTCTACTTCAGGCTCCGGACCAGGGACCCTAATAGTATCAGCTATGGTAGCTGACCTTTTAGAAACATGACATGTACAATTCCCTGGGCTACTTCCTCCACAGCAGCCCTCACTTCCTCAAGCTCCACTTCCCCCCTACCTCAGGGCCTCCTTCGTTGTGCCTGATATGGTGTGTACTACTCAGCCTCTCCAACAGCACAACTTCCTCCCACAGCTCCTGACATGCACCCCCACCTGACTGACTGGGAGGCTTTTAACTAGTTTCAGCCAGCCCCTGATTGGCTTCAGGAGTCCCAATCAACCTAGCCTTTTCCCTGCCTTCTGGAAAGTTCTTAATTGACCCCAGGTGCCTTAATTGCCCTGGAGCAGCTGCCATTTCACTTATCCTGGTACCAGGGATTTGTTTAGCTGGAGCTAATATATCTATCTCCCATTACTCTTCCATAGCCATCTGGCCTTGCCCCATCACAGTACGTAACACAGTCCCGAGCAGTGTTTGGATTCTCCACGGCAGGCAGATGTATCTTGTTTATGCCTTCTAGTTTCTTTGCCCCTCTGCTATTATTCATCTCTACACAATATTTGGGAAGCAGCTTGTATACAACATGCACATTTAAATACAGTTGCATTCTCCTACGCAAGTATCTTTCCCTTCTGTCCAAAGGCAACAGATGCCATGGTGATAGGCACATACAGACACCTACAGCTGATAGATCCCTGTCATTAGCTCACTGAGGCCCCATATTACTGGCCAGGCTCCAGGAAGACATTTTCATATGGATCCCAGCCCCCTGATTTTGGACCTGCAGTCAACAGTGGGGCAAATGGTAGAATGTAGAGATCTAACAACCTGGTCGCGTTCACCACTCAGGGTGTGAGACATCTGTGTTTGTACCCACTTTGCTCGCTGCCTGCCATCGACTTCAAGCACAAAGGTGGAGGCTGTCTTTGAGGCTGTGGCCTTATATGTATTGCTTTGAAAAATGCTGTGGAGGAGAAGGAAAATATCCTTTTGTCCCAAATCCCGATGTCCTAAGCTTGTCAGTAGTATAGGCCAAGATCTTCAAAAGTGACTCATGGTTTTGGGTGCCCAGTGTCAGACCCATTAAAGGGGCCAGAATTTCAGAGAATGGATACTCAACACTTTCTGCAAAGCACAGCTCTTCAGGTACCTAACGTTGGGTCCCCAACAACAGAGGCAGCTAACATTTCTAGAAATGTTTGCAAATCTTTGTCATTTATATGAATAAGATTTCAGTACATAATGTAGGTTAATTCATTGCTCCATTGGAGAGTTGTGTGAAGCGTATGCTGTCCTTGTGCATAGTAGTGGTGGGTCATAGTCCCTGTCATTTCAAATTCGTGGCCAGTTGGATTCAGTTCCTGTCACTTTGTTACTGCCTGTAGCCTCTCCTGTGATCAATGGAGTGAATTCTGCAGGCTTCTGCAATTTAAAAAAAATGTGGGCAGTCTAGACAGTTGAGAAGTTAGTTTTCTCCCTTTCCCTTCCACCTTCCATACCCTGGGGAGGCCAGCACCATCTGTTATGGCTTACACTGGTGCCGTGCTGTGATTACAAGGGGTTAAACCGTATCAGGGGACAAGCTTCTGTTTCCAAGTAGACAACTGGCACAGCAGGGCTTGGAGTGTAGGTTCCCTGGTGGATTATGTTACCAGTTTATTGATCATTTTTGTGTTCTGCCCCAGTGGTTGGTGAAAGAGTGAAATTATATTCAAGGAGAAACCTGCACATGAGAACAGGGAGCGTTTTCCTTGTGGGGGTTCGACTGGATGTTATCGTTGTCTTTAGCCTTTTAGTGAACAGTTGAATTCCTCTAACATAGCAGGTAACTGGAGAAACGCCATCAGCAGGGCGTGTGCTGTGGATGTCTGGATCTCACTTTACATCTCCACTTCCCTAGGAAAGTCTGGTCAAAATAGCCTGGTTGTTTTAACTCCTTCCAAGCCTAGGTGTAGAGGACTTGAGTTCTGCAAATAATACACTTGCTTGGCCCAGTGGATGTAAACTCTACAACCAGATGTCTCTCTGTTCAACACATTGGGTGTAATGAGCGATGTGTAAATATATAAATATATGTCAAACAGAGCCCTCCCCTGAAACAATCCGACTGCCTTGCTCGCGTCAAACAGGGTTGCTGTCTCGTTAGATCTTGCGGGAACATATTTCTGATTTTGGAGCCCAACGTCCCAAGTTCAAACCCCCACAGTTTCTCCAGACGATTAATCCTCACACAGGCTCCCCTTCCAGAAAAGGTGTGCAAGCAATCACAATCATTGTGACAATGTGCCCATGCTGATCTCCACTGGGCTGCGAGACGCTAACAGCATTTCAGTGATAAGGCCTGGGTTCCCAGCTGTCCTAGAGATGAAAGATATTCACTGCACCCTGGTACTGTACTTCGCTCATTTTAACCTGAGATGGGCAAGGGCTTAAACAGATTAACTTGCTTTTAAACAAGTCTAGCTAGTTAATGAAAGTTCAATTGATGGCGGTTTGGAGCCTGGCTATGACTATGAGCTGAGGGATGGCTAGTTTAGACAGCTTGTAGATTTTTCTTACCATAGAGAAACAAAAGCCTGTTGCAGTCAGGCAAGAAGTAACCGTTGATTTTTTCCTCCCCCTCCATCTCTTTAGCTGATGGCTCCAGGAACTCTCTGCAGGGAGACATCTAGACCCTGTGACCTGCCAGAGCACTGCACTGGCAAGTCAGCATTCTGTCCTGCCAACTTCTACCAACTGGACGGTACTCCGTGTGCAGGAGGGAGGGCGTATTGCTACGTTGGCATGTGTCTCACGTACGAGCAGCAGTGCTTGGAGCTCTGGGGACCTGGTAAGGAGAGTGTCTTGCAGAGAAGTAGGCTCCCTGGTGAGATGGTCTGCTTTAGATTATTATTATTGTTCATTATGGTAGTGCCTAGGACCCCTTAGTGAGATCGAGACACATTGTGCTGGGCATGGTACAAATGTAATGAGAGACAATCCCCAGTTGGAGGAACTTCCAATCCAAATAGACCAGACGGACAAAGGGCGGGAGGGGAAACAAGCACAACCAGGGAATATGAGGTGGCCAAGGTCACTCAGCAGGTCATTGGCCACCTTAGGAATTGAACCTAGGTCTCCTGACTTGTAGGCCAGTGCCCTGTATGCTATACTATGCTCCCTCCCCATAACTGTCTCCAGAAGTGGCCAGGAAGAGTTGAGGCATAGAGGGGCAGCACGCAGAAGCTTGTACTTCCTCTGCCCGTGTTGTATCTGTTTTCAGATAAACAGAGGACTTGTAGATTTCTACAGTGACAGATTATGACCTCACAAGCATGGAATTGTGACTTCAACATGTGATCGAGGAGAAGCCAGTTGGGGCTGGAGGAAGCACAAATGCAAACCCAAGTGCTTGTGCAAATTATACCAATGACAGCCAGCCAGAAAGCTCCAGCTGTGCTCAGCATTCCACCTGTTTGCTATCACCCAGCAGTGTTCTGTTCCTGAGGACTTGTCCCAGGCTGTCCATGCTCGGCGGGAAAACCTCTCCTGCACTGCACACTGGGAGGAAGTAGTAGTAGGTTCTCGTCCGTCAACTTGTCAGGGAAAAGAATGAACAAGTGCTGGTTTTGAGGAAGCCATAGCGTGACCAGATAGCAAGTGTGAAAAATCAGGACTGGGTGGGGGGCAATAGGCGCCTATATAAGACAAAGCCCCAAATATTGGGACTGTCTCTATAAAATCGGGACATCTGGTCACCCTAGGAAGCCTCCACCTTCCCCGAGAATCTGTCACATGAGTCTCTTCCATACAGGAGCGAGGCCTGCACCTGACCTGTGCTTTGAGAAGGTTAATGCTGCTGGCGACACCTATGGGAACTGTGGGAAGGATGTCTACGGCACATACAGGAAGTGTGAGACGAGGTAGAAGGCAGAATGGCCACTGATAACTGCTAGTAGGGAAGTGATGTTTCCTAAGATAAGGAGCACCAGATTAAAGCAAGATACACTCTCTTCATATTAATGCCCTCTCCCTGCAGTCAGACTGCCCTTATCCCCATTAGAACTGTGCGGTTCTTTATGATAGTAGCATTGATATTTATTTGGGCTGCTCAAAATTTTTTCAAGTTTAAAGATTTCACCAAAAAAACCCTTGAATTTTGAAGAAAAAAGGATGAGATTTCTACCCAACAGTAAACAGGGAAGGAAATTTTTGAAAAAGTTTTGCTAAGTGTTGTTTCCTCTTATTCGGCCAGGCCCAATATTTATAATGTCTAAAAGGTGCGTTCATGTTCATCTCCATGGCCATCCATTCAGACTGAACAGTCTTAACACACAGTGGGGTGAAGGGCCCTGCAGTCCTGTGTCCTGTTTATGACTCTGTTGGGTTTGGCTAACCCCAGGTACGTAGGTGAAATGGTGACAAAGCCTGTCTCCTTAGGATTGTTCCTTAAGACGGCTCTCAATGGCTCATTATTTCTGTTGCTACTGAACCAATGAATGTTATTGTCTTGACGTAAGTTCAGAAATTGGTCAGCGCCCCCTCCTATCTGTTGATTTTAATGTGAATTTTCTTAATTCTGTGGGAATAAAGTGGAAACGTTAACCAGAAGGCACGATGCAACCCTTCATCCTGTCTCCATGTTTCAAACAGAGATGCAAAATGTGGGAAGATACAGTGCCAGAGCTCTGCTTCCAAGCCGCTGGAGTCCAGAGCTGTCCCGATAGACACAACCATCATGGTGGAGGGAAGGCCGATCAAGTGTCGGGGGACCCACGTGTATGGTGCTGAAGAGAGTGAAGGGGATATGCTAGACCCTGGCCTGGTGATGACGGGAACAAAGTGTGGGAACAATCATGTAGGTACAGTCGCGTACCACAGTGTTGTTGGCTGGGTCTGGGTGTGGCTCTGCCAGCTGGAAAATGTTCTATGGTTATTAATCAATTCTCACCTGAGGCTTCATGCCCTTCTGAGGAATTGTTATGTATGTCACCTGAGCAACTTCTTATCGCACTGCTTCTGCATGCTTGTTGAGAGATAGCACTGCATCCCTACCGCAGGCTACCTGCTATAGCAGGGGCTGAACGTGATGATCTAGGATGTCCCTCCCACTCCTGTGTTTCTAATAGTTCCCTCTCTCTCGAGCAGCAAAAGAAGGCTCCTTTTTACACTGATACCAAAAGGCCGCGCCTCAGAGCTTTGAAAGAGGGGGACGATGTTAGATCTGAGTCTTGTGCTCTCAGATAGAGTGGCCTAGAGCGACGAGCACCAGGTTAGGGGGTCAAGAACTAATACCAGCTCTCACACAGGCCTACTGCGTGGCTTTGGACAAGTCAACTGGACTCTTAGCCTCAGTTTCTCCATCATGTGTCTGAAGTTCCATTCACTGGGGGGGCAAGAGGGGGATGGACATTTGCTTGGAGCCCAGCCGAACTTCACTGCTGCCGTGGCTTCAGTTCTGACATTATTATTATTATCTGTACTCTGGTAGCCCCCATGAGTCCTAGCCAGCCCCCCCGGCACTAGGTGCTGTACAAACATGGAACAATGGGATGGTCTTTCCCACAGAGAGCTGACAGGGTGTTTGGTTCCTGGTCCCACAGGTTTGCTTCGAGGGACACTGCCTGAACACATCCATCTTTGACTCTGAAGGCTGTGGGAAGAAGTGCCATGGGCAAGGGGTGAGTGTCTTTCTGTCTCGTCTCCATTTCAGGCTGGGGTGGGGACAAGCCACTATATGTTTGTGCCTGGCATTTTGTGGAGCTATTTATACTTAAAAACTCAGTTCTAGTGTCACATTTACATGAGCTCCTCTGGTCTCCTGCTTCTTAATCCCATTCGAGTGACGGCGTGCCTAACTCCCAACGTGTGCCTTTGAACACCTACTCTACCATAGGTTTCAGAGTAGCAGCCGTGTTAGTCTGTATTCGCAAAAAGAAAAGGAGTACTTGTGGCACCTTAGAGACTAACCAATTTATTTGAGCATAAGCTTTCGTGAGCTACAGCTCACTTCATCAGATGCATTCAGTGGAAAATACAATGTATCCGATGAAGTGAGCTGTAGCTCACGAAAGCTTATGCTCTAATAAATTTGTTAGTCTCTAAGGTGCCACAAGTCCTCCTTTTCTTCTTTCTACTCTACCATGTGGCCCATGTGAGGGGCTGGAGGCTGGTGTTTGGTTTGTTGCTGTGCGTGGATTCTAGCAGAGCTGAGCAGCTGCCAATCAAGTCCCTAACTGTTCCCAAAACAGGTGTGCAACAGCAACAAGAACTGCCACTGCAACAATGGATGGGCACCCCCGTTCTGCAACAAACCTGGGAACGGAGGCAGCCTGGACAGTGGGCCCTTGCCCCGAGAAAGTGGGTGTAACTCGTTTTATCTTCCCGGTCCCTAGTAAAGCTATGGTGTGGGTTGGGCAAGGAAGATCCTTACACAGTGATTGATTCTGTTTTCTTGCTCTCAGGCCTGGTTCCAGTGATAACAGGAATCCTGGTTTCCATCTTGCTTTTGATCGGAATAGCAGTTGCGTTTTGCTGCTATAAATGGAGGGACAGACTCCGGCCTCTAAAAGAGACCATCATCCCTTCAAAGAGGAGCCAACAGTTTGGGTGAATGTTCAGGGTTATTCTTTGTCTCCCTCTGTCCCAAACTTTTCCAGTGTCAGAGAGAAGAGAAATCACAAATAACTCCTATATCTAATGATCCGCCTCCCTGTGAAGCACCGAAGAAGGTTCATGCCATGCAGATCACCCCATGGACTGAACTTTCAGACACTTCCCTTTGGAGAATAGGCACAAGGGAATGTTCCCATACGCCATTCTGTTGGCCAGGCAGCCACTAATGAATGGCACACATGTTTGTGGATGTCAGGATAGCAGTTTGTGTGGTAAAGTTTAGTCACAAGAGGGCAACATGGCTAGACATGCTGGTTGGGCTGGTCGATGTTTTCAAATTTTGATGAAACTTCTTGTTGGAATTTGTGGGGGGAGAGGAAATGAAATAACTCCCATTCTTCTCTTTTCTCTCCTTGATTGCCAGCAGTGCCTCTGCTCCAGGTCAGTATGGTGTGAACGGCCATGCAAATCCAGCCTTCAAGCTGAAAACCCCACAGGAACACAAAAAGGTAGAGACAAAGACACCGGAAACCTACCCAGAGGCATGGTTCAGCCATAATGCTAAACTGAGTCTGCTTCTGTCTCCACATCGTTCTGGGATGTATGAGCAGGAGTGCTGTAAGCAAGACACAAGGAGTAATTCTTCCGCTCTATTCTGCGCTTTTATGGTCTCAGCTGAAGTGTTGTGTCCTGTTCTGGCCACCACATTTCAGGCAAGCGCCAGCTCAGCCCACTGCAGGGGGAAGCCCTGAGCCTCCACGCCGGCCCCGGGCGGCTGAGTGGCCCGGGATTGATTTTTTTTTTCTGTGGGTCAATGGCCCGTGACAGAAAAAAGGTTCCCCACCCCAGAGTCTGCACCCCCAGCCAGAGCCTTCACACACCCCACACCCCTGCCCCAGCCCAGAGCCCCTTCCCGCACTCCAAACCCCTCAGTCCCAGCCCAGAGTATCCTGCTGTACCCCAAATCCCTTATCCCTGGCCCCACATCAGAGCTTGCACGCCCAGGCAGAGCCTCCCCCCCCAAACCACCCAACCCTCTGCCCCAGCCTGGAGCCCCCTCCATACGCTGAACCCCTCATTTCTGGCCCCACCTTGGAACCCGCACCCCCAGCCCAGAGCCCGTACCTCCTCTCACAGCCCAATCATCAGCCCAGAGCCCCCTCCCATACTCCAAACCCTTTGGCTCCACCCCCCAGCCTGGAACCTCCTCCTGCACCCCAAACTCCTCATGCCTGGCCCCACCTGAGCCCACACCCCCCAGCTGGAGCCCTCACCGCCTCTCACACCCCAGCCCCCGAGCCAGCCTGGTGAAAATGAGCGAATGAGTGAGGGTGGGGAGAGTGAGCAATGGGGGGGGGTGGAGTGAGCAGGGGGGGCCTTGGAGAAGAGGCGTGGCATGGGCGGGACCTCAGAGGAGGGGCGGGGCAAGGCAAGGGTGTTGGTTTTGTGTGAGTAAAAAGTTGACAACCCTAGACTCACTCCTTTTGGCTCCTTTGAAAATCACAGTCAAATGGTTTTCTACACTATTCAATGCACCCGTTGCTGATACTTGTAAATTTCCTGGGATAGACTGTGTTACAGGCAAAATGATCTAAAATAATCAACATTTGCTAGATATACATGGCCAAAGACAGAGTCACTTGGTCAGTTTAGGACTCTGTAGTCAGCACGTTTTGCTCTATTGCTGGAAGGCCTCATGGAAGAAACAGAGGTGTGACAATGAGTATAAAAGGCAGCATGTCTGATGTGGAAATAATGCCTTGTGTTTGTGTGACTTGTATGCAGGCTCCCTGCGCCCCAGAAATCCCATCGAAGCCTTCTGTGCTTCACCCCAAACCAGCCCCAGATCTCAAAACTAATATACAGCAACCACCTGCTTTCCCAGCTGGCCACAGCAACGACACCAGGAAATCCCCTGGTCCGGTATATCGGATAGATGGGATTCCGAAGGACACTGCAAGACGAATTCCTCCAACCAGGCCAGCACCCATTGCTCCAAAACTCATAGTCACACAGGTAAAGGAATCACATTGCAATTTGCCATATATCTGTTTGTCCTTTACTGTGGTTGGAACATGCCAACTGTTCTGAGTGAATGCGCTGGAGTCTAACTGCTCATGGCAACATGAGAGTTGTGATGGTCACTAGCATTTCCCCCACCTGCGCTCTCTCTGAGCACAGACCAAAAGCTGTGCTGAACTGTGCACAGGAGTTTGTGGTATGGACCCACCAAGGACTCAGTTCTTTTGTGCTTTCACTTAGGTTTCATTCATATCTCTTGAGACGAGATGCAGGTGAATGAATCCCATTGGGACACCTCTTCCTGCAGGACAGTTTGATTTGTTCCCAGTGGGGAGGTTTGCGTATGTGCTCCTACTGTCTCCTTCTGCAGCTGAGAATGTTCCTGTGCTGGGTGCTCTTTCTCAGTGATTATTCTTCATTCAGCTCCGTCAGTTCTCCGGATGCCTCTGCTGCCAGTCCCGCTGGGTGCAAAGCAGCCTGTTAGCCAGTGTCAGGCAATAGCATTTCCTTCAGCAGGGGCACCAAGTCTTTGTGTAACTGAGGTCACACTGAGTATGTCTATGCAGCAACTAGACACCTGCATCTGGTCCATGCCTCAGGGCTCGGGCGGCAGCCTGAGCTCTGAGACCCTCCCACCGCGCCGAGTCCCAGAGCCTGGGCTCCATCCCAAGCTCGGAAGTCTACACAACAGCCCCACAGCCAGAGCCCCATGAGTCCAAATCGGCTGGCATGGGCCAGCTGCTGGTTTGTCTTTGCTGTGTAAACGTACCTGCTGACAACTTGCCAGGAGCCTAAGGGCCACACCCATTTTGTATTAAAGAAGCAGATTGCAGTCACTCTTGACTTTTATAGAGTTATAGCCTATGGAGACGACAACCCCCAGCATGCAATTAGCAATCAAGGAGAGGCCCCATCAATACAATACTCCATCTCGATCCTGTCACCTCCAGGAGCATTCCCTGGAGGTGCATCCTTAGGCTGCAGTGTAACTCTGTGTGGCTGCAGGTTGGCCACACTTGGATTATACGTTAGGTTGTTCCATGTCTGTCGGGCCTCATGCAGCGTGTAATTGATTTGCTAAATTTCCTTCAGTCAAGGCAGCAAACAACCCTCTTTAAACCACCCACAATTCCTTGAAAGCCCTTTTACGAGCTTCGGGCCAGAACCAGAGGAAAGCCTTCCAAAGATGCATGCCAGCAGAGAGCTGCATCATAGGAAGCAGCAGGAATTTGGCTTCAGATAGCATCTCCAAAGAATGTAGCGGAGAAATAAGAACAAAACACCAAGTCACACAGGATTTCAGTGTATGGGACTTATTTCTAGCTCCATTGTTCCTATGGACAGTTCTGCAATTAGGAAAAAATACAAACAAAAGCAGGAAGCGGCCTCTGATCAATAATGAGAAAATATCCCTCATGGCTGTTTGTTGACAAGTGTCCTCCAGACAAGTTTCTTCTCTGTGACAACCAGATATGCCATGCAGCTGAGGTTGTCTCAGTCAGACCTACAGCAGAGGAACGCTTCTGTGGAGGTTTCAAGAAGGAAGATCCCCTATCATTTGATTGGATTAAGGCCCCAGAGATTAATTTCACTGTATTTCCCCATGTCAGTGTCTTTCCTAAGGAGAAAGGGAGCACTTGCTGTACCTATAAGGACTCTCTGGACACAGGTGTTGATAGTCTGCATTGAAGGCGTTAGAAATTCCCCCTTGAACACAAAAGCGGGACTTGTGAGTTAGTGGTGATAAATACCCAAGCATTAGCTGATGTGAACCATCGAGTGTTGCATCTGGATGAGTTCAGCTGAACATGGGGGATTTTGAGGTGCCCTCCAACCTATGCAGGCAGACTTGCTTATTACATCAGCATCTGCAGCACAAGGGCTAAACACAGAATCTAAGCAGTGCCACGTGAGTAGGTCCTCTCTGGATGCCTGCTCCCAAGAGTCATTTATTTTGCACTGAATGTGGGTTATAAGAATAGAAAATGTAACACTGAGCGTATCCCATGGGCAGCTGTTTGTTGCATGATAAGAGTCATTATTCTGCTCATTTGTATTAAAAAATCTAGTTGCAATCAGATGCTGGTGTGTGTGTGTGTGCGTGTGCCTGTATATTTTATGACAGGTTTCAGAGTAGCAGCCGTGTTAGTCTGTATTCGCAAAAAGAAAAGGAGTACTTGTGGCACCTTAGAGACTAATAAATTTATTAGAGCATAAGCTTTAGTGAGCTACAGCTCACTTCATCAACAAAAAGGCTTTTTTGTTGAAGTATAGCCACTCTTGGGTCTGTGGTCGAGTGGCCGGAGAGATTGAGGTGTTCTCCAGCTGGTTTTTGAGTGTTGTGATTCTTGACGTCTGATTTGTGTCCATTCATTCCACCAAATGCATCCGATGAAGTGAGCTGTAGCTCACGAAAGCTTATGCTCTAATAAATTTATTAGTCTCTAAGGTGCCACAAGTACTCCTTTTCTTTTTGTATATTTTATATATGTGTGTGTGTGTGTGTGTGTTGTCATGCAGCATGGGGCATGGGTCACTTGCAGGTTTAAAAGGTGGAGTCTCTGTAAGTTGAAGGCTTTAAACCATGATTCAAGGATGTCAGTAACTCATCCAGAGGTTGGGGGTCTAGTACAGGAGTGGGTGGGTGACGTTCTGTGGCCTGCAATGTGCAGGAGGTCAGACTAGATGGTCATGATGGTCCCTTCTGACCTTAAAGTCTATGGGTCTAAGTACTGGGCTGAGACTTCCCAATCCAAATCAGGGAATGATGCAAATTACAAACTCTGGAGGCAGAAGTGCTCTAGTCATGGGCAGAACAGGCAGAGAACATGGGCAGCTGCCTCTGTGATTCGGAGGGAGACAGCCATTCTCCCCCCATGTCCATTCAGTCTTCAGCCTCTTTGCTGAGACCACCAGCCTGGGCATGTTGTGATGTGTCAGGGCCGGCAGTGGGCTTGTGCTGATGCACTACATGGGATTCTAGGCTCTCAGTAACTGCAAGGAAAGGGTTAAGTCGTGTGCAATTGGCTGCAAACCCTTCTTATGCCCAGAGGTTGGGGACCCCATAGGCTTGGCCATAGAGGTGCTCTTCCTGAATGTGAATTCAAAGCTCTTTGTTTCTTGCTTAGGATACTGCTAGACCCCGCCCACCACAGAAAGCTTTGCCGGCTAACCCCGTTCCTACTGGACCCAGGACTGTGCCAAAGATTAACACCACAAAACTACCGCCAGCTACTGCTGGAAGGCACCCAGGGCGACGCCTACCACCGGCAGAGGTAGGACTTACGTATAAAATACCACAGAGGAGAGCAGCATGCTCTCGCCACCATGAAGCACGGCTGTTCCAGAGATAAAATCACCTTGCTATTAAAATACAAAATCCACTAGTGCAGTGTGGTTAAAGGAAACAAGAAGGTTTTATCCCCAAAATATTTTCCTTCGCTGGTTTATTGTGGTTGGGTTGCTTATGAGTGCTTGGCTGCACGCACCGGTTCGTGGTTGTAGGGTTGATGGCACTGATTTTAGCTAATTTCTCACTACATATTTGTTAGGTTAAACGATCGACTGGATTCAGTTCTCCAGGGATACTGAGGACAGTGGCTGTTTCACAATAGTCTTTAATAGAAATAAAAAATTTAGGCAACACTGTGGCTGGGTTACACAGCAGTTGAGTTGCTTTTTAATTCTCTAGTGACCGTAGCACTTTCCCAGAGATTAAATCTCTACGCTAATTAATGGTCTTCTAGAGAAGGGCACAAGCAGCAAGATGGCAAAACATGCTGATGACAGACAATTATTTACATTGGTCAAGACTAGTGAGGCACTGAGGAATTTCAAAGCCAAGAGACTGGCCAGCATGATGGCAGATTAAATTCATGGAGGCTAAATACAGGACAATACACGCTGGAAGGAAGGACTCTAGCTGCTCAGACACCAGGCTGTTTTTTAAATAAGCTCTTTATCGCTCAAGGAAAAGACTTGATTTGTCACTGTGGATATAGCTCAATGTAAACTTCTCCCCATTATATAGTGGCAGCCATGTTGGATATGTTAGGAATGGGCTAGAAAAAAATACTGACCATATGACGATGGCAGTGTATAATTATAAATTGATGGTAGGCCCTCATCTAGAAACCTGTGTTCCGTTCTGGGGTCCAGGGATGGGTGACATAAAAGATTAGTCAGAATGGCCACTGAGGAGGTATTTTGAAAGGAGAAGAATAAGAGAGGACATGACAGTAGGTGTGTACAAAATAATAAAGGCTATAGAAAAAGTAATTCAGGCACTCCTATTTACCCTTTTTCATAAATTCAGAACAAGGAGGCCATCCAATGAAACTGAAAGGCAACCAATTTGGACCTGATCAGAGTAGACATTCTTTAACACAACACACTGCCTGTAGAACTCATTGCCACAGGATTCCTAAAGAATTAGACATTTATATGACTACTGAAAACATGCACCGTTATATTAGATTGGACAAAAATTATAAGAGATATAAACTTTCCTGCTTCAGGGAAAATTCCAATCTTGTCACTCTTTATATTAGGGTTCCATTGATAAAGAGTTGCTAAATGATTAATAGGTGTTTTAATAAATGGTTAATCAATTTTTATGGATTGTTTGAGACCATGGCTTATAACTAGCTACACCACTGTCCAGTGACTAACTTATAACCATCTGTAACACACATTACTCATGTATGTAAACTGCAAGGAAAGGTTTAGGTCATGTGCAACATTTCTTATGCCCTGAGGTTGGGGACCCTATAGGCTTGGCCATATAGATGCTTTTTCTGAATGTGAATTCAAAGTTCTTTGTTTCTTGCTTAGAATATATTATTCATCCATGTGATGTGCTTATAGCGTCTATTAATCATTGACTCACCCTTATAAATGAAACCTTATTATAAAGTCTGAGACCAGCTTCTACTTGCCTGGAGTTAGGAAGAAACTTTCCCTGTGGGTGGGTTACGCTAGAAGTGCCCGTTATGGGGATTCTTGCGCCTTCCTGTGAAGAGTCTGGTGCGGGCCACTGCCAGAAGCGGGATACAGGTCTGAACTTTGAGTTGCCAGGGTTTCTTCTATCGGTCGGCTGGACTGAGACAGCCTCGTCTGCCCCTCTGGGTATGAGCTGAATGAGAACAAGTGGGAAGCTTTTTCTTTTTCACAAATACTTATTTCAGTGTCTTTTTTTCATTGTAACTCCCCACACCAGAATTCAACGGTGAAGCTAGCCGGAGGAGTGAACACCTTGAAAAAGTGATGGCCAAGCACTCTGTGCTGCAGGGCTGGGGTCATCCAGCCAAACAGGGATTCTTTCCATGTCGACTTGGGATCTCACAAGGAACTGGATGTCTTGGTCACCAGGAAGCAGATACACAGGTTATGTACAGAGCTTGATCCCTCTCCCCGGCCTCATGTTTCCCACCTGGCCCACATCTGGCCCTGCACAAATGAATGTCGCTACCAGTCCTGGTGTAGGCAGGTGCAACGCCTAGTGACGCCAATGGGAATTGCATCAGTATATGCCAAGGCTGAATTTGGCCCACTGTGCCTTTGGCTTCCTGCAATACAGGAGTTATTTGTTTAAAATGGCAGTGAAATATTATTGTGCAATGTATAATGCAAAAGAGGGGGGCTGGGGAGAGAGCGTGCTCCATATTTTAAAAAATATGACCTCATCCACCTTGCTCTCTAATATCTTGGGGCTGACATAGCTACACCTCTACTCTATATTTTATCAGTAATTTAGTGCTCCAGTGCTCAGTGATCTGAATTTGTCAGCTGCTGGACTTGACAGGCGGTGCTCTAAGGATCAAGCCACTCTGCTTCCCTCGGTCTGTCCAGAGCAGCCACGTGTGTGTCACTGCTACATTGCTATCAAAGTCTTCAGTCCATTCTGTTTCCCTGGGCATTGACTTGACTGGCCAGCAGCAGGGAAGGAAACAGTGGAAAATATGCTACGCTGAAGTAACCTGGACTTGCTGATGAGTTTGGGCTGGAACCTCTTCCCAACCAGATCATCCTGAGCAAAATCCTTTCCATCACCGCCAGTTGGTCGTGTTGCATTAACTGCTCGATTCCGCTGTGTCTTGTCTTATTAATGTAAGTGTAAGATCTAGTGGCATTTCCAGCTTGGTTTATGTGCCCTTATCCGTGTCGTTTGGACTTAGACTAGGTACTACAGAAAAACTGTCTAAAGAAAATACAGGGTGAACAAACAAATGGAGTTAAAATGAAGTCCGGGTGGTGGAACCTTCCTGCCATAATGTGGTACCACAGCTAACCAGACCGGTACATTTTCTGTATATAGCCCATCAGCCTCCATTCCATGTTGAGCAATACAGAGCAACACTGGGTACCTGGTCACCAGACTAACAAGAAACGCAACTTTAAAGCTTCCCAGTTGGGAGAGCAATGGAAGATTTATATGACATATGGTGCTTTTGTTGGACAACTGATTGAATCCAAACTCTCCTCTAAATGGACCTGGTGGAGGCAGTTGTCCATGTGCACTTTAAACTGAAGGTCCTAATCCTTAACATTGTGAATTTGTTTTTTTTAACCGATTTGGGTTTCCACCCATTTTATCTCAGGATTTTAGATTTGGGACATTTTGTTCCCCCTAGCAATTTTTCTGTTTTACTTGAAATTACTTCATGTGTGAACATCAGCAATTCTGGAGTTAGAGATGCAGAAGATATGTCATATCAGACTTATTAGGGACAGAGATCTTCAAGCCAAATAGTCCAGGCTGCACAGTGTAAGAAACCCTACGATTTGCTGCAAAACCCTGTTCTGGGTTGTGATTCCATTATTGCTAGTGGACCATGAAGAAATACCTCTAAACGTTCACATTAGGGTTTGGCTGGCATCTAAAGATAGACCGAGCCATTTTTTTGTAATATTAGCACCTCTTCCTCCTCAAGGTTCTATAAGTAGACGGGGCATTTTGTTACCATCCAGCTGTCTACTCACTGAAATGGTTAGTTTGGACCCTCTGCCAAGATTTTCATACTCCTTAAAAACCAACCAATAATGTCCCCCAAACGGGGCCGTAAGTGAATGAGATTGTGACTCTCACTAACCTTGAAATGCTTTTCTCCACACCTGGTTCTAATGACTGTCCCCTGGCATCAGTGCTTCAATGAAAAGCAGCCATTTGCAGTTTGACGAAATCAAAGTATTTTTGTAGGCCCCTCTTTAGTTGTATGGTTTCCTTGCAAAAGACCCTGAAGGAAGGGTGGTAAGAAGGGACTTGCACCAGCAGCCAGTTATTTCTCAGAGGTTTTTTTATCTTCCGGTGATTGTAATGGCCACTTTAGCTGGCTTTTCACCATGCTATTCATTGCTGTGAATCATGTTTATTACAGCCAACCCAGAATGAGCCCCCATTGTGCAAGGAGTGGTAGACAGTCCCTGCCCCAAAGAGCTTACAGACTAGATGGACACAGGGTGGGGGGGAAAGGACACATCATGCTTTAGGCCTCAATCCCTATCAGCAGAAGATACATATTTTGAACATAGCTCGACATCTTATTAAAACCACACACACATTTATTAACGCCTGCAGACAGCAACACCTCAGCTACAGCCTCTGGGTCTGATCCGGGCCCACTGAAATCCTTAGGAGACTTTCCACTGACTTCAGTGGGTGGGGGAATACAGCCAGGGGACACAAAGCTCAGAAAACAACTGGACATGCCCTGAACCCTGCAGTTCTGGGATATCGTAAAAGGGAACACTCAGTAAATCACTTTACATTTCCGCATGTGTGAGCTGAGTGAATGAAGGTGGGGGAGAAAATAAAATGTGATTAAAAAAAAAAAAGTATTATTTGGGAGAACATATACAAAGTACGTGTCACTTTCTCTTAGGTCCATGTATTGTTTACAATAATGCTCTCTCTGCACCTATGCAAATACTTGAATAATGCAATTCATTGTGCCTTTTGCCTAGTTTCTAGTTAATAAATTTGTTGTCAATTGTCATTGAAATGTTGCATGGGAGTGTTGCTAACGGCATCAATGCCAGACAGCAATAGCTCAGCCTGGTGACTGATACCCTCCTAAATAGGGATATGCCATGTTCAGAAGTGATGCAATTCCAGGAAAAAAGCCTTCTAAAAGTTTAGGTAAGCTTAGACACTGCAAAGACTCCAGTCAGTTGCAGACCTGAAGAAGAGCTCTGTGTAGCACAAAAGCTTGTCTCTCTCTTTCTCCAACAGCCGTTAGTCCAATAACAGATACTCCCTCACCCACCTTGTCTCTTCAAAATTCAACCCCTGAAGCAAAGCCATGGCTATGAACTGAAACTGGAATCACAGGTAGAGCAGCAAGGACAATTTTTCTTTACCAGGAGAGGGAGCTGCTGCTCTAATCTCTTTTCCACGGTTCTATTTCTTGCTATGGTGTGGATGCCAGCAGTCTACCGACATGCCGCATAGCAATAAAGTCGCAAGAAAGAACCACTCAAAAAGATTTCAGCTCAGCCCTCAAGAGTTTGTATAAAACTCCTTTATTCTCCCTCTAAGTACAGATGTTATTGAAATGTCATTGAACGTGGGGGTTGCCTCTAGTTAAACATCAAAGCTAGTCACAGAGTTACATTAATTCTGCCTCTTCCCAGTACATATACAGCATGTTCATTAGGAACAAAGCTCCCAGGATCTTGCAGGCAGGGCCAGACAGTGTCTTGTATCACCTTGTGCTGAGGACCCCAAAGGACGTAATGTGAGCTCTGGCAGCTCCCTGGCAGAGTCTAGGGGACACTGACTTTCACAGTTCCCAGCAGTGACTTCCGGCTCAGCATCTTGCTCCAATCTCCTGCCCCAGGACACTGACACCCCACATATTCAGCTGGCCACAAGTGACGTGCGTTGACCATAGTGCCGACATGCTGAGCTCATTAGCTGAACCTTCCACTCATAAAATAACGCTGGGGGTTTTCACTGGAAAACGCTGGCTCTGTATCTATTAAATCTTCTGCCATCTCCAACCCTTAAAAAACCCAGACACCGGAGGGCTCCTCGCTCCATTTAAAGTCAACGGAGCTATGACAATTTAGCCCAGCTGCTGATCTTCCCCTTGAACTCAGCGCTCGGATGCCAGTACGTAGAGGGTCTACCTGTGTGCTGAGACCAGCCGTGTTCTTAAACCAGATCCAAAGAGAGCTGAGCTGTTTTTCAGGGATCCATGTGCGATTTTAGGAGACTGACATGAGCGATGCTTGGCTGTAGGGGAACTAGATCACAATCATCTGAAGGCTCCCTGTTACTCAGCACACAGTGGTTGCTACCAGCAACCGAGCCCTGATTCAGGATTAACTAAAGCTCACCTTGTGGGTTCAAAAGGTGGTGGAGGACTCAGACTGTGGGGGTTGTGGCTGAGAGACTGTGGAAGAGGGAGCTGTGTGGAGAAGAGTAAAAATCCAAGGGAAAGGTGAGCAGGGCACAGTGCAAACCACAGACAGAGAGAATGTGCAAAGACAAGGTGAGGGAAGAAAAATTCTAATAAAAAAAAATCTGTACAGCCAGAGATCAGTTACCCACTTTTGCCAGCCTAGCTTCTAACGTACAGCCCACACTTCCCTTGGAGACAAAAAGCATATGGGTTTAAATGAGAGGGAGTAAAAAAATTGGAAACTAGCTTTGCAAATCCCACAGTGGGATCCCACAAATTCCCCAAACAGCCCACAATGGGCTCCCAAACCTCAGCTTTGAAAACATTTGCCTATTTGGTTACTAATCTCGTTTGCCAAAAAAGTCTTTAGCATTTGCACCCAACTGGTCTTCCAGGCTAAAGAAGCACTTTCACTGACCAAGGAAAGGTGCTAAGTCTTGAGGAAGCCAGTGACAGTCAGTGATTCGCCACTCTCCAATGCTGATGTTACCCAGCTGTAGCTCCGCTGAGCTCGCTCCCAATTTACACTGGCTCATGCAAGGGCAGAATCAGGCTCAGTAACTTTACAGAAGAAGCTCAGCATCAATTAGACCTAATTAACATTGTGCTGCAAGAAACGACTCCCCCCCCCCACCCCCAGCTCACAAAAACAAAAGTTAATTTCTACTATACATATACACACTTTGCCAAAGCCCTGTTTAAAAAAAAAAATTCTCTAAGGTGTGGATTGTGCCATTATTACTCAAGCTGAATGGTCCCTTCCTGCAGAGGAAGTCCCATTGCAAAGTTACTACTCACCATAAACTGGCAGAATCTGGCCCTATAGCTTTAAGTGGCATCGTTCACCTTTCTAGTGAATGCAGATAATTTAAAATGCAATCCTGGCAGTGTCACAGCCCACAGTGTTACTCAGCACAAAGCAATGTCCTAGTAGAACAGGTCAACGCACAGATGGGGCTGAACCAAAACTTCACAGCCAACCCCTTAGAAATCTGTTGGTAATTCCAAGCCGAGCCAATTGAAATCTTGGCATTTGGTTAAGCGTTCATCTCTGTAAAAGACTGAATCAACTCCCCTTCCCCCCCAGGTCCAAACTGCTCTGAACTACCAAGCTGAAGTCTGGGGCTATCTAATGTGAAATCATTAGATCAAGAGCAGCAGAACTGCATTCTCTCATCCAGTTGCCTGCTAAGCCATTCAGCGCGACCTCGTGTCCAGAGGAAACGGAATCAGAGATCATTTAGGGCCTGGGGTGTACATTCTACAGCTCTTCACCACTGGCAATATTGAGCTCTGCCTCGTATGATTGCTACTTTGCACCGGCTATTAGCTCATTGTCACTAGCTGGCTCACTCTATAAAGGAGTCAATGCCCCCTCCAGATGCTCCTAACTGGCTGGGGACCAGGTGGCTTTGATTCATGATTGGGCCCAGCTGAGAGCAAGAGGGTTTGCACAAAAGGCAGCATGTGCTCAGTTGGAGGGAGGTTGCAGCCTGGGGCTGGCCCTAATGGGAGAGGGATGTAGGTGGGCTTCAGAGGATGTCAACCCATAGTTGTGTTAGTCTGCATCCGATGAAGTGAGCTGTAGCTCACGAAAGCTTATGCTCAAATAAATTTGTTAGTCTCTAAGGTGCCACAAGTACTCCTTTTCTTTTTTGCGAACTCATAGGTGGCTGGCTTTGGGGGTAGACTGGAGCTGAGGCCCTAGAATAGGGGAAGGGAGTCCAGGGAAGAAGCCCTGAGTGGTAGTGGCTTGGTAGGAATGGGCTTCTAGGGAGAAGGCCGGGGAGGTAGTGCTCTGATGGAGAATGGGCAAGAACTCTGCAGTGCCTGGGAGGGGAGCGAAGAGTCTGGGGAGGTATGAGCTCAGGAAGGGGCTGTGGAAAAAGCTAGAAATAGGCTGAGACAGGAAGTGGTCTGGGGAGGCAGCAAGCAGTGGATGGAGTTTGGCTGCTTTCTTTGGGGTCCTTTAGATGGGGATGCTAGAGGAGAGCCTTTTATACCACATCATCCAGCAATTTGGGGACTGGGGGTGGAGTTCCAGCAGTGAGTCCACTCTTCTACATTCATGCTCTCAGATAGACTAGGTTCTCCTGCAGTTAGGCAGTTGTGGCAGCTTTCACCACCTTAGGACAAACACTGCTTACTTCCCTGCACTGCTAGGGTATATTCTGCACCGGGCGGGGTGAGAGCTGCAAAATTCAGCTTCAAACTTTCTCAACATTTAGGGTGTTGGGACCTGAGGTTTTGGTTTGTCTCACTAAAGCGACAGAAACTATGTTCAGATCTGACCTGAACTTCCTCTTTAAGGATGATTGGTTCAAGCCCCTCTCAAATTCTGCACTAGAGCCTCGTGTGGAATGCCCCATGTTACACTGCTGTGGTTAAAATCATCAGAGGTCATAAAGTCATGTTGCATAATTACCCTGACAATTTACTAGGTACAAAATCTGTCTGATTGCCCTTTGGTAGGATGACAACAAAAACAAATGATACCTTACTTGCCTGTCTAAATATTTACTTGCCCAGGATGAGGGTGTGTCTTGGCTTTAAAAAGAGGAGGTTGGTGGGTCAGAGGAGAGTTTTTTCTATGAGTGGACCTTTTACTATGGAACTTGCTCTGACAAGCCCATGGCATGCTGAAAACCCATCTTTTCCCCCAGGCTTTCGGGGATTGGAAACATTATGGGGTTGTCATATGTCAGGACTTGCTGTTGCTATCTGTCTGGGTAAGCTGCCCAGGGGGTTTGCAAGGGCAGAATATTCACTGGGGGGTCTTCCTGTTTTGTTTGCTGTTGCTATGTATTTTAAGTTTTGTAGAAGTACCTAGAGCCCTTGGGCTAGGGGCTGTAAAGAAATCAAAACCCACTAATCAGTCAGTCAGTGGAGGTCAGTTTGAAGTAAGCACAACATGAGCCGGAGTTCTGCTTAGGAAAAAGTGTGCAGCTCATGCACTAGGAACTGACAATGTTGAGAGACCGGCCTTCAGAAAGGATCCCAGAGAAGAATTTTGCTCCAAGCTTGGCATATTTCAAGGGAGTTGCCACTTTCAGCAGCTATTCATGTTGATGTCTTATGGTGAACACAAAATATACCCCTTGCTCGTGTTATGACATCAGGCCTGCTTCAAAGCCCATTGGAAGACTGCATTTGACTCCTGTAGCATTGGGTCAGATCCATGATTAGTTTTACTTTCTGTGCTTTTGCTTTAAAATTGCTCCTCTGCCCTTGAACATTTATATCACTGCTTTAGCTGTAGATCATGAATACTTTGGGTTTATCATCGGCAATCATGTCAGAATTGTCCACTTCTATCAGAATGTTCTTGTCATCCTTGATTGCTGGTGCCTGGTCGCTGTTCTGAAGAACTTGTGGTAGGTTCCCTAAATTTATGTCCATGTCTTTGAAGGCATGGAGTAAAAACACCCCCAAAATAATGGTGACAAAGCCACAAACTGTCCCAATAATGTCCACCACCGACATGGCAACCCACTCCTTAAAGAGGATGATAGAAGTGGTGATGACTATGGTGGTGAATAACACGTAGTAGATAGGAAATACCAAGGAGGTGTTGAAAATGTCTAGTGCTTTGTTGAGGTAGTTGATCTGAGTGGTGACGGAAGCCACCAACATGAGGATGAGGATCCAGGGCAGCGGGTTCTGCAGGACAGGCTGGTCAGCAAAGAAGCCCTTGATGGCAATCCCCAGTCCTTTGACGGAAGACACTGAGAAGGCACCAATCACGGAACAGATGGTGAGGTAGATGAGAATGTTGCGCTGCCCATAGCGGGGTGCAAGGAAGAAGATCAGAATCAGGCAGGCTACTAAGAGGATGGCAGCATAAGCAAGGAAACCTTTGAGAGGCAAGAAGTGACAACATGAAATCCACAGACATGCACAGTCAGGCTATAACAACAGCATGCATTACTCGGGATATGCCAGAGAGATCAAACACCAGCCCACGGCTGGTCAGAAGCACTGTAACCCAGAGTAAGGCAGTAACATACCTGACATACGCAGAAATACAGTTTTAAAGAAAAATAAAAGGCCAGATCTTCAAACTGGTGGAAACATTGTAGCTCCACGAAACTGCATGAAGCTATGTGGATTTCCACCAGCTACAGATCTGGGACCAAAGACTCCCCCGTCACTTGTTATGCAGTTCCAGTCTAAGGCCTTAGACAAATACCTGTCAGGGGTTCATGTTACCAGTTTGAATGAGCTTGTTGCCCAGGGAAAGTTTGAACCAGATGGCAACGTGTAGGGCCACCTCAGCACATGGGTCCATGGGCATAAAGGAGGAGGGGATCTGGCTGACTGTGGGAAACAGCCATGCTGCCTCCACATTGCAGCTTGGCCACCTTAATGCTGACCTGCTCTACTCCAGATATTCACATCCTGAGCACCTGGGAAGCTGAGATGGCAAATGGTTTGGGGTGGGAAAAAGCACCTAGTACAAATTCAGCCCAGATATGGATGCCCCTCAGAGAAGGGCAGCAACAGAATCAGGCTCCGAGATGCTCCAGTCATACAAATAATAACAGCAAACCCAGCAGCAAGACCATGATTCTCTAAAATCTGCACAACTGGATCCCAAGTGTTGATTACAAAAACCCCCACGGACCCTCTCCAGGATTCTAGAGCCACTGTCTAAAACACTAGAACGCACAACAGAGGGACTGCAGGGAAACAGTTTATAGGGGTGCACCATGGAGTCTATTCAATCCTTCAGCTAGACCCCTGGAGCCGTGGTCCCTAACTAGAGAAAAACTCCTGGATGTGACCTTCAATCTGCTGGATGAACATTTTCCGCTAAACGGCCCCATCTTTGAGCCGGTACTGCCTGGTGCTTACCGGGCTCTTTCAGTTTTGAAGCCATTTCGGCCAGAGTGGTGACCTCCTCTTCTTCTGGGGCGTGTATCACCATTACTGTACTACCCACAATGCTCAGCATGCAGCCTAGCTTCCCAAGCAGGTTTAGCCGCTCTCCGAGCAGATAGGACGATAGGATGGCACTGTGTGGGTCAGAACAATAAAATACATTAATACCCCCAAATCATCTACGGGAGAACTGCCAGGGTTAAACAAAAGGCAGATTAAAAGGCTACATGTAAAATACATTTATTAAGGGCCAGGAAGAAATTCTTCTCTCTGTTGTGTGGGTGTAAATCTAGAGTAACTCCACTGAGTTAAGTGGGGTTATTTCGGATTCACACCAGAGTTACTAATGGCAGAGGCTGGACTCTGTGTCTCCTAAAATTCACAACTGACATAGAAATAAAATTAAAGTCTTGAAAAGAAAATGCTTATAGGTGGGGAGAGATCAATGTGTCTCCAGAGGAACTAACAGTGCGGCCAGTTCCATTCATGCTCAGTGAAGGTCCTAGCACCAAAGAACAT
This sequence comes from Dermochelys coriacea, assembly GCF_009764565.3. Taxonomy (NCBI): domain Eukaryota; kingdom Metazoa; phylum Chordata; order Testudines; family Dermochelyidae; genus Dermochelys; species Dermochelys coriacea. Next base: position 3,087,377 of record NC_050075.1, read on the forward strand.
GAAGTTCCTAGCACCCAAAGAAAGGGGTTCAAGGACCAAAGGAAAAAACACTACATTAATTATTTAGTTATTAAACTTTAGAAACTCTTTGAAGGGACAGTAGAACCCAATTACACGTTTGCTTATCAAAATGGCCCACTCTGGAGGCAGTTCCCCACTGTAGTGGTGCTAAATCTCCTATTTTTATTCTGAGTCTTGCAGCAATTGGTCTTTTTTTGAAAAAATAGCCCCAGCTCCTGGAGTCACGTAAAAATCTGAGACTCCCAGTTTTCATTAAAAGAAAAGTAAGTTTCTAGCCCTCTGGCAGGAGAGAAAAGTACAAAAATGTGATCCCAGTGCACCCTAAAAGTTCAAAAGCCAGGCTGCAAATCAAGAGAACCCAAAATGGATGATTTTGTGACAAGTTCTCATGTTTTTTGGCATTTGGGGTTGGCAATACTATCAAATACTGCCAAAAATGTTCTGGTACCAGCGCCGCAGCTGGGAGAACAGAACAAGAAGGAAGAGACAGAGGTTTTTATAAAAGCTTCCAAATGAACGCTGGTCACACCAACATACGTTTGGCATCTGCCTATTTGTCCATTTTGTAGCAATCATCAAGATTTTGTTCTTCTTGCAGAGTAAATCACATTTGTGCCATCTGGGGAAAAAATGGGGTTGAATATAAAAACAGAGAGACCTAGAAATCACCTTATGAGCACGCTCAGGGCGCCAAGGGGGGTGACGATAGTTGCAGTCGCAAACGCATAGGCAGCAAAGTTGGCAGCTTCCCCTCCACCCACTGAGCAAACGAGAAAAACAAATAGCCAACAAGTGAGTGACAACACGTATTCGTTAAGGTCATTGTGCATTTTCAGAGCGATAAGGGCTGAGCTGGGGAAGGAGCCTGAATCTTGCTGGGGGTTTTGACGCTGCATGTAAACTGAGCCAGGGCATCTTGGGGCAAAATAACCCCGGTGAGAACTATTACCGAGGAGGGAGCTTCGCACACAGCAGATCTGCAGGAAGTTGTACATCCTGGATTCTGTTACCAAGTGGGGGTATGGAGGTGCTACTACCACCTCCCGAATATCTACCTACTGTAGATGTGCCCTTTCATGACCTTGGGAGTCCATCAGGCTTTGTCCAGTGCCTGGTACGCTGACAGACCAGCCAGCCTTCCTGGTATAACCGGGGCTTTTCATACTTTTGGCCAAGAAAACTGAGCGAACTAGTTCTGCAAGCAATCCAGATGGGCTGCGATGTGACGGGCACAGCATGCCGGTTCTGCTCTATTTATCTATCTGCAAGGGGTGGAGAATCTGTCACTATACTGAACAAACTTCCAAGCCACTGGAGAAATTGGCTAAAATCATAGCTTGGTTACGCTTCCATTTTCTAAACCTTGTAAGGGCTATACATGCATTGGAATATGAATAACCCCACTTACTGGTTAACAGTCCAGCCCACCAGAACCAGTCCTTAAGGTAGCCATGACCTCCGTCTCCTGGGAAAGCAAAGCACAGATATTTAGGGATTACTAGAAAAATAACCCACAGCCACAAGAAATAGCAGATTCCGAGCTATGAAGGGGCTGTTTCAAATTACTATTGAAACAACCTAGAAGGAGAAGAGACAATAAACAAATCAGTAAAATCCTACACGGAAACCAGAGATTGAGAAGGCTGTTAGTAGAAGGTGGTATTTATATCTTGGATGGTCAGCATAAATACAATAGAAAACAGCTATTTAATCCCATTGGACAACACTGAAAAGGCAACGTCATTCCCCGGCCAGTGCTAAAAACTCTGTGATGAGTTTGCAGCGTCTTTGCATGGATTTGCTGAGTGCCCTTGACCACTAATAGCCATGGTCATTGTTGCTGTTTTTCAGAGAACTGTTTGTAGGGTCCCAGCATCAAATGCCTTGGCCAGGGCCCAGATGTGGGACGGAAACCTGAAAGGGAGATTATGGGGGGAAGAGACAAGGGGTAAAGCTGATGGGGAAACAAACCTCTTGCTGGCATCATGGGTGACAGTGTTAGCTAGTGGATAGGGCACTAAACTGCTCAGGATGTCGAGATTCTATCCCAAGCTCTGCTGGTGACGGGCTGGGTGACCTTGGGCATGTTGCTTTCTCTCTCTTGGCCTCTGTTTCCTCTCCCATTCTTTGTCATGTCTCTTTGGGCAGGGATCCTGTCACTATGTGTTTGTACAGTACATAGCACCCTGGCATCCTGATCTCAGTTGGGGCCTCCAGGCGCTACTGGAATACAAATAATGAATAATAACATCCCCAACTTAAGGCAAAAAGGGAGTTTCATGACTCTGTGTTTCTGATGCAGAATTATTTATGGCATTAAAAAAAATGAGATGGTGGAAAATGTGTTTCTAAAAAGGGAGAGTTCAGAGGATCAAGTGGGGCGGGAAGTGGACTCTAAAGTTCTTCCACACCAAGAGCCTGAGCCTGTCCCCATTAAAATCAAAGCAAAAACTCCCACTGATTTTAGTGGGAGCAGGATAGGGCCCAGTTTTCAATTACACTGGCTGAGCAGGTACTACCAGGTAACAGCACAAATTAGGAGGAATGTTGAAGTACGCAGCAGCAGAGGGGGCCGCGCTCAAATACCATGGTAATGAGCCTGCTGTAAATGCCTAGATGGAAAGATTAGATGGCTAAAAGGAAAGTTGGAGCCAGCAATGGATAAAGAACACTTGGGAAACTACTGCTAGAATTGGGACATTTAAAGAGCCTCAATGAAAGCTACAGGGAGAAGATTACACACTGGCTCCCTTAGAAATTCCTGCTTTCTTTGGCTCCAAACTTTTTCAGAAATTCTTCTTTTTGGCTGAAATTTTCCATCCTTGAGCTCAGCCCCACAGTGAATCGCTCTGGAAAATCCATGCGACCACTATGGAGTTAGCTCAGCTTTGGGATGCGGTGGAGGAAGCTGGGGAAATACTTTTGTTACTGTTAAATTCCTAAGATTTCTTTGGGCAGATAACTAAAAAATGCTGAACTTTACAACATTGGCTGTTGAATATGGCCGGTCCTCAGCAAGGGGCAGACACCCTGGGGGTTGGATCTGTACCACTTAGCAGTTCAAGGCCCAGATTGGCACTCAGGAGCTCTGGGTTCTAGTCCCAGCTTCATCCCTGACCTGCTAGGCAACCTTAGTCAAGTCACCTCACTGCTCTGTGCCTCAGTTTCCCCATGTGTAAAACAGGGACAATGATACTGACCTCCTTTGTAAAGCTCTTTGTGATCCACTGATCAAAAATGTTATCTAGGAGCTAGGTGCTATGGTTTGTAGTTACACAATGAGGTTGGCTACAGGTGTGGTTCGAAACATTGGTGACACCAGAGCAATGGGATAAACTCCACTGTGCAACTCAACAGTGGGCAGCACTGGGGGATCAGACTTCACCCCTCTCCCAATTCCACCTGTTGGGGCACACAAACACATCCACCACATTTACCTTGCAACTGTAGACACGGCTGGTCAGCCAAAAGACACACACACCAGTGCAACCCCACTGCACACATGTGCTCCAGCAACCTCAAACTGAGCTTCCACAAATCACATTCAGACTCCACCTCCACATGTTGCTCTAATGTGATGCAATACACACACGCTTCCCTTTGCTCAAGCACTACTGCATATCTCATCCTGGCACATACTGTCCACCCTTGTGCAATACAATCCCACACATGCATGCCTCAGCCAGAGCCTGCATTCAGCAGCTCCTACTCGCTCCAACAGGCACGACACATTCACATGCTCTCACAGAGATTCCTCTTGCTCCAGCTCTGGTTCCTGATGGATGAAAAGTTCTTCCACTCGCAGTTATCATGCTCTTCAGATGCAAACACAAACACACCAACAGCAAATCTCACGAGGCATATCCCCCGGCCTCGTTACTCATGGGAGTGTGGACAATGCCTCTGATTCTGGGAGCAGAAACCCCATCTTCCGCCCTGAATCTCCATACCTGCTCTGGTGCCCCCTTTGTCCACCAGACGCAGCAGCCCTTTCTTCTTGAGGATGACACTGCTGCCGATGAGGAAACTGGAGAAGATGGCAAGGGCCAAACCAATGTAGAATCCATATTTGCTTTCTACTTGTGTTACCCAGCTGCTGTGCAAAGTGAGATTCTTATGGACAGAGGTGGTCAGGTTGCCGTCACTGATCACCTGGCATATGATCCAACGAGAAGAGCAAGAAATAGGAACCAAAGAACCTGTGAGGACAACGCACACAGAAAACAAATGTGAAGGATTAGCAAGAATATTCTATGGGACTCTATCAAATGTGTTTCTTTAGGGATGGTGATGTAGTGGTCAGAGCACAGGGCTGGGATGCAGGATTCTAAGCGCAGGTCTGTCACTGACTCCTTAGACAGCCTTGACAAAAATGATTTAGGGCCAGATTCTAGCACCCTTATGCACTCTTATTTCATGAACAGTCCCCCTGAAGTCAAGGTGTTACTGAATATGATCAAAGTAACTGAATCTCTCTACCTAAGATACTTATGTGGCCCAATACTACAGGATGTGAGCACCCCAAAATCTGTAGCATGTTTATCCTCACAACACCCCTGGGAGCCAGGTAAATACTATTATTGTCATGAAACTGAGGCAGAGAGAGACTAAGAAGCAGCTTCACAAAGTATTTAGGCTCCTCCTACATGAATGGAAGTTAGGAGCCGAAAGACCTGGGCCTAAGTAACTTGCCCAAGGTCACACAGGAAGTCTGTGGTGGAGCAGGGAACTTAACCTAGATCAAAGGTTCAAACCAACAACAAAACCAAGGAGCAACCAAGGAGAAAAGCTTAACAGAGGCACAAATGCTAATTGTTTAATGTATGAAACCCTCAACAAGGGGGCAATTACGTGGCATGAGTTTGTGGATGGATGCCCTGGTTAGACATCCGTGGCCCTGGGACATTAGGCTTTAAGCTCCATCTGTACTACAGTTAGAAATCTTTGGTCACTTAGCTGGCAAGATTCCAGCTAGCGTGGCTGGACACAGCAGCGTTTTCCCACCATGGCTCTAGAATCCTGGAAATGTCGGGCTGGAAGGGACCTCGATAGGTCATCTAGTCCAGCTGCCTGCACTGAGGCAGAACCAAGTAAACCTATACCATCCCCGAGAGGTGTTCGTCTAACTGTCCTTAAATATCTCCAGTGATGGGGTTCCATAACCTCCTTTGGTAACCTATTCCAGTGCTTACCTATCCTTATGGGTTTTTTTTGTTTTGTTTTGTTTTTTTAATTCAACAATTTCATTGTATACATTTACATAAGAAATATTGCAGAGGTGACTGGAAAACTTTTTTAAGCATCCTCCCCACCAGCAGGTGCATCTCCACCCTTCATGTTTCTGGTGTAAATCACTTGGGCTCGGTGCTTGGACACAAGTTTGATCAAACCTTTGCTGAGCAGTTCTTGGGAGGGCAGCCCTTGCTAAAGAGTCTCGAATCTTCAACCTTTCAGAGACTACAGCTGGCGTGATGAGCTTGTAGTTGGGCACTTCTTTGCACAGTTTATCATAAGTAACCTTATCAAACAAAACAAGGTTATTCAGCTTGTCTCTTACTTTCCCTTTGGACCACTTCTTTTTTTTGGCTTTACCCCCAGATTTGTTCACTGGGTCCTTGTCTTTCTTCGCGGACTTCCCTGCATCCTCCTTCTTCTTATCGTCCTTGGGGGGCATGGTGGCTTTATAATTAGAAAGATTTTCCTAATATCTAACCTAAATTACCCTTGCTGCAGCATAAGCCCATTGCTACTTGTTCTTCCTTCAGTGGACAGGGGAACAATTGATCCCTGTCCTCTTTATAACAGCCCTTAGCATATTTGAAGACTGTTATCAGATCCACCCTCTGTCTCCTCTTCTCAAGACTAAAGATACCCAGGTTTTTTAGCCTTTCCCCATAGGTCAGGTTTTCTAAATCTTTGATCATTTTCCTTGCTGTCCTCTGGTCTCTGTTCCACTTGTCCGCATCTTTCTTAAAATATGGCATCCAAACCTAGACACAGCTCTCCAGCTAAGACCTCACCAGTGCTAAGTAGTTGTACATATGACACTCCTCTTAATACATCCCACTGTATCACATTTTTGGCTCATATTCAGTTTGTTACCCACTATATCCCCTAGATCCTCTTCCAAGGTACCACTGCCTAGCCAGTTATTCCCCATGTAACAGTTGTGCATTTGTGTTTTCCTTCCTACCGTGTAGTTCTTTGCACTTGTCTTTATTGCAGTTCATCTTGTTGATCTCAGCCCAATCGTCCAATTTGTCATAGCCATTTTGAATTCTAATCCTGGCCTCCAAAAGTTCTTACAATCCTCCCAGCTCGGTGCCACTCATGAATTTTATCAGCCTATTTTTCACTCCATTAGCCAAGTCATTAATGAAAATGTTGAATAGTAACACACCCAAGACAGACCCCACTAGATACGTCCTCCCAATTTGACAGTGAATCACTAATAACTACATTTTGAGGATAATCTTTCAACCAGTTGTGCACCCATCTTCTAGAAATTTCATTTAGACCACATTTCCTAATTGGCCACATGGGACTGCATCACAAGCCTTATTAAAAACAAGCTATATCACACTTACCACTTCCCCACAATCCACTAGGCCAGAAACATTGTCAAAGAAGGAAATGAGCCTGGCTTGTTCTTGACAAATCCACGTTGGCTATTCCTTATAATCCTGCTATCCTTTAGGTGCTTGCAAATTGATTGTTTAATAATTTGTTAGACTCACTAGCCTAATTCTCCAGGTTCTCTTTGTACCCCTTTTTCAAGATCATTACTATGCTTGACCTTCTCCGGTCCTCTGGGACCTCACCCGTCCTCCAAGATAATCACTTATGGTTCTGAGAAAATACACAATGGTGAATTTCATCAAACTCTGATGACTTGAATACATCTAACTCATCTCATTATTCTGTAATCTGTTCTGGCTTGTGTTCCTTCACCTGTGTGTGTCATTTGTGTTGACCTTTCCACACCTGGACACACTGCACAGCCATGTTTGTATCTTGTCTCTCTAATATCCTGGGACTGACACAGCTACCACAACACTACATGTTTTGTATCAACACGGTCTAGGAAAACTTGGGCTCAGCAGCTGGAACCAGAAGCTATGGTTTGTGGGTCCTTTTCATACAGTGTCCTGAACTTTGGGACGTCCTCCGACCTGGGTATAAATAGGTGACATGCAGGAGTGCTGGGAAGAGGGTGAACTTTTATTCCTGGCCCCTGTCATATGACATTGGTCAGGGCTGCAGAAAGTTAATATCGCTGTCACACAGCAGGGGTTACAGTATCCTTCTCAGAGTAGCAGCCGTGTTAGTCTGTATTCGCAAAAACAAAAGGAGTACTTGTGGCACCTTAGAGACTAACAAATTTATTTGAGCATAATTTTTCGTGAGCTACAGCTCACTTCATCGAATGCATCTGATGAAGTGAGCTGTAGCTCACGAAAGCTTATGCTCAAATAAATTTGTTAGTCTCTAAGGTGCCACAAGTATCCTTCTCATATACTATGCTAGTCCTGTATGTTATCAGTAATGTTCCCTTGTCAAGAACTGAGTCTCTGAAGTAGTTTCCCCTTTCTCCACCACAAGCAGAGATAACAATTTGACTCCCACTCTTTATTCAGAGTCACAAACACTCCTTGCTCTCCAGATGTACTAACAGCCCTGGAGGAGAAGTGAGAGTCTATCTCAGCACAATTACCTTGCTACTACAGGACCATCAGAGTCTAAGGCATTATTTGTTTCCATCAGGAACTGACTCCGGCAAATGCAGAACAAATATAGGGGGCAGACAAGAGAAGGGATTTACTATACAACAGGTGAAGATCATTGGCTATCTAGAACGAGTATAGTAATTGGAAGGAAGACCTTTATTGAATAATACACTTCTCTAAAGTGTGGAGAGAAGCATTAAAAAGCATTTGCCAGGTCGGAATGACTCCACCAGCACCAAGATAGAGTGTGGGGGGAATGAAATGAACTTGAAAAAAAATACTGACACTTTCCCTATTTGAAAATGAATACTGACTTTCAATTTATCTTCTATTTATGGCCCCTCAGTATAGCATGTGAGGGCTGGGAACCAGAAAGCTCCCAGAGAAACACCTAAGAATGGCCTGGCTCCCAGCTCGGAGTGGCAGATCTGTTTACTGAATTCTGGAACAGCCATGATTCAAACATTGTTTGCAGTGTTGTGTAGCCTGGTCGGTCCCAGGATATTAGTGAGACAGGATGGGTGAGGTAATAGCTTTTATTGGACCAACTTCTGTTGGAGAGAGAGACATGCTTTCGAGCTTACACAGAGCTCTTCTTCAGGTCAGCAGGTTATACAAAATAATTATTCCCTTGGAAGGACTGTCATTTGTCTAGTACCTAAAGGAGATACTGTGTAAGGTTGAAAGCTTTTGTCTCTCACCAAGAGAAGTGGGCTATTACCTCACCCACCTTGTCTCTCTAATATCTTGGGACAAACAACCAGCAAAATTAATTTTAATTTTTGCAGATTTTCAGTTTGCAAAAAATGTCAAGAATCTGCCTTTTCATCTCCATTTGGGGGTGGCAAAAAAATTTGAAGTCGTAACATTTTCCATGGGGCAGGAAATTGGCTTCCCGACCAGCACTAGTTATCAAGGCCCCTTGACACACAACTTGTGTACAGCTCAGGATCCATAGATTTTAAGGTCCAATGGGACTATTTAATTTGACCTCCTGCATAACACAGGTCAGAGATTCTCCACCCAGTAATTCCTGCATCAAGCCTGATAAGGTGTGGTTGAATGAGAGCATATCTTAGAAATACATCCAACCCTTGTTGATTTAGAGACTCCAATGCCACCCTGCCTATTCAGGCCGCCCTCTGCCAGCTAGTCTGTCACTCATCACTTCCAGCACCACATTTCTACCTAATTTGGTAATTTTGCTTTTCTATGAAATTAGAGGAGAGCTTTTCATCAGAAGCTCCCAAATGGCCTGACCCTTATAGGAGCAGATACGTAAGGTTAGAATAGCAACCTCTCACAAAGCTTTCCGCTCTGCTGCACATTCATTGTCTGTGGTCTGATCATTGGGAATAAAGACCAACCAATTATGGAGTTGATCAGAAGCTAGGAATGGGCGAGACAGGATGGATCACTTGATGATTACCTGTACTGTTCGTCCCCACTGAAGCACCTGGCACTGGACACTATCAGAAGACAGGATACTGGGCTAGATGGATCACTGCTGTGACCCAGTATGGCCGTTCTTATGTCAGGTTACACAAAAGAATTATTCTCTTGGTCGGATCCTCATTTGTTTTCACAAACACCCTTATGGCAGCATCTAGCACTTGGGGCCATGTCATATGCCCATAATTTCTGGCAAAACCTAGGCAAAATCTCTTCCAGAGAAGATGCTAACATCAGAGTACTACAGCATATGACAAGGATGCTGGGCCTCTTTCCTGTACCCCTTTGCCCTCTAGAAGCACACTATATCATGCCTGAGAACCCAGAAGTTATGGGGCAGATCCTCAGATCCTTGTCATATCTACCTTGATTCCATCAAGTTCTGGCAAGCTACACTAGTTGAGCATCTGCCACATAATTATTCTGAAGTTAGGTCAAAGGAAGAGTGCCTAGTGGGATAATACCAAGACTCCCTGAAAACACAAATTTAAATACCAGCAAGGTTGACTCAACCTTTCATCCTTCCTAATTATTTTGATTGCCAGGCATTTTATGTATCAGACACGACAGTGATAGGCAGAGCATTAACATCTAAGTAGATTTACTGGAGGTGTGTCTCCTTCAGCTGGGATCTTGAAAAGAAGAGGTTCTGATTCATCACTGCATATGCTGTGATGACCCCATTGATTTCAGTAATGGTGAATCTGGCCCAGAGGCTCTGTCTAGCAAATGATCCCCTGGCACTTTTTCTAGGAGTCCAGGTTTGTCCTTGACCAAAATTTCTCACTTCCCATCCCCACTGCGGGTGCCATCTGTCTGGTGAATGCATGTGAAGTTGGAAAGCATTCAGATCCTGCAGAATGAAATTGCGGGTATCAATGTGATTCATTATTTGGTGGCATGAAAATAGATAAGAATCAAGGGCTTCTCTGTAAAGCACCACTAAACATCAGCCTCTACATCTAAAGCTGTATCAATGGGTGTTGGTGGGGAAATTGTCGAGCTTCTTTTTCTGGTTCTCACACTGCTACCACACCCGAGACATTGCTCCTAGCTACTCTTAGCTCTGTGTAGGTACTGAACTAAAAATATACACAGAGACGGATGAGGGAAGAAAATGCCCAGATGGAACTTCACAGAAGAATCTTCCACCTCTAGGGAGCAGACCGCCTCTGAGCAACAAAACAGCTGGGTCGAATTTTTAAAGAATATACTGCGTGTATCAGAATAATGAGCTGCTAGATCATTGCCTCGGTCTTAGCAATGGGAAGAGGGACCCGCCATGTGGATTGTGCCCATCCAAGGAGTTCTTTGTGGCTGGTTCAACATGGACACTCATTTCACACATCCCCCACTTCCCAGGCCTTGGAAGAAATTCACAAAAAAAAGTTGGTACAGGCTGAGGCTGCTGGACACATTGTGCAGTCTCTCCTCTCCTCTCGGTGTGGGTGTTTCTGGACGAGGGACTGCCCTGCGTGCAAATGATCCAATAGAAAATTCCCTGACTGTGGACTTCCCTCCCAAAGGACCTGGTGGAAGCCCTATCACTAGTTGTTTTTTTTTCTAGACTGTGTAAAATGCTCCCATATAGACTGTAGGGAACAACACTCCATAAGGCAGGGGGATGGGTTAAATGGTCTATAGAGTCTTTTCTATCTTGGATTAGTAAAATTTAGAAGAAGAAAACCCCCAGCTGCTTTGTAAGTCCCGTAAATGCTGTAATGCACAGGTAACATAGTGCCTAGTTACTCTCATTTCTTCTGCTATAGAACAGGCTTTGTGAGGCTTAGAACAAAAGTGATTGCTAACTCCCCTGGCTGCACAATGTCCTCATGTGACATAGCTTTTACGTCCCTCAGAGAGAGCAAATAAAATCAGCCCCCTTCAATGCAAACAAGAGCCAGTATAAAACCTGAGAGGGAGCAAGCCAGAGATCTGCTTGCTGAAACCTAGCTCTTCTTTTGTTACATTCAATTCAGCCTTCCAGGCAGCAAAATGAATTACATGCCTATGTAGGGTGTGGGGGGAGGTATCTCCAAAGAGAGGTTGGGATACACAAGAATCATTTTTGCTGCAAATAGGGCCCAGATGTTGATATTTACATCCTCAGACATGAAAATACACCATTCAATAAGACACATGGACAAGTGGCTCACACCCGAAGAGAGTGAATTTTAAAAATCACTAGCTGGGTTTCTTATTCTTTTCACTGGTTATTTCTAGAAGTTAAAAAGGCAGATTCTCAGCTGGGGTCAGTTGTCATCACTCCATTGCCTTCAATAGAGCTAGGGCCAATTACGCCAGCTGCGGATCTGCCCCACGAGGATTAAAATGAATGTAGATATGCACATACATTTTCACAGCCAGAGCTATCACACACATGTGCTTTAAGGGCGTGATCCAAAGCCCATTGGAGTCAATGGAACATTTCCTGTTGACCTTCATTGGCATTAGGCCCCAAGCAACTGCATTCAGTCCAGATTATCATTCCAATTCAAATGCCGGATGCTTTACACTTCACACCTTTCTGCAGAGAGGCATCACGGGGCAGCCCACCAAGCCTAGGCTAGGAGCACACATCTCCAGGGCTCTGAGTGGGCGGGAGAGCGCCCTGAGGGACCCCCTATTTCCAGCCTCCCCCAGAACAGGGGCTGGATCGAGCACTGCTGGGAACTTTAAAAAAAAAGTTTCACCTTGGAAATAACAAGCTACAGAATCACAGAACTGTGGGGCTGGATGGGGCCTCCAGAGCGCACACAACCCCCAGGACCAAGTCAACATAGGCCAACCCAACAGGTGTTTGTCCAACCAGTTCCTAACGCCCTCCAATGAGGGGGATTCCACACCCTCCCTCGGAGCCTGTTCCCAGGGTGGTTGTGGACTTCCTTCCTCTCAGTTTTTAGGAACAGGTTGGACAAAGATGCCTGCCTGGTGGAGGGACCTGGAATGAAACCAGCCCTGCACTGGCCAGTTCTCCTTCACCACCTGCTTCCCTGACACCCTCCTCCCTTGCTCCTGCCAGTGCTGAATGCTTTACAGGAGGTAGCCCAGCCCCAGCAATGAGTGACCCAGTCCAGCCCTATGGGGGGATCTCTGCTACCCCATCCCCAGATCAGCACAAACACCTGCCCAGCTCCCCCTCCTGCAATGGGACCCCCTCGCCTCCTGGAGCCCTCCTGCTCCCATGCACCCTGCATCTCCCTCTAGCCAGAGGAACCTACCAGGCCCCCTCCCCCTAACTCTTGTCCAGTGCTACTCCGCCATGGAAGCAGTGCCTGAGGCCAGGCTGACTCGAGGGGCAGCCCCAGCTGTTGCCCCAATTCCCTGGGGTCCCAGCACAGGCCGTGGCACCGTCTCCTTTCCCCCTGAATTCAGTGAGAAATCAGGGGCCAGTGGCTGGTTTGAGAGCCCTGGGCTACAAAGGGCCTGCCCAATGCCTTGGGGGTACAAAGGTGTGGGGGGAGGTGGGATGGGGCTGGGCTGGCCATAGACCAAGCTACCCCCAACCAGACCAGCCTCCTCCAGAACCCCCCAAGTCTGCCCCCTTCAACCGCATCCCACCCCAACCCCATCCCACCCCCCTTCCGACCCTCATCCCAGTCCTCAGTCCCACTCACCCCCCAAACCCCTCCAGAACCCCCCAACTGCCCCCTTCCAACCCCATCCCATCCCACCCCTCTTCCGACCCCCACTCCAGTCCTCAGTCCCACTCACCCCCTCCCAAACCATTCGAGAACCCCCCAACTCTGCCCCCTTCTGACCCCATCACACCCCAACCCATCCCACCCCCTTCCAACCTCCACCCCAGTCCTCAGTCCCACTCACCCCCCAAACCCTCCAGAACCCCCAACTTCCCCCTTCTGACCTCATCACACCCCAACCCATGCCGCCCCCCTTCCGACCCCACCCCAGTCCTCAGTCCCACTCACCCCCCAAATCCTCCAGAACCCCCAACTGCCCCCTTCCGACCTCATCCCACCCCAACCCATCCCACCCCCCTTCCAACCCTCACCCCAGTCCTCAGTCCCACTCACCCCCCCAAACCCCTCAACTCTGCCCCCTTCCGACCCCATCACACCCATCCCATCCCGCCCCCTTCCGACCCCACCCCAGTCCTCAGTCCCACTCACCCCCCCAAACCGCTCGAGAACCCCCCAACTCTGCCCCCTTCCGATCCCATCCCACCCCCTTCTGACCCCCACCCCAGTCCTCAGTCCCACTCACCCCCCAAATCCTCCAGAACCCCCAACTGCCCCCTTCCGACCTCATCCCACCCCAACCCATCCCACCCCCCTTCCAACCCTCACCCCAGTCCTCAGTCCCACTCACCCCCCCAAACCCCTCAACTCTGCCCCCTTCCGACCCCATCACACCCATCCCATCCCGCCCCCCTTCCGACCCCACCCCCGTCCTCAGTCCCACTCACCCCCCCAAACCGCTCGAGAACCCCCCAACTCTGCCCCCTTCCGATCCCATCCCACCCCCTTCTGACCCCCACCCCAGTCCTCAGTCCCACTCACCCCCCAAACCCCTCCAGATCCCCCCAACTGCCCCTTCCGACCCCATCCCACCCCAGTCCTCAGTCCCCCTCACCCCCCTTCAGATCCCCCCAGCTCTACCCCCCTTCCGACCCGACCCCTCTTCCAATCCTACAGTCGCGGCTCAGTTCCCACCCCCTGCCCTCACCCCTGACTTCAATTCCGCCCCCCCGTGTAGCCCCCCACGCCCCGGCACCCACCGTTCGCACAGCTGCGGTTCCCCCACAGCGGCTCCATGGGCTCGCTCCAGGAGCAGCGGAGCCAGATCCGGATCGGCGGCGGGTGCGTGTGTCCTGCCCCCCGGGCCGATGCCTCCCCCTCCCGGCTGCCTCGTCTGCCCCTCCTTTGCGGGGAGCGGCACCTCGGGCCCCGCCCTGCCTGCGCTGAGCTGGGAAGTTGCTCCCGGCTGGGCTGGGTGTGCACCTGCTCCAGCCGGATACTCCGCTGAATCAGGCTTCTCCACCCCTGGCTCATCGCTGCAGCCTCCTGACGCCCCAGGGACTCAGCCCACTGCCCGACCTAAGGCCCAGCCCCCGCACTCAGGGGGGCCGGGGCGAGCGGGCGAGTCTCTGCTTCATGCAGAGCAAAGGGAAGGGATCAGACAAACTCCTAGGTCCAAATGCTCCAAGCGAGGGAGCGGGGGGTGTACGTGTCAGTGCCGCGCTCACACAGGTGGGTGGATCCGATGAAGTGAGCTGTAGCTCACGAAAGCTTATGCTCTAATAAATTTGTTAGTCTCTAAGGTGCCACAAGTCCTCCTTTTCTTTTTGCGAATACAGACTAACACGGCTGCTACTCTGAAACAGGTGGGTGGGTGTAAGCGATGCTCTGAAAAGGCGCCCTCTCTCCCATGTAACCCTGCAAACCCGGCATGTGTGTGTGTGTGCACATCGGGTACTGAGTGTGCACAAAATACACGGTGAGCGTGAGCACAATTACCCGACATGCCCCTGCAAACCCTGCTGGAAAAGGTGGCCTGGTATTTTTTGTGAGTTTCCTTGGCACTTTTGCTCACACTTGACTCTCGCTGTGAAGCATTCTGGGGTATTTTGGCTATATGGGATGCCAGGTTAAAAAAACAAAAAGTGTCCCACAGGCACCACAGCAAAACTAGGGGTGGCTGACCAGCCGACCTATCAGGGTTGAAATTCCTGTGTTCCCCTCAGTAGCTCAGCCCTTCACCGTTCTGAGATGGGCCCTGAAGAGATGCAAGGTCCAGGAATACTTCAGGAGACAGGGATTTCTCCTTCAGGCTTTGTTTTTCTCCTTGTGCTGCTTGGGGCTAGCAGGGAGAACTTGCACTAACTGCCGTTAAATATGAGGGCCACATAGGTCG
Source organism: Dermochelys coriacea (assembly GCF_009764565.3). Lineage (NCBI taxonomy): Eukaryota > Metazoa > Chordata > Testudines > Dermochelyidae > Dermochelys > Dermochelys coriacea. The sequence continues at coordinate 3,102,451 of NC_050075.1, forward strand.
TTAGTTAGCACAGGGGATAGCTAGCCAGCATGGTTCAAGCAGAGTTCCAGCAGAGCATAGCTGAATATTGTCTGACCAAACTGGGCGTAATATTAAATCAACCCAATAAATGGCTTACACGGCAGCATGCAGGACATTGTATTTACAGAACGAGGCATGTACCATGGAGCAGAAATTAAAAACAAACAAGAGGCTTTTTAACAGAACACTGGGCTAATAATACACATGTATATTCATACCGCAGAGAATATCTACTTTTACTAAAAGAGATTCCACATGCAGATATTAACCTATTCAAAGAAATAGTTCAGAAGGGCTTGTGTTGTTTTAAATGTTGGTAGAAATTATTCTTATGTACTTAGTACTGTAGCCGGGCACTGCATTTTGCATTTTGGGGCTTTCAGAGAGGTTTGAAGGAAGAGAAGGGAGACAGATGTGTTTGAATTCGACCACAAATTGGTGAATTCAGGGAGTATTGGGTGAAATCTATGGTCTGTGTTATGCAGGAGGTCAGACTAAATGAGCCCAGTGCCCTGCCCGCCCCAGCCTTGAAATCCATGAATCTTTGACACTGAACTAATGTTGATTGAGAGGCTCTTCCATGCATGCACAGAGTTCACAATGACAATGTCAGATAATGACAAAACCAATGGGACATAATTTCAATGGGACTGCTTGCGTATTTCGTGTGAGTACAAACATCCCTATCTATCAGCAATGTATTGTCAGGAGTGGAGCTAAGCAAAATACAGAAGAAAGATTTAAGTAGGGGAAGGGGCTTGGACACTTCAGGTTTCTGTCATAGCAACTTCTTATAGGAGCAAACCCATTAAAAATACACCATATGTAGAACAAGTTCAATCATTTAAAAGCTCTCCCTTGCATTGTGAAATTCCATCCATGTGAGACGAACGTGAGAGTGGAGAAGCAACTCAAGGAATGTAATGAGCTCAGTTCTACTCCCATTAACATCAGTTTGAATGTTGCCACTGACTTCAGTGGGAGGAGGATCTGCTGTTGTTTTCTAATGTGTTCCATAGTGAACAGAAGCAATGTTTTCTAAATGCACGTGGCAGACAAACAGGTTGTTTGATAACCACTTTAATACGGCCATGGGGTTGGACATCTCTGACAAAGGGCCCAGAGACTTCATCAGCATACCTGGGACTTCTTAGCTTTCCAAAGCATCTGATTTCTGCTATCCCATTAGTACAGTTCTAGGAGCTCAAAGGGAAAGCGGAGCAAAAACTGTCCAGCGAGCAACTCGGTTATATTACATTTTTAATGCAGCTTAACCATTGCATGCCCCATTTAAAGGTATAAAGAGGTGGGGATTGCAAATCACCATCGAGGGTCTTACAATTGCACCAATTACAGGTTTCAGAGTAGCAGCCGTGTTAGTCTGTATTTGCAAAAAGAAAAGGAGCACTTGTGGCACCGTAGAGACTAACAAATTTATTTGAGCATAAGCTTTCATGAGCTACAGCTCACTTCATTGGATGCATTCAGTGGAACCCAAAGGGAATTAGGCACCTTTTGTAGTGATAATCAAGGTGGCCCATTTAGACAGTTGACAAGAAGGTGTGAGGATACTTAACATGGGGAAATAGATTCAATATGTGTAATTACATATTTCTTGTCAACTGTCTAAATGGGCCACCTTGATTATCACTACAAAAGTTTTTTTTCTTTTCTCCTGCTGATAATAGCTCATCTTAATTAATTAGCCTCTTACAGTTTGTATGGCAACTCCCACCTTTTCATGTTCTCTGTATGTATATATATATATCTTCTTACTATATGTTCCATTCTATGCATCTGATGAAGTGAGCTGTAGCCCACAAAACTTATGCTCAAATAAATTTATCAATTATGGTATTTCTGCTCATGTCCGAGACAAATTATTATGAGTCAATTTTAATGTTGGACATCCGGTCATCCGGCACTAACACAGCTTCCTTCCCTCCCTCTCACCAGCAGCTGTGTATTATGACTGTATGTACACAGCAACCCATTGTGGACACAACAGCCCCTGCCCTTTCATCAAAGTGAGTCCACTAACCAACTCAAGCTGGAAATCTGTAGAGATAAGTAAAACCAATAGAAACTGCCTTGTTTTTCTTTATTCAGCCATAATGGCCTTATCAGTGAGGGGCCATCACGTTGTTTCCACAGCAAATGTGAAGCTCATTTTTTTGTTGGTCATTTGACTTTTATCAGGGCTTCCCACCGTAGCTGCAGACCAGCAGGTCACTGGTTTAGACAGATTGCACCAGCTTCTTAACTTTATCACACAATCAATCCAAGCCACGTGCCCACAGTTTTTAGCATAAAAAAAAATACAGGATGGTTTCTGGTCTCAGCAAATCTTGGGCTAAATCCTGCCATTGTTACACAACCCGTCTTCAGGCAAAATGCACATTGTAAGTGCGGGTGAGTTTATAAGGGCCAGGCAATGACTGCAGGATTTGCCTCCTGATTTGGTAATTTCACTGGTGGATGCAGGTTAGCAACCATGGTATCGGCACACTCTTGTACGTACCAGATGTATGACTGTGAGATTCAGGGAGATGGTTGAATATGATGAATGCTCTGTATGCATTGCCTGACTAAATTAAACTCACTCCAGTGTTGCTTCCTGTCTGTAAAATGGGGATAATCTTTCTTCCTTTTTCCCACTGTTGGCCTGTTTTGTCTATTCAGGTGGCACGTTCTTTGTGGCAGGTTCTGTCTCTCACTTTGAGTTGTCCAGTATCTAGTACAACGGGCCTTGATCTCAGTTGGGGTCTCTGGATGCAGCTATAGTCATAAAAAAGGGAGAGGTTTGATGTTACATTGTGTTCACACTAAGTCTTGTAATCCTGTATGAAAACATTTTCAAGCACCTTTGTGGCTGCACAGTTTATGTCCATATGGAACAGGGTCACAAACTTCTTCAGAAACTGTGCTTTGGACTTGCTCTGGGGGCTGCAGCTCCCTGGGGCAGGGACTGTCTTTTTGTTCTGTTTGTACAGCACCTAGTGCAACAGGCTCCTGGTCTGTGACTGGGACTCCTAGCACAGCTATACAAATTATTATTTTACAAGAATAATAGTAATTAATAAATACATGGCACCATTTCTGCTAGCATAGCTGGAAAAAAAAAGTGTCCCTGCACATACTAGGTATTTAAATACTAGGTATTTAAAATGTACTACACCAGTGCTAGCTATGCACATGTTGGGAAATGATTCAAAACTGTCCTTGTCAACCCCTTCTTAATAGGGTTGTAACTAGCTCAGCTCATATGCTAGTGTGGACAGGGCTGGAGAACTACAGGGAATGTGATGGGGTGTACACTCCACACAGGCAGCAAAAGGGTTAACAGGAGCCTGAGGGCTTCAGTTAGCAGCACCTGGAGGGTGTGGAGACCCAGTTTATAACCAGGCCCAGCTGGGGAGGAGTGGGAGAGGGTTGGAAGGAAAGAGGCCAGCCAGGGGAGCCTCTCCCCATTGTATTTTTCACCGAATGCATCCAATGAAGTGAGCTGTAGCTCACGAAAGCTTATGCTCAAATAAATTTGTTAGTTTCTAAGGTGCCACAAGTATTCCTTTTCTCCTGAGATGGGCATTTGGACAGTAGGCTGGGAGAGATGTGGAGAAATCACAGGAGTGGGGTGAGCCCCTGCAGGAAGACTTGATAAAAGGGCAGGAAATGGATCTCTGGGGAGGAGTTGCTTGCCACTGGAGTTAGAAGGGATTCTGCAGAGCCTAGAAAGGGGCTGGTGGAAGGAGTAGGAGGGAGCAGACCTTGGCTGCTAACTAGAGTCCTTGGACTAGAACCTGCAGTAGAGGGAGGGCCTGGGTTTCCCTACCGCCCAGCAAGGAAGGTGGCATGAAACAAGAGGTATGGACTCCTGGAAGCCCAGAGACAAGGGGTGTAAGGCTCACTTGGCCCAGAATCATGAGCTGAGGCCTGACATAGGGATGTGGAACAGCTTCTGAATGAGGAGAGATTTAAAAATAAGACTAGGATTGTTCAGCTTAGAAAAGAGATGACTAAGGGGAGATATGAGGGAGGCCCATAAAAATCATGACAGATGGGGGGAAAGTGAATAAGGAGTGTTATTTACTCCTGCACGTAACACAAGAACCAGGGATCACCCACTGTAATTAATAGGCAGCAAGTTTAAAACAAGCATAAGGAAGTACTTCTTCACACAAGGCACAGTCAACTGGTGGAACTCATTGCGAGAGGATGTTGTGAAGGCCAAGACTATAACAGGCTTCATAAAAGAACTAGATAAGTTCATGGAGGATAGGTCTATCAATGGCTATTAGCTAAGATGGTCAGGGATGCAACCCCATGCTCTGGGTGGCCGTAAACCTCTGACTGCTAGAAGCTGGGACTGGACAACAGGGGATGGATCACTTGATAAATTGCCCTTCTACAGGGAATATAAAATTCTCAGCCTCAGGTGAGAGGAAAATGCTCCTGGTTGTTTTTAGCTGCCTAATAGAACTAGGAGGAGAGAATTACTTAAAAAAAAAAAAAAAAAAAGCAAAGGAAATCATGATGCCTCATTTTACTGACCCCATCACTGCTTCCCTGGGGCTACTTCATCACCTGGGAGTTTTGCCCTGATTTATGTGCCCTGGTGCGATTCTGTCAAGGTGTGCTGTAATTTTTGTCAAACCTGCAAGTTACCAATTAGGTTCAAAGCGATTTGTTTCCCCATCAGAAGGAAGGTCGCTGCAGTGCAAGGTCTTTGAGATTGTGGTTGCTGAGGAAATAAAAGGGTAGAAAAGGGGGAGACATCAGATTTCCTCCCTATTCTGGTGATAATGTGACACATGCCTGCTTGTTAGCAATGGGCACCTTCACAAGCAGCCGTTGACCCAAATACAGAGAATATTAAGCAGGGCCTGCTGGGAGTGTTTAATATCTGCTCCATCTTACTGCTGCAGGGTGATGCTCCCAGGCTGCTATTAAAACAGAAATATGTTCCCAATCTGCAGTCCTGGTAGCTTAGGCCTTGCCTGTGCATGCCGGTGGCACTGATTTCACTGAATTGCTTAAACCCATTCAGGGAAAAAAGTGGTGCAAACCTTGGTGTAGACACATGCTATTTTAAGCCTGACCTATCCATTTAGCTTATGTTGGTTTAACTGACACCGGTAAATTGACCTGGCTAAACCAATATGAGTTTTAAACGAATATGAGTGTCCAGAGTGAGGTTTGCAGCAGTTTAAATCAATGTCAAACCTACGTTAGTTAAATTAAACCAGTGAAACTTCTGTGTGTGGACAAGGGGTCAGTCTTGGTAAAGGGGCTGGCTGAATAAATGTTCCATCCTAACATTCTGCCATTCGCACAATGTTAGCACATGCAGTATTGGGTTCTTTATGAGCCATTGCTGTGAGAAAGGGAGAGATGGCTCCTGCACTTAGAATGATTTAACCATTAATTAAATTAAAGATAAGCAGAGTCACAACTGGAGCAGCATAGTCACCAGGTTTAAGGTCCCAGACCTGACCTTATGTGGCCAGAGAGCTCATCAACAGAAAACTAAGAGAAGGATCCTGTAGAAAGGGACAAAACAGGGTCAGTAATCTCAGGCACTGTATAAATGTGAAAATTTTTCCAGATGTATTGTCTCTGGAAAAAAATGTCTGTCACATCTGTGTGCAATTCAGCATTTTTGTTTCATGGAAATTTTTTCATGGAAACTTTGTCCTTTTATTTTGTATAATTTCACCCAAAATTAACTCTGTGAGAAATTCTGATCTAGTATTATTATTACATGGAATAACTAAGAAACATCTTCAAAACATTGTACAAACATTGACTTATAAATGGCTTGTGTGTTTCTTGCATTGAAATGACCTCTTGCAAGTTTTTGATGCAATGTTACTGTGACTCTAAAATGCGTGGGATTTGTTGGGAACACATGCAGGTATCTTAATGACATGTCTCCTGAACATAGGCCTATTTTCAATTTGGTAGTGAAATAGCTGAACAAGCAGTATATTTTCTATACCAACAAAACAATCCTGATCTATAGCCTCCTACATCAGACTGAGCAGGATTGAACCTGTCAGTGGGGCGAGAGGGAGAGGCCTTGCTTTTTATTTTTTCTCACTTGCACCTCCCTCATTAAAAACTTTATTTCAATTATTGTATCTTCGAAGGAATATGGCAGCTTTGTGCCTTTTCACTACTTCTCCTGACAATTGCTTACCCACAAACAGACAGGAACCTTTTCCGGCTGAGTTGTGTCTGAGTAGCTCATTTTTTGTTGCCATCATCATAAATATATACACAAGTTCTTTGTCTCCTCCATGTCCCTTTGGCATGAACCTTGGAGTGGGCTTCTCCCCTACCTGTGCAAAGTGGCTATAGATTAGAAAAGTGACAAGCTGGGTGAAGTGATATCTTTTATTGGACCAACTTATGTTGGTGAGAGACAAGCTTCTCTGTCTTATCAATAGAAGTTGGTCCAGTAAAAGATTTAATTTTTTTTATTAAAGCTAATGTTAAAAAACTTATATAATACAAAGGTTGGGAAAAGAGTGTCTGTACATCTGGGTATAGTGCTTAGATTATCCACAACTATAAAGTTAGTTTTTAAAAGTCATATGATACATAGAGTACATAATCAGCAATAACCCAAATTTAGGTGAACAGATTTAACAATACAGTTTAGATATTCCAAACACTCGGATATATCACTCATGAAAAGTTGTACAGAGATTTGGTTGTGGAAAGCAAAATATATCAATGAGTGACGACTGTCCGTCAGTAATTGAGAATTAGGTTAGTTGTCCATTTAGAAAATACAATATTATTTCACCCACCTTGTCTCTCTAATAGCCTGTGATGGATATGGCTACACGTACATTGCATACAAATTAGAATAATAGCATATGACTCATACTACACAACACAGATGTACAGTATCTGATATGAGGATTAAGGCCACGGGGAATCAGGCTATAGAGTTATAATAACCTTTGCCACTGCATTTAGTCACTTGCAAGTTCAGACAGGTGACAAGAAAGCCTGGCAAAGCAATGAATTCTTCTATCGCTTTGTTTAGCTATCCCACTTTTGAATGGAAAAGGCTGCTCCAGTTTGTCTCCCATAAGTCACTGGACCCACCGCTCAGCTATTTATTACCTCATTTGCTGGGATTTCTCTCATATGATTTCTTTAAAAAAAAAAAATCAGAGCCCTCCCCCATTCTCTGAAACCAGGGAGTCCTCATCCTCAGCTCATCTCTTAGCAATGTAGTTACACCTGAAATACTGGTTTACAAACCATGTGCAAGATGAGGGGCGGATAAGACCATTTTAAGTGTGACTAATACCCTCAGCAACATGGAACAACCTTTTCTTTCAGCCTCTCCCCCTTCCAACCACATACCCCAGCCTAGGACCGTAATGGAATAACTCAGGATATCAATTATCCTCCATTAGAAATAAGATGGAAACTTCATGCTGAATCTGTTGCCATTGGATGCCTAATAGGAGAAGTTGATTTGGAAATATGCTTCGGAAGGACAGGGCGGAAACATTCTACTGTGGTGTGGTGTAATCTGAGAGACTGACGGAAGAGAGTCTCCTGCTTCAAATGGGGGAAGAGATCTTTTTCCTACTGAGAATGAGCTGATTGCCATGGGGGTTCGGGGAATTGCCTGTTTTTCAGATAATCGCCTTTCAAGAACATAGGGGGAAAAGCTTGAAAAACTGGACTTCAGTAGGAAAACAGCCTTTAATTTAGCAGTTCTCAACATAACTGTTGTCTGGGGGTGAGCTAGTGGTTCCAGTGTTGCTCACTCTCATAACAGAAAAATATTTAGACTGAGATCATGTTATTTCACAAAAATATATTTTATAAAAAAAAAGTTTCTAGCCTTCATGGATGTGGAAAAAAGGGTTAAGTGTGACCCAAGTATATCCTAAAGGCTCAAAAGGTAAATTAACAGGACTCCACATTTATTTTTATTTTTTTTTAAATCTCCTTTTTGGAGGGCTTTACTCATATTTTTGAATGTGTGACATTGGCAATACTGTTTTACAGCAGAGGCCCGTCCATCTGGGGTCCCCTGGGCTCTATTCCTGACTCTGCACTGGCCCAGGAATGAGAGTAGAATACCCAGACAGCCTGGCAGCTTTCCCAGGGGGTTGCAGTGTTAAGATGTGCTATATTTTCTGGGGAGGTTTCTTCCACATCCCTCACTGATTTTTGCACTTCCCCCAAGAAGCAATTGTAGGTGAATTCCTGCAGGCAAAAGGCCAAGAGAGGGTTTTCCTGAAGAAGCAGCAAGTCACATGTCCCATCTTGCTGCCATGGGATGTTTATGGCTGCCTTGCTCTCCTTTGTATCCATGACAGGAGAAGACAAGTGGCAATTGATATGCACCCAAATCAAGTGCTGAGGGAGGGGGAAACTCACTGTTATCTGCTATTGATCCAGAGACAGGCTTAATGCCTGGCAATTTGCAGCTCAGGTATGGAGATTCCAGTAGACTAGTGAGGATAACTATAGGGACATTCATTAGAGGCTTCCAGGCATCAGATCAAGTGGATTCTCTAAGGACAGAGTGCAGAGGCAGAGTGACACACTGTTCCAAAGGTAATTTTGTTTGCAGATCCCTTATCTGCAAAACACTGCTCCAAAACTTGAAACCAAGTGAAACTCAGATGGCTGGGTTTTGTTGGGGTGAAGAGAGGTTGTCACAAACATGAAAGGCACTCTGGGTGTGTGGAAATGTTGGACACTAGTTTTGAGCAAATGTGGGCAGTTTTGAGCCAAATAATGAAACAACAGTAATGAGATAATATAATATAATCATTATATAATTATATATTATATAATATTATTATATAATAATATATGTTTTGCATTTACATAGTTCCTTTAATCTGATTTTGTCTGTCAGCCAGACTCATTCCCCAGCTATTCTTTATGCAAAAGTTCTATAGAACTGAAAATAAGGAATTCTGTCCCTTCTGTAGAATTTCAACCAATTGTTTTCAAACCCACGCGAACACTGCAAACAACATATAGAAAAGATCCCATTCTATTTCAATGGAAGCCTATATGTTTTGTTCCTATTCTTTTTCAGAGGCCTTTCCCATAAGCAATCTTCTGAAGCTGTTGTTTTTTACGGCGGTCGTGCCACAGACAGCGTGTCTCTTAAGGCAGGAGCATCTTTTTAGGTTCTGTGAATTTGATTCAGTTAAATTGATTTTCCCTCCTTTCCCCCACCCACAGTCCAGTGCTAACAATTACCTTTGTCTCTTCTGCTATACTGACTTGAGCTACATTCGTACAGCGTAACCGGTTCCAGGAAGGGTCAGTCCTGGGACAGGAGAGCTTGAAGAGACTTCTAAGTGATGCAGGCTACAATGGGAATGATCCAAAATCTGGCATTCTTTCCTCTCTGAACATTACAGAAGCAGTCCCTCCACCTGGTGTTAAGCGGGAATTGTGCTTCTAGAAGTGCCTGAGATTTAAAACCAAGGTCCTGACCACTTTAGGCCAGTAAAGATAGGATGCACTGATGCAAGTGTGTTTCCTCTGTATTGCAGCTTCTACAGTGCCCTTAGAGGGAACCAAAGCATGAAGGGTGCATCCAAGTGGGACTAACCGCGGGAGAAGGTGGCAGCAAGAACCTGGTGGAGTGCAGAAGCCCCTTTTGACATAGCAAGCTGTGTTAGTGCAGAGAATCTGGACCATAGTTCAAAACTGTGTTGAGTCGGGCTTGTCCACTCTTCCATCAAAGCTTTGTGTGTGTGACTGCGAACTGGGTTTGTAACTCAATGAAATTATTTTGCAGAAAGTGTCTGTTTTCCCTTGAAATTTTTCATTTTTCTTATTGTTGGAAAAGGAAGAGCCTGAAACATGAAGAATGTTTGGGTTTCGACAAAAAGTCAAAATTTTCAGCGACATTCAAGAGCCTGCCATTTTCGCAGGCATAATTTGACATAATTTAGGATTTGCCCATTTCTCCAATGAGCCCCACTTTTATTTTTCCCAATTACAAAAAGCATCCCACATTTGTTGTATACATTGGTGGTTGCTGTGGTAGGGGACATGTCGCCAGGTACCAGGTGCTTTATCGTCACAGAAGCATTTTTAATAGAGATGGAAGCTTCCGTTGACCAACACAGGAACAACAAAAAAAAATACAAAACATCATCTCCGGCTGCACAGCATTCATGAATTAACACCATATTCAATCACAAGCAGAAATATACTTCACCATAAATAAATTTAAATTCATTGTACAAAAAACCCCAAGTAGCTCTTCGTACAAATATGGTACATTGGATAAGTGTTCTTGCAAACATTTTTTTTTAAATGTTCAAGAACAAATTTTTGCTCTGGTTCACAAACACATAAACCAACTGAACTGGAATAATACAGGAGAAAAAGGACGAGAGTGTTCACCACTCCTAATAAGTGTTGTTAGAGAAAAGAATGCCATTGAAGTAGAGTTTGAGTTGGTTTGATTTCCCCTTTCTACTGGGCTGCTCAAAATCAAGTACATCATCATCATCATCAAGGAATGGGGCTGTGCACTGCAAATACTCATATTTCATAGATTTTTAATGCATGAAGGGATCATTATGATAATCTAGTCTGACCTCCAGCATAACTCAGGCCACAATATTTTATCCACTAATTGCTGCATCAAACCCAACAACTTCTGTGTACATATAAAGAAGACATAGATCCAGTTTTAATTTAAAGGCTCTGAGGGTATGTCTACATTGCAATGTAAGCCCAGGGTTAGCAGAACTTCAGTGAGCAGACCATGTGGTTGTTAACCTAGGCCTTGAGAGTCTACACTCATTTGTAACCCCTGGTTAGGAATTGTTGAACCCTGGGTCTCAATCTGGGGCGCCAGCATCTACACTGCATTATTCGGACCCGAGTCCAACAACCCATCTCCCAGACTTGCTAGTGCCCCTCCTCCCCAAAATGTGGCTGCTCTAGCCCTTTGTTTGTGGTGCAGAGTGGAGAAATCTGACTGTCCAGAAGACATAGAAAGTTAGCCCATGGGATTGTAGGATACTTTTGGTGGATACCCAGAGCAAGGATCCAAGCCCTGTGTTAGCACAATTTGTGTGTAGACGGTAGGAGGGTTAGGCTTGAACCTGAGTTCAAACCCTGGGCTTACTCTGCAGTGTAGACATATCCCAAGTGCTGGAGGATTTACCACATCCTTTGGTAATCTGTTCCAGCGGTTAATTACCCTCACTGTTAATAATTTGCACCTTAAAGACTAAAGATTATTAGATTAAAAAGAACAAGCAAAACAGAAAAGGTTGTCCAGTTCATTCAATGGCCCTATCTTAAAACCCTTACTAAATATGTAGTCAAAGAGGCTTTGAGAACAGGAGCTAAGATCTACACAACTGACTTGCATCCTTTTGGTAGAAAAGGGTATTGAAATTCAAGTTGCATGAATAAAGGTTGTATGACTGAGCCCTTGCTGCCATCCCACACTACTTGAGCAACAGTGTAAAACACCCGCGTAAACCCTACAGCTGAAATATACTCTGTTTTAATCATACGGCTTTGGTTTCCTGCTCATAATTTTTTATTCTTCCCCCCCTCCCCCTCCCCCAACAGGTCCTGAGAAGGGTTGGGAGGTCATTTTGTTCAAGCAAATTTCCCATGCGTGGACAACAGACACATATATTGGTCCATGCATTCCATTTCAGCTCATCCAACTGTGCTTTATAGTCCTCAAGAATTAATCCCCTAAAACAACAGCAAAAGAACATTACATTTCACAAGCTGATGTTCATACATGGTGAAATACACCACAACTCATTCAGAGCCTAAGTGCTGGCAGACAGGCTTTAATCGCATAAAGCCAATTACGTCTAGCTGCTGGAGCTAGGCTGTGTGGTACACTTCACCCTTATGTATTAAACTTGTAGTGTTTTGTGCCACAACCAGGCCCACCGACAGAAATTCCGGGCCCCTAGGGAGGTGAAGCCCAGGGTGGAAGTGACGAATTCGTCATTTCCAGGACCGCCCACGATAGCCAATTGCATTGGCCTGCAGGGCCCCCCAAAACATGGGGCCCGCAGCAGTTGTGCGCACCTAGGAGGCCTGCAGGCTTGGACTGCGACCCCTCTTCTCCCTCCTGCTGGGGGGAGGGGAGGCCTCGGGCTTCGGCCCCACCCGAGGTGGCGGGGCTTGGGCTCCGTGCCATTCCTGGGGTCATGCAGTAACTTTGTTGTCAGAAGGGGGTCGTGGTGCAATGAAGTTTGAGAACCCCTTTAGCCCAATAAAAAATACCATTTAGGATCTTTCCTGTCATCTCATCTCATTTCACACACAAAAAATAACATTCCTGATGTCCCCACTCTGCTAACCCAGATTTTTTACATGTATGTAGGTCCACTGACTTCAGTGTAGTAACATCAGGCTGATGTAACAGAGCGGGAACCAGGCCTTTCATCCTTAGTAGAGGAGCAGTTATCATATATAAAGCAGAACCTTCCGATGTTTGTGTCCTTGAACATGCTGTTCTTCTTCCAGATGGGATGGAAAAAAATCCACCCTCTCAGACTCAAGTCTTTTCCTGCCTGATGATTTGATTAAATGATCTGAGATGATTTCCCTCAACCTTCATGTTAGTTTCAGATTAAAATGCACCAGAGATTTTCTTTTTGTAGCTTAAACAGCTGCCTCAGGAAACTCAAGGTGGCCAATATGCCCAGCAGCACTTGAGGGGGATATTCACTGGTTGCCAGGGAAACAGAGGTGGATGCTCTCTGGGAGAACAAAGGCATCTCCCATCAGAAATTCACCTCTAGCCAACAATATTGAGTTGGCTGCTGGTCTCAAAGACAGAACGTTCCAGACATGTTAGTCTGTATTCGCAAAAAGAAAAGGAGGACTTGTGGCACTTTAGAGACTAACAAATTTATTAGAGCATAAGCTTTCGTGAGCTACAGCTCACTTCATCCGATGAATGCATCCGATGAAGTGAGCTGTAGCTCACGAAAGCTTATGCTCTAATAAATTTGTTAGTCTCTAAGGTGCCAAACGTTCCAGACAGGACACCTCTTCAGCTGATCTCCTTTCTGTTCCCTCTGACGGAATAACTGCTCGCTGTCTCTGGCTTCGCAGCATTTGTGAAAGCAGTGCATTGTCCACAGTAAGATGAACCGAGTGTCTGGGTTGTGTTGAGCTACAGTGCATCAACATTGCTGTATTACATAATGGCAAAGGTCTGATTTAACCTAAATAAAATCAAGAAATTAAAATTTTCTCAGTGGTGAGGTCAGGGTGGATTAGGAGAGGTGCATGTGGCCTGGCCCTTAATTCTTAATTCCAGAGGGCAGGTTCTGGTCTCATCTCTATCTGAGTAAATCTGGAGTGACTTCACTGAAGTCCAAGGGGTTACTCCAGGTTTACCCCTGTGTAGATGAAATCCGGATCTGGCACCTTAGCTTTTGCCACATCAAACAAGACCCTTCATCTCACTTCAAAGAAGTTGGTTTCGGGAAGAAGGGAAGACAATGAGTTTTGAAATGTTCCTTGATGTTTCAACTAGGTTCTTTTAATCTCACAGGATCCTGGACAACGTTGAAGAATCAGAAGGAAACAGAATCCTGTATTTTCTTTGTAGAACCCTCCGAGTACTGTGTTCATTTCCTTTCTGATGCTTATTTCATTTCCTCTGCTCTAAAGGATCCTGCTGTTTCTATGTAATAGGGTTTCCGTTCACCCCGACTGGAACTCTCCATGCCCTGTAGGCGTGTGTAGTGGAGGAACTCATTTGAAACAAAGAAAACTGTCGTTCAAGAATGGACACAAACTGTAGCTTCCAGCTCATTTTCGAATGTGGATGTTTGATCCTTGGCTAAAAGCCAAAGTACATGTACATTCTGGAGGTAAGCTGGGCTGTCAGGATCACTGATTCCTCCTCCCACCCCAGGAATATAGCGAGTGGAATTTTCAGGGAAATGTAGCACACAGCATTCATTAGGAGATTTCATTGTTTACTCCCTGGTAGATACAGCTTCAGCGGGCACCTCTTCTGAATTAGTAGTGGGGATATGGCATGTAGTGGGAAATCACCAGGATGGTATCTTGTCTCCCAGCTCTCTGAAATGCAGAGGACAGCCATTCAGTCACGCACGGCTAGTCTGAAACCCATGAATCACAAAGCCCCCTTACCAAGCAGCCGAGAGAGAGCCTAAAAGGGAAGAAGACATGGTGAAAAGAGTGGGGAAATCTCCAAACCCAGATGGACAGTGATGCTAGACTCAAACTCTGAATCAACTTGGTTTCCTTTTTCTGGTCAGGCGACTTCTTCCTCTGTAGGCTGCCAAGTGAGAAATGCTGCTATTCTGCCTCACTAAACAAGGGATGTCTTCAAACTCTCCTGCCGCAGTCATGCATCACAAGGGGAAGTTTCACGTGCCTCACCACACCCGCAGTGGGAGATGGCTTCTGGTGCTCTGAAACTATCAGCTTGTGACTGGAACCTGACACCTTGGACTCTAATATGGCTTCAGAGTTTTCGGTTCGACGGGTCGTATCACAGAAAAACAAAACCAAAATAATGAACCCACTGCATAGAAGAAAAGCACATCCTGCCCCCTCCCACACCCAGTCTTAAAGCTACAGGTAGAGCCAACCACAGGGATGCTACAGCACATGCAGTCAAACAGGGCCAGTTAGGAAGATGTGTGTGTCGGGTGTACCCAATCTCTCTTGTTGCCAGAGCCACATTGTCAAGTTTCTCCTTCCCAGTTCTTGTTCTGATCCAGTTTCTCTTCCTCCCTAATCCCAAAGGGGTTTAATATCCACGCTTAGCAAGTGGTAGCCAGGGACTGGTGGATGGGGGGCTGGAAGCAGCGCACATGCTCAACCGTGGAGCTGTCTGTTTCCACCGACTTCATGTACTTGTTCAGGATGGCGAAAATCTCGTTATTCAGAATCTGATACTTCCTGATGCGGTCAGCCATCTTCTTCAGGGGCTGGAGGGGGGGGGGGGGAAGAACAGGCAAAGAGAGATGAAGCAATCCCTCTTGCTCAGCTGGAAAGCATCAACAGTACCACTAGCCCACTGCTAAGAAACCTCAGTGGGGCAGTTACAACCCCTGTTACATATCCCCACAGTGAACAGCAAGTCACCTCCATTCTATAGGCCAATGAGTCACGCCAAAGCATGACAGGGCCAGTATGCTGTAGTCAGAAGAACCCAAGTCTAACCTCATTCCCCCTCCTCCCCAACTTACTTATTGCTAAAGCTAGTGCAATTACAGTATGGCTAATGGGCATTATTATTAATTATTATTTGTATGCAGTTCCCCATGGCCAAGCTGAAGGTCCCTGCTTTAAGAGCAAAAGGGTTCAGTTCCCATGCCCCATTAAAGTCTTGGCCTCTCTGCTGCAACTCCAGGTAGGAATCCCACAGTGGATGGCTCTAGCCCAATCTGGGCATTGTTTAAAGACACAGGGCAACACTAGACACTTTGGGTCCCCCGCTGGGGATTCAGCACCTTGGGGTCCATCTGTGAATAACAGCGCGATCCTGCTATGGTGCAAGAGCAGGGAGAGGATAGTTTTGCATTACTGACCCTTCAAAAGGGGGTGGGAGGTGGCTGTCCCCGGCCTTACCACGTTCTTTATGATTTCATCCTTCCCATCCTGCCTCTGCACCTTCAGCAGATGATAACAGAAGTCAAAGAGGTCGAAGCGTCGCTGCTGCCCGAGGAGAACAATGACAGAGCAGCCGGCCCAATTCAAACCATCTCCAAAGCACTGCCTGGAGAAGGCCAGAGAGACATGAGGGAAGCTGTTTAGAGAAGGGTTGTCCCACATGATATGAGTCACCTTCCTCACCGAATTCCTGCTGTCTTGACTCTTTCATACAGCTACAGCATAGATGCGTGTGAGAGCAAATGAACTAAAGAACAGCCATGCAGAACCCCAGTGGAGCCAGCCTGTCTTCTCAGAGCTCAACCAGGCAACATGGCCTAGTGGACAAAACTTAGAAGACCTGGCTTCTATTCCCAGCTTTGACAATGAGCTGCTCAGTGACCTCCAGCAAGTCACTTCCTCTCTCTGTGCCTCAGTTTCTCTTCCCATCTTCCTATTTAGCTTGAAAATTCATTGGGGCAAGGTTTGTTTTGCTGTGTTTGTACAGCACCATGAGGCCTTGATCTTAGCTGGGTTCCTTAGGGGCCCCAGTAATAGAAATAAAGAACAACAGGATGCAAGTTGGGAGAAAAAGTTAAAACAAACCTTCCTCCCCTAAAAAACTAAACAGACCAGAAGGCTGCAGCTAGGCCAGAAATTCTCAAACTTCATTGCACCGCGACTCCGTTGTGGTAACAAAAATTGCGACACGACTCCAGGATAGGGGGACCGAAGCCTGAGTCTGCCTGATTCCAACTGCCCCAGGTGGGGAGCCAAAGCCTGAGCCCCCATGCCCTGGGTGAGGAAGGGGTCAAAGCCAAAGCCCCAGGGCTTCAGTCCCAGCCAGGGAGCCTGTAACCTGAGACCTGCCACCCAGGGCTGAATCCCTCAGGCTTCGGCTTCGGCCCTGGGTGGTACAGCTCAGGCTTCAGCTCCGAGTCCCAGCAAGTCTAAGCCAGCCCTGGCGACCCCATTGAAATGGGGTCCCGACCTACTTTGAAGTCCCGACACACAGTTTGAGAACCGCTGAGCTAGGCTAAAGCAGTACAATATCACTTCATTGACAAGGGGTTGTTTCAACATCACCTTTATTGTGGCTCTGCAGAAATGAAGGAAAAATATCAATGCACTTGGTGTAAGTGGAAGAGTTATTGTGAGATCTTCCTTTCCACTAGGGATAACCCTGGTATCTTAACCAGCGCTCCCTCTCTCTCTATTGCCTCAGGCTGTGGGAGATGTAGCTGAAGGTGGCCTCATTTACCTGCATTTTCAGCTCAGTGCCTGTCCTCACCTCATGCTCTATCCCGGCTTTTGCATTTTCTGCAAATGTTACTATTTGTGAATGGTGCCAAATCAGCAGCCCTGGAGACTGGGATCCTCTGCTCAGCCACAGAACAGGCCTGGCCCAATCTCCCCAGCTCCGCTACAGCCCTGAGGGGTAGGCAATGCAGCCTAGTGGCCAGAGCACTGCACTGGGACTCAGGAGACCTGGATTCTATTCCTGTCTCTGGCCTGTGGAGGGACTTTGGGCAAATCGGCACCTCTGTGCCCTCATCTATACCGGGGATAATGATCCTAACCTGCTGTGAGATCTACTGACAGTTGCTATACAAGAATGCGGCGTTATTATTCCAGTTCTGTCTCTCAGCCCATTGTATTCCTGGCCTCTCTCTGTGTGGGGGGTGGCTTCTGTGACTGGGATACCCCTGGCAGCGCCAAAACTATTTCATATGGGCTTCCATTAGACAGCCGTGCCCAGCTGCAGCAGGCTTTGAACTGGCAGTGGAGGTAGAAGGTTCTGTATTACATTCCTGATTCCTGAGCCATCCAATCCCCACGCCCCTGTTTTATCAATGATGCTCTAATCACTACCTGGGTTGTTACCTAGGGTTCCATATTATCACAACACATTTCTCTGACTAAGAGCCTGGGTAACCCTCAGAATCCTGGGCATGCCCAGCTGGCACATGCTAACCGACAAACAGTGTGCATACTCACTCTGCAGTGAACTCGTTCGTCCCCACGGGGATGCAGTACACGAACTGCATGGCACTCCAGAGCCGGTGGAACTCGACACACTCATCCACATGCATGACCCCGTTGGTAGGGGGAGGCCCACGCCAGATTGGGTCCAGCAGGTAGCCGCGAATGCGCGTCAGGATCACCTCGAACATGGAGAGCCCGCAGCACAGCCGCTCCTTGGTCAGCAAGTCACCCTCCCGAGCAATGGCTATTTGCTGAGAAGGAAGATAACCACAGAAACAAAAGCGGATGTGTGATGACCTCCCTTTTGGAATTCTGCACTGATCTCCCTCCTGTCTCTCTCAGTTCTTTCACATTTGATATCATATTCCATGCAAGACCCAACCTTACCTCTGACAGATGTTCCCATGGTATGCCCCTCCTGAGAACAGCCATCCCACTTAGGATAGGGCAGAAGAATATAAAGGACACAGTCCTCAAATATTTTTCATAACTCTAAACATTTTTATCCTTTGGCAATAACTCAATACCTTGGAAGTTAGAAGCTGAAGGCTGTTTTCTTCCAGAAGCACGTAGCCTCAATCCTGCCTGCACACTGCTATGTTACTGTGGGACTACTCATGACTGCTGGACTGCATATACTGGATTGTTTCTGTCATACCACTCATGGATAGTAGACAACGAAGCCTGCTCTGTTACGGTAGGGTGATTGGTAACACCTGAGCTGTGCACACTAGTTTGTGATTATAGGGATACTCCCTGTACACACTTGTTTGCTATGACAGGATTGTTCAGAGCAACTGATCCAAAATGTGTGTGCAACTACCTAATAGGCACACACTCAGTTAGACATATGCAAACACTGGTACACAACTGTGCATGTTTAGCTTTGAAAAACTGGTTTATGCAGACTTTGAAAACAGGCTGCAAGAACAGAGAGGATGTCGGGTACATTTTGATTCTCCCAGCCTTGCCATGATCTCTTTAAAAAGCAGAATGCTGTAACATTCTTGGCTCGTTTTCTAGGTAGGATTAAAAAAAAAGCTCTGAAAAATATTTGAAGGCACCAAAAACTTAGTACTTCCCCCCCTCCCCCCAGTATATTTTAGAAGAAGCTTGAGGTAACCAACTTCATGAACTTTTGGGGGTGAAATGTATAGCCGCACCGAGAACTGAATAATACATACTCTTGGATACACCCGTGCTAATCTGGAATAGTTCTAATGACATCAATGGAGTTACCCAGATGTACACTGTGTAACAGAGCAGAATCTGGCCTCATTTCATCTCCCAATGACTGTCACTAACCCTAGAAAAAAAAAAGGTGATTTAGGGCATAAAAGCAACTGTGTCCTTTGCCCTAGCAGAGCAGCTCTGATTATTGTCTGTAGCAGCAGTGAGCTGTGCTAGCTTGAAAAGTATCATTAGTTAACTTTCCTTTGGCTCTTGTAATTGTTCTGTTTCGTGCCATTTCCACCTGCTTTATTGACTCCCACTGCTTCCTCCCAGGGCCCATGCAGTCCGTTAGGAAAATGGTGCATTGAGTTACAATTACCTTTGCCAAGAGTAAAAAGGTAAATGGAAGCATAGCTTTGTTACCATGCGTGCCTGGCCAGGGAGTCAAAATGTGTTGGGTCTGCTGTGGTCACAGAAGATCACCCCCGTTTGAATGTTTGTCAAGGTGTTTTATTCCCATGGACAGAGCACTTTACTCCCAGTGTTACATGGCACATGCATGCACAGCAGATGTGGCACTTTCTAGCCCTACTGCCCATGCTAGGGGGTTTCCTGTGGCTTTATGCAGGCTTTAAGCAGCTGCTATATTTCTGACTCTCCCAGTAGCTTCTATAACAAATACATTTTTATCTGATCTGGATCAATACTGGGGTTCCAGGGATGCAGGTCGCAGATGGAAGGGGAAGGGGTGTGGCCCAGGTAGACAGTGAGAATGTGAGTGTTTGCTCAAATTACTTAAAAGACAGTGGATCCAAATTAATGTCGACTTGAGTGGATCTGGTTTTGGAAACATCTGGAGCTCATTCCGCTCAGCTGATTGCCCTAATAAGTAACATTTTAGCCACCTACAGAGACAAATCTAGTGGCAGCGGATCAGCCATCCACTCTGTCCTTTTTGCTGCCCCAAACCACAGGTCCCCACTAATTGAAATCCAGGAACTCCTGAAACTCATCTCCACCAAGTTTCAGAGTAGCAGCCGTGTTAGTCTGTATTTGCAAAAAGAAAAGGAGTACTTGTGGCACCTTAGAGACTAACAAATTTATTAGAGCATAAGCTCTAAGCTACAGCTCACTTAATCGGATGCATTTGGTGGCGAATATTGTAAATTTGTTAGTCTCTAAGGTGCCACAAGTACTCCTTTTCTTTTCATCTCCACCAGACGTTTAAAAGGCCCTGGCCATGCTCTGACACCCCATTTCATTAGAAGTGGTTTATGCAGGCAATAGCCTAAAGTCTTATTGTTTGGTAAATATTGAAACTGGAAGTTCTACAATTACCGTATGCTGCAGTTACAAGGACAGCCTGGTAGCATAAACGCACAAGGCCGTTAATATTCAACTGAGAGCAAATATACAGAGAAAGTCAAGGGAGAGTACAGATTCTGCAAGGCAGCAGCACCAGCTCTAAATCTGTTAAACTTCAGAATGTGGGTTTCACATAACTGCTTCACTTCCCCAGTGCTCAGACCTCAAGCTGGTAGAGGTGGCAGATATGCCCTAGCAGATAGGTGGGTAGACTGATTCGTGCTGTCCTGCAGAGCAGTGTTAAACTCACAACTGCAGCATGCTTGTAGTACAGCACCTCGGTACAATTTCAAGGCAAATATATTTAATGGGCCCACACCAATGCCACTAAATCTGCATGCACATGGGCTGGTGGGCACAGAAACCGACATGACTTTAGAGTCTGCTCAGCAAGCTGAGGGACTACATTATTGATTAACAGTATTATTGTTTGTGGGATCCATATGCCATGCACACCAATTTCAGTGTGGTCAGATTGTCTGGAATGAACTAGTCCAATAATCTTAATATATGATTTTTTGAAGAAACTGTAAAGAGACCAATTCTGCCCTAAGATGCACACACGGCTACCAGGGATGAAGCAGGATCCACAAGCATGCCATTAAGGACAGACTTTGGTCCTATGGCTGATCATCAGAAGGCCTTGATATAAAGCTACTACTGCCTCTGGCTGCCCACCAGGCTAACAGCAGCTGGAGGGCAATACTCATATATCAAAGCCAGACCTAGAGTCTGAAGTCCCGTCATCCTGTCTCAGTTGTCAGAAACACACCTGTGTTGTGTATGAGATACTGAACTCTCTTGAATAGCTTTACGGTGGGAGGGCGAGGGCAGCATACAACTCATCAGCTGAAGCAACAAAGGGTGGGCTTTGCAGGTGGGTGGGCTTTGCAGGAGTGCCAAATCTCTCACTGACTGTGGCGGGGTGGGGGGGACAGTTAGGCTTACTCTGCTAAATGTACATTTTCTCATTCTTGTTGGGGAGTTTACTCAACGAGCCATTCTGGCACCTTTGATTCTGCATTGAAGGCACATGCAAATGATGATTTATGTCCTGCTCACTGCCTGTTTGCTGTCATTGTACAAACACAGCCTACACGTAGCCCCCTTTTAATGCACAAACCCTCTACAACTTGGGCCAAAGCCATGGAAAGACTCTCACTGACTTCAGTCGGCCGTGGATGAGGCCCTTAGACCACAGCATTTATTATGTAAACTGCATAGGACCAAATTTTCATTGTCATCGGCATCCAAACCCAAACAGCTGAAATGAGCTCATACGTTTCCAGACACCTGTTTTTGGGTGCCTATATCTTCTGTGCACAAAAACATTGATGTTTGTGTCCCAAACTGCATTTCCAGGAGCAAACTAATAGCAGTGGGGCACCATCAATAAATACAGTTGTGTTTATTTACATCTGAGTTTCTGAGTTCTCATAACTTTGGTTCCCAAAAGTATGTACGTGAAGAACTTGGGAGCACACTAGCGTGAGTCAATTTTTAGTGGGAAAAATGAAATACCTTTTGTTTGATCATTATAAATATGGTGAGGAGAAGCAGCAAGCGGACTTTATACAGTAGAATTTAAGGATGATTTTGCAAGGAAGGAAGACACACACACATAAAAGCACAGTGGTGATTTATATCTCAACAATGCCCCTTTACAAAGGGAACTCTATGGGAGATGAGAAGTGCCAACAAATCAGAACAGAACCCTCTGCTACTCTTTCTGTTTTTTTGTTTCATACTATTCCCAGAGATGCTAAGTTCCACATGACCTTGAATTATAAATATGATCCACTGGAAAATAGGAAAGTTAATTGCCTGGATCCTGTCACAGATCTGTCACTTTTTATTGCTGAATGTTCATTCCAGCTACAGAAAATTACTGTGTGAGGAAGTTAATCTAATTCAGTGTCTCAAATACATCTTCTTCTATTAACTAAAAGAGAGCAGCATTTTGGTAGTGACAGTGGGTGAAATCCTGGCCATACCGGAAATCACTGGGGGTTCAGCCATTGACTTTAGTGGAGCCAGGATTTCAACCATTATGATTGTTTATTTTGGTGAGAGATTTAAAAATGGTGTCATAACTTCAGCATAAAAGATAGATCTTTCCATTAAGGCCCTGATTCAAGGAAGCATCCCTATGCAGGAAAGCATTTAAATGCATGCTTAACTTTAAGCACTCGCTTAAGCCCCAAGCACATGTTTAAAGTTATACAAGCGCTGACATGATTTCCTGAATATGGATGGACTTAAGTGTGTGCGTAAATACTTTCCTGAACTGGGAGCTTAAAGACTTGATGGTAATCTCCCAGGTCAGTAACAATGTCCCACATGTCCCCCCACAGAATTCCCTCCTGTGAAAATACCTATGGCAGTAGGTGGCAATTTTCAAAGTTGTTAATGTTCAGAACTGGCTTCTGAGCATTCACCCCACCACTCCTATTGCAGAATGGTTAGCACCCTGCCTTCCTGAAAGGAAGCACTAACACACCGTCTTTACACCAGCTCCTAAATCTCCCTGACAGGCCTCATCAGCTGCTAGAGGCAAGGGGTTAAATTTGTCTGATCAGCAGAAAAATGGCAGTCCGGAATAAAAATAACTCAGATGTAAGTGACACTTTCCCCGAGAATAAGTGTGGGTAATTCAATAAAGCACCTGCCCAGAGATCACTCTCTTCTCAGGGCAAGGGAGGAGCTGTGCAGCATGTTGGAATAAAAATTGGAGCACTTTCCTAAGGCTGAATGGGCAATCGGGGGACTGCTGGGAATTTCCCGGTAGTTGCAAAGGAATCCTTACCTGAGGAGTTCCCAGCCTCTCTATTAAAGGAACCAGGTGAAGTGGGGCATATTTGGCTTCGAGACGCTTCATGCGTACCTCCAAGCGTTCTCCTTCTGTCAAGCGAGCAGCAAACAGTGACATAAGACTAGGCAGTGACAAGCTGGCATTTCTGCAGAATCGCCCGGAGCTGCCTCCCCACGATCGTCTGCTCTGACTCTGGCTCAGGGGGTCAGAACACCAGCGGGAAAGGGAATCGGGTGACGTGCTGCGGAAGGGGGTGTGATTACAGTCTCCGCACTAGCAGCTTCATTGTGAGTTTGTAAAAGGGCCCTGTTTTGAAAGCACAAATCTGACTATTATCAATCAGCTGTGGCGCATTTCATGCTGTCATTCTCCAGACCCGCTTGCACATTGCTAAATGGCTTCTAAAGTGGAAAGAAATGGAATGGCTAACGAGTACTTCAACTTTGGTAACTAGACTATAAACATCCTGGCTGACACTTGTCCTCCACCTGACTTTCGACTGCATCATTGTCTATGAAAGGGCAGAACGCAGCGTAAGAAACAAATCTGCAACATTAAGGGGGGTGATTCTCGGTATGGGAATAAGCACTGATCTCTGCTTCCCTCTTGACTTCTTACCTTTGATGTAGACCCTGGGCAAAATATTTTGGAAGGGAGCAGCATGCAGCAAATCACAAACTTCTTCCTGGGACTGAGGCAGGAGGAAGAAAAATAAAATAAGTTAAAAAATTCCTTAAGGGACTGAGTATATGGCTCAGGGGGTTGGCGAGAGCACATGGACCCGTTCACCTCTAGGGCGCGCATTCAAATCCAGCCCAATAGTAACGTAAGAGGTCTGAACCCCTGTGAAGTGAAACTGGAAAAAAGTACCTGCCCAAAGCCCTTTAAACTAAACCAGAAAGGTTTGTATAGCTCCATTAAATAACTTCCTGTCTGTACAAGCCCAGAAGGCTATATAGAGCACTCACTGACTCCGAGTCTAGAAGCACATGAAGGAAATGATTTCCGTTTTACTCTAACTTGATGACTTCCTATCATTTATTTTCTAAGGATCTCAAGACAGTCTCTTGATAGGAAGAACTTGTTGGCTTAATTGCTGCAAGGTGTGTGTGTGCATACATATACGAATCCTAGGGGCTGTTATTGAACCTTACATAGTATGTTCGTTTGGATTTAGTTCATTTGGATAGACATTTACAGCCAATACTATCAGACCAAAGGTGTGGTGCACCCCAGGCAGACTAGAGAAGGCATACAAAAAGGGCTAGAAAAGAATAACAAAATGAGATGCCACTTGGAAAAACACATGCCAGCACACTTGGGGGAAATTAATCCAAAACACAGACATACAAGAGGGAGAAACCTGGAAATAGTAATACTGAAAGAGTGATGGCCGACAACAAATTGTATATGAATTTGCAATGGGAGACGGCAGCAAGGAAAATGGAGAGGTTACTTACCCAGTAGCTGGAGTTCTCGGAGATGTTTTCTCCCTGTGGGAGTTCCACTTGCAACTGTGTGTCTTTGAGTGGCGATTTTTCTTCAGCAGTGTCCATGGGTCTGCACCTGTGGCCTACGTATTCTCAGGCTCTGGACTGAGGTTATACAGGGAGGGGTAGATTCGCCACCACACCACTTCCTTCTCAACAAGTTCAAAGGCAAGAACTCAAAGGCAAAGGGGACAGGAAGGTGGGCTGTGGAGCACCATAGGGATAAAACCTCTGAAAGAACTCCAGTTACAGTACAAGGTAAGTAACCTCTCCTTCTTTGAGTTATTGACCTTATGGGCACTTCACATTTGGTATCTCCCAAGGAGTACACCTAGGAGTACACCAAGGAGGAGGGTGCTGAGAAGACAAGTTCAGAACAGTTCAGAGAGTGGCCTTACCAAAGGCTGCGTCTGATCTGGAGACAAGGCCATGAAGTTTTGAAGGATACGTGGAGAAGGGAACAACGCCCCAAGAGTTCAAAGGCGGGCGGGGGCTTCTCAAGGCACGGAGAATTAATTAACCTCCCAAGGTGGAGTGAGCTGCCTGATGTGAGGGAAGACGTTGGTCGATTCCTTCAGGAATCTTGTGGTGGTAGGAGGAGCACAAAATGAAACTCCTTCAATTGGCTGGCAACAGGCTCCAATGGCAGCTTGGTGGACTTTAATAGAGCTGAATGAGAAGCCTTGGGTTTTTATATGTAACAGGTAGTCAAGCCCAATAGGGAGGTCAGTCTCGGATGGGCTGTGCACACTAAAGCTGGAAACACTTCCACTTTTACAAGACCGCTTTTGTCATGGGCTTCTGACTGTTCCACAGTTCCGCCTGCAGCTCAAGAGGACAATTCTGCTCCAGGCTCAAGAGCCGTTGAGGAGCCATGCATGGAGGTGTAACAAGGCGAGATTGGAATGTGTCACAAAGCCTGACTTCGGGGCCAGGAGGTCTGTCACCAGGGGGAGGAGAAGAGGTGACATCAGAGCCAGAGGAACCAGACCTGTCTTGTAGTCATGTTGGGGCTATAAGGATAACCACTGATTTCTCTTCCTTCAGCTTGTTCAAGGCAAGGAGCAAAGGTGTTGGAGGACAGGGATATAACAGCACTCAAAGCCAATGAGTGAGGAAGGCATCTCCCAGGGAATTGCAACTAAGTCCTCTTCTTGAGCAGAAGCCGTAGTAGCAGGAGTGATTGCACGTCCTGCCTCAAGCAACCCTTGTGAAAAGGATCCCTGAAAAAGGACAAGAAAGGGGAGGAGGAATTAAAAGGGACGTTGTAGCCTGATGAAATTACTTCCAGCATCCATCAATCCAATGTGATGAGCGTCCAGGAAGGTGTGAAATGGGAGAGACACTCCCTATAGGGTGGGTGGGGAACAGGATGGTGCAGCATAGGATCCACAGAGTGGGGGAGGTTTGTGGCCCTTGACCAAAGGGTCAAAATGGCCTAGGTAGCAGATGGCCCCTTCTTGTGATACCTGGGCCTCTTTTTATGTGGTTCAGTTGGTTTCTGAAAGATGAAAAACTAAACCAGGTGAGACTGCTGGGCCATCAGCAACTTATTTTCTTTTGGTCGCAATGATGGAAGTATCCGGGGATCACAGGTCCCCCAGGAGTCCTTGAGAGCGTGTAGGGACTTGTCAGTTGCATCACTGAAGAGCTGGGACTCTTCAAAGGGGAGGTCTTCTACAGTATTCTGCGCTTCTCAGGGGGAGACTGGAGCACTGCAGCCAGGAAGCTCACAGCATGACTAGAGCAGTAGCCAGAGAGCAAGCTGCTTTGTCAGCTGCACCGAGAGATGCTTGTAGAACTCACATACCTCTTTGGTGTGGTGTTCTGTCCCATCTAGTGGCACCAAGACCACTGAAAGTGAGAGAGAGAGAGATTGAGTCTGCTCTACAGTCTGAGCTAACAATCAGTTGGCTTTTAGCTCATGCGGTAGAGGCTCATGCACTGAGGTCCCAGGTTCGATCCCGCCCACCGACGACCGGGTCTGTCGGTGTTACACTTGCTAGGACACTTTGGCAATGGTCTGTCCTTCAGAGATGAGGGCTTGAAATTGGTCCTTCTGATCCTGTGGCAGATGTTCAATACATTGTGAAAATTTGGTGTACTCTTGCGGCCGAGCAGATCTAAGCGGTTAGGGTCTCTGTCATTGGGGTGGATCTCGACTGGTCCTCTCTGTTCCTTATGTTTACGGCATTAACCACTGGGAGGTTGAGGGTGTGAAGAGAAAAGTGGTATTTGGAGCCCTTGGCCAGGATTTAGCATTTTTTGTTAGTCCTCAGACAGGTGGGTGGAATGGTGGCAGGTGTTTGCCAGATGTCACAGACTGGTGACAAGAGAGCATCACTTACAGGCATTGCTCATTTGCCTGGAGATGTGATGTGGATGGAGGATATCCACTCTGATCCTTCCTAGCGGACTTCATAGAGTCTCAGCCATGCTCCTCATCAGGCCCTGAAACATTCGAAATTTGTCCATGTAGGATGGTGGAGGGAGTGTAAATGCCTCATCCACAGACGACGAGGATTTGTTGGAAGGAGGTGCTTTCTCATCAGCTCTGAGCTCCTTGAAATCTCCCTGAGGATGGGGAGCTTGCTGGGGAAGAGGATCACCGGGTGCCAGGGCCTGCTACCCCTGACAGGCCCTTTTACATGAGGGCATTCCATAACACTGATCATCGTAGGAGGCCCAAGGGCCCCAGAAAGCCCATTTTGATGGGGCATAAGGAAAGGGAGCAGGACCCCCCAGGTTGTACCTGTCAAAGTTGGCAGGGCAGGTGATGACTAGTTCCTGGAGTGATGTCATCAGAGTAAACCGCCAGGGAGGGAGGTTGGAAAGGGATGGTGGTTGAATCTCAGGCAGGGAAGCCCGATTCTGAAGATGTGCCATCCCCTGTGCCCAACAGAGGGGCTACGAGTGTCGATACCAGCAGTCGAGTAGGTGCTGGCATTGGAGTCAGTACCACCGGCCGAGCTTTTGTGGGAGGATGTGCCGGACCGACTGATAGGTTGGAGCAGGCGGGTATGTTGGCTACAGGACCTCTGTCACATGGAGGTTCTGGTGGGAGAGGAATGAGGATGGCATGGATGTAGTA
The DNA here is from genome assembly GCF_009764565.3 of Dermochelys coriacea. Lineage (NCBI taxonomy): Eukaryota > Metazoa > Chordata > Testudines > Dermochelyidae > Dermochelys > Dermochelys coriacea. The sequence continues at coordinate 3,130,031 of NC_050075.1, forward strand.
CTCCTCCAGCTGAGGTGAGCCAAGCAGTACCAGAGATGATCCAGATGAGCAGTGTGCATGCTCCTTATGCCTGTGGCCCTCAAAAGATGCCATATTTGGGGCTAGTGGTTTCTTTGAGGAGTCTCTGTCTGGAGGTCTGCTTAACAGGGGACTCAAGTCTCTCCTTAGAATGTCTGGAAGCCTCAGAAGTTGCCCCTTGATCTTCGCTCACTGCAGCTAAAGCCAAACACATTGCCAGAGTATTTGGCTGAAGCCAATGCAGATGGGGGGGACTGATCCTCAGGGCCGCCCAGAGGGGGGGCAATTGGGGCCCCAGGCCCCGCAGGAGCCCCCACGAGAGTTTTCGGCGGCACTTCGGCAGCGGGTCCTTCAGTGCTGCCAAACACACCAGGAGTGAAGGACCCGTTGCCGAAGACCCGCTGCCGCTTCTTCTGCTCTTCGGCGGCAATTCGGCAGCGGGGGTCCTTCCACTCCATGTCTTCGGCGAAGTGCCCCAAAGACCTGGAACAGAAGGACCCCCACCGCCGAAGACCCCAGGCCCCCTGAATCCTCTGGGCGGCCCTGTTGATCCTTAGGGAGCACTCCGTAAGGAGCATCGTCAGTCTGTCCTCCTTCAGCTTCCCTGAACTACTCTTGAGCAGACCCTGCGCTTTGAAGGGATGTGCGACTCTCCACAGCAACAGAGGTAGCTGGGTTGCCTGGCTCTGAGAGAGAAAGACCTGTGGCAGGTCTGGCAAGGTTAGAAGCCCAGGTTTTGGGCATGACTTGCAGAAGGGAGGCTGCGGGCAAAGAGGCTGAGGGTAGCAGATGCCCTAGCCATGGCCAACAAAGAATGGGGGTGGCAGGTGCCAAAGGCACAAATTTGTGCCAGAGGGGGAAAACTCCCAAGAATACTCAAATAAAAGAAATATAAATAAATTTAAGTAAACAAAACGAGGTAATGGATAGCTAGAAGGTTAATCTAGCAGACAGCATAATGCTCAGTCTCTAGCCACAGAAAGTTGAAAAAGAACTAGTTGTGGTAGGTCTGCCCTCCCCTACATACCCTTGTCTGGAGCACAAGGATGCGCAGGGTGCAGGTGAGGACCCACAGACACTGCTGAAAAAAATCTCTGATCAAAGGCACATGGGCACCTCATATGGAGCACCCATAGAGACATAACTCAAAGAAGAACAAAGTGATTTTGGGCTGCATACATAGAGGCATTGTTGCACAAAGAGATTTTGGTCTGTTTCCGGGCAACTCTGGGTAGGACATGCATTTGGGGCTGGGCATACCATAAAGAGTCAGCCAGGACAGAGCTGTGAAAATGATCAGGGGCCTGGAGGGAATGACTCAGTTAGGTCTATTTTATTGTGCAAGTAGATCTTCCCGTTTGGGATGCCTTGGCGGAGGGCCCATAACCCTGACAATACACTGGTAATAGTCTGTGGCGTGGTGGGACCGTGGTGGGAACAGAGCCGTGAATGCTGTAGCGTGTTTGTGAGAGTGCAGGGTGTGGCAGTCAGCACTGGAGGTGGAGGGAAGGGGATGGCATCTTGGGTCCTATATGGACACTGCGGTTTGTGGCACAGAGAGTTCTGGGAGTGGGCACAGAAGCATGGCATGGGCATGGCATGGCGTATTGCTACTATGTTGGCAGAAGCATTCTCTTGTTCGGATGCAAATTCTGTCCCTGCTACTTCAACCCTGAAACATGTCCCGATGGGGAAATTATTTTCTCCAGCTGCTGCCTGTATTCCCCCATTTTCTGAGCAAGAATTAGGAATGTCAATAACACCTGTCTCCTCCCTCCAACCAAGGCTTCCTGCCTTACAGCACAAATTTGAGTATCTTATTGATAAGGAACAACAACAAAAACTGTGTGTCTGTGTGGGGTAGTGGGGGAATGGAAGCTACTTCCCCACCTTAACTGTAGCATTCACTATCAGCCAATAGTCTAATGCAATATAATAGCTCAACTGCTACCATAAAACAACAGTAAGAGCAATTACATCCAAGGCATTAGACTCCACTACAGGGAAAATTATAAAGCCGTTAGGCAATTAGTCTGATCTAATCTGATTGAATCCTCCCCATACTCTGTAACTCTGATCAGATGGTTCCTTTCATGATGTGGACAGGAAAATAAGATATCCTAAGATGTCTTCTGGAACAGCATCTCATGCAAGGCATGACACCTTGTGCCTTGTCATGGATGAACCTGGAAAATGACTGTCTTTGCCAGTCTGCATTTTAAACATGGGATTAGGTGCTCCTTAATAAATCAATGACTTTGTCACTGGATAAAAAGGAAGTTCCCCCCACATCCTCCCACAAAAAAGGAAGTTCCTAATTAAAATGTGTGTGAATTTTTGATGCTCATGTGGACATGGGAGTCTCTCCATTGACTTCAGCTGATGCTGGATTAGGCCCTAGTGGCATAAGAGAGAGCCAGGCGTGAGTGGGAGTAAGTATTGTGGTACCATCCTGGGCCCACTCTGCCAGGCCACCTCCATTATGTCCCATAATCCTTTGTTCAGCTTCAGACCTGGGCCTTTTTTGAGCAGATGACGGTCAATCATGCTTAGCTACCTGGAGCTCTTTGGATGTAGACATATACTGAGTAGGCTGAGCCCATCCAAACAATTTCACTTGGGACTGGATGGAGATTTAGAACTCAGCTTCCCAGAGAGGAAAAGCCAGAGTGTCCACCTCCTGTGCCACCAAGCTTCAAAGCTTTTCAGCACAGAAGGGCCCTATAGCCTCACGTTCTCATGGTGGGTGGAAACTGATGCCTTCCCAGTACAGAACTATGTTAAGTTCTGAATGAAATTCCTTATTGAAGAACTTAAAGATCAGAAAGACGTGATACAGGCTGGTTATGGAAACCCCACCAATATGGACTTTGATGGTAACCTTCCCAGATGGGACCTGGGAAGTTTACTTGTGTTTCCTGGACTGCCCGCGTGCTGCTGATACACTCTCAGTCTCCATGGCAACACAAGAATGCTTTTCCACACCAATGGAGCGTTATTGCTACGAGACCCCATAATGTACACTTCAGATAGTCATTTCAAGGTCAATCCCCCCGCACATCCAGCCTGGGGATCTGACCGGGAGGAGGGATCAGAGCCCCAGCAGAGCATGGGAGGAGAGCAGGATACATTTGGCTGCTATCATTATATAGGGGCACATTTGTGTATCTATAGTTTTCTTAACAAAATGTAATGTAGGGCTCCTGGGAAGTGCTGGGTGGACAGTACAAGAGACTGACTGTGTATCTAGTGCATACTCGCTGTGTATCGAATGCATACTCGCTGTGTATCTAGTGCAAAAGAGCACAGACAGCAGCAGCAGCTCATGTGGCCTCCCCACAGCTCTGACCAACAGGGTCAACCCAGAAAGGGTGGGTCTCCACTGCAGTTAGCCAGAGTAATCTACACTGGAGTTAACTCCTCTTGCATTAGCCTCGTGGCCACAGTGCAGAATACCACTCAAGCTGCACTGAAGGGTTGTGTTAGCAGCAGAGGAAGCTGGGCTGGCTCAAGCTGTAGCCTACACACCCAATGGGCTAGCCCACTTCAGTTAAATGCTCTGCTGCACTTGAGCTAAGGGGTTTTGTATGTGGATGGGGCGTGAGTCAGGGAAATGCTCAAGCTGTAACTCGAGTTAGCTTTGCAGTGGAGACAAGCCCCGAGAAATCTCACCAGATCAGCAGTTCTTGTGAGAGTCCTTCTGTTTGCGGCTTCTTCATTATTATTATTTATTTATATTGCAGTGGTGCCTAGGTGGCCAAGCTGGGGATCAGGGCCCTTTGGTGCTCAGCACTGTACAAACAGAATAAACAGATGGTTCCTAGAACTGGATCTAGGAAACAGGCACCTCCTGATTCTGGGTCTGAGCTGAAATCTAAACCACCTCAGGTAGCTCTGGATCTTGGATCTAAAAGTAAATCTTCCAGAATTCAGATCTCAGGTTCCATTTCAGGGCCATTTCTAAATTAAATATCAGTGAGTTCTTTCCTTGCAGGCTGCCCTGGCTGTCAGGTCCACAAAACCAGCCTGTTTAGTGTTGCTCCTACACCTTTAGATGACACACACACACAAAAATAACCCAACCCCAGTGAGATGGTGAGTAGAGGTGAAGCTGTAGAGTGTAACCTGCTGAAATTAGAGGTTTTGCCTTACCAGGGCCTGCTCTATGAGGAGGCAGAACAGAATAGCATTGCCCACTTCTCTAAGGCTCTGGAATACATCAGTCTTCAGCTCTGCATACTCAATGATGTCCTTCAGCTGGTGATGGAAAAACTCCAAGATTCCTAAATAGATACATGAAGGGTAAGACGATCAGGAAAGGAAGAGCAGCAGAACCAAGCTAACCAGTGGCTCATGCAAAGAGCCAGTCAATGCCTAATGTTTCCTGACCACTAACTGTGATCCTGGATTAATTATAAATAACCCCCCTCTTTATGAAAGGTCTGCAACCAATGAGCATGATTCTCCTCTCACACCTGAGTAAATAAGGAAGAACTCACTTGATGTCAAAGGAATTGCATAGATGTGAAAATAGTAGATAGGAGAATCAGAACTGTCCTGAATGCCTAACTGTTCTGGATGCCTACCTGGACCAAGCAAATCTTCCTGACTGCCCCTATTAGCAAAAAGTTAGTGGTATTGAAAATAAACTTTACATTTATTCCTGGAATCAGTACAGCTTTTGGGTCAGCAACAACAAACCTATAATAATGTAGTTTAAAAAAACCTTGAAAGCAAAACAAAATACTTTTTTAAATGTTCCAGATCAGTGATTCATGTTTCCATACAGAAACTTTCAATAACTTGCAAACCATAGGGGCTTTTGACATATAGTACATTCTGTCATCGGTCACAAAACATCTGATGCTGGCTCTCATTTCCACAGCTAAAAAAGATGCATTATGGAGCCACAGGAGCTGCTCCATAATTAAAGTTGTAGGATATTTTTCTTTAAAGGCCAGATTGCAATCCCATTCCCAGCTTTCACAAGCAGGCTTCCTTCAAATGCTGCATGTACAAATTCTAGCAACACATGCTTTAGAGCGTTTGAGGTGCATCAGACAAGAGATCTAGGAAATATAATGTGCTAAGCCTTGTGATGTTTAATTTAATGACAATACTATATATTTATACATTGCTAAAGTGCTCTTCACTGTAACATCTAGACAGTCTTATAACACATCATTTTAAGGACTTGGAGAATAAGCCAATAATTGCTTAGTTAATACCTTGTGTTTGAATTAATGCTGCATGTATGAGGGGGGAGGCATGCTACATTACGTATCCTAGCACTGACCTGGAGATCCATATTCATGTCTTGGCAAGCGGCATATTTTGGGCATCACCTCTATCAATGTTTTCACATACTGCAGAATGGTGCCCTGTAACTGTCGGAGATAAAAGGAGATAAATTAACTTGAAAGGATGAGTCTCTACTCAGAGCACGTTCATTTTAAAGGGGCAATTTTTCTGGACTGGCTAGTGGCTACCAGAGCAGAATGCAGTTTTGATGACAAAAACCTCAAACAATGCAAAACTTGCCTGCTTTTTGCTTTCATTATACACATAAAACTCAGCCCACAAGCTGGGGGCTCTTTTATGATTTCACCCTGAAGCCAACTCATGGTTTTCTGTAGTTTCCATCTGAATGCTCAGCTCTGAGCACTGGGTTTGTTTGAACCTGAATTGCAAGCAACATTTGGAGGTGAGAATCCAGTTAGATCAAAAATAGCATAAAAAAGTCTCACTCACAATGGCTACAAAAATCACTCTTCAGCACAGGAAAGATTCCTTCTGCCTAAATACTGATGACTGGATGCATGTTGTTGACATTTGACAGAGAGCATGCTACAGAAAAATGGAATTACACTTCGGGGGAAGGAGGAGAATTAGCCGCTGGAGCTCCAATGTTGTGAATTAAAATGGATAAGAGCAACCAGATTCAATGAAAATGTGTGCTGTGATTGAGTTTTATAACTGCATCCTGTATATATTTTATACAGGATTCTGCACTGAACACAACTTAGCCAGTCCCAAGACTCTTATCTTTGCTCTGACCACTATCAATTTCAGATGCTAGCTAGGGCTTTGTACACTAAGCAAACACAGCTGACCCCTCCAATTACTACTGTGTTTTATGAAAGTTAAGTGAAAGCACTTTGAGATCCTCAGCTTCACACTGCTCCATTAGACAAGATCAAGATGATGTATTAACATTAGAACCAAAAATGAACTGAAGCATTTGCAATGAATACTCTTTGCTGCTCAAAAAATCTCCTTCACAAACGTTTTTCTGGTGGAACATCATGATCAGAAATCATTTTATATGCTGTGAATTAAGGCCTTGGAACTGCACAGATAACATTTCTTCTGAACATCAGATTTATCTTCTGAGAGAAAGCAGAGAAGACAAGAAGAAAGTCATGTCTCTTTCAGCCAGCGTTAAGAGTATCAGGTAGTGAAGGGGAAAATGATAAGATTTTGATAAGAACTCATCCAAACCTTCACACAAAATAGGAATCTTTTTAGAAATTCAAAAAAAAAATGGTATGGCTTGTCTCTTTTTTTAATTTTCTTTAATCTCTTCTCTTCCTTTAGTTATCTAGGACCAGAAGTCCCAAAATGTCACAAATCAGATTGCTCCTGTGCATCAAGATCTATCTAGGTATTTATGTGGGCCTCATCTGGGCAGTATCTGAGCACAATCTGAGCACATTGATAGATTTTACCCTCAGAACATCCCTGTGAGGTAGGGAAATACTATCCCCGTTTACAGATGGGGAACTGAGAGACAGGGTAGGTTAAATGACTTGCTCAAGGTCACACAAGGAGTCTGTGGTTGAACTGGTGTTCGAACCCAGGTCTCGAGTCCCAGTCCAATGCTCTTCCTCCTAGACCTGCCGATAATGTGCAAGAAGAGGCTCTTTTCATGAGGCTTCTAGCCCTGTTGCTAGGCAAAAGAGGCTCAGCGGAACCTGGATATGCTTCAAGTAAATACTGTAACCAACACCCACAATTCTCTTTGAAGTGAATGGGATTCCCTAGCACCTCTGAAAACCAGGCTCCGCATACAGCCGTCTAGCTATGGATGGATGGACATATTTACACACCTTAATAGAAATATTTTGGCCAAAAGTATCCAAAGCCTAGGCTGATTATCTGACCCAAGCCTCCCACAACAGTGAGGTTTGCCCATCACTTGTTCCAGGCCCATAATTACCAGGCTTTTGACGATCTTCAGCAGCTCCTCCATCACCACTGCGATCCCTTGATAGCCTAGGAGCCGGCATATTGTCTTGAAATGAGGAGGCCCCACGAAGTTGCGGTAGGAGCTGTAGATGTGACTGTAGGCAATGTTCAGTGGCTGAAAAACGAGAGGCACACAGACAATTATGGAGACAGGTGCATTTGCAAGGATGATACCGAATACTCTTTTCCAGGCAGTGTTTTATGTCCCCCCTGTTCTGATACCTTTTACAGAACACATAGGAAACGAATACAGTCCATGGCACACTTCTTTTTTGGGGGAAGGGGCACCATGAATTTTTATTTTATGCCTCGGTTTAGAAGAGCGTTTGAAATTGACACCTCTTTGCGGGCTGACATCCTCAATGATACCTGTGCACTTCTGGCCGAAGAGTTTGTTGGGTGCACAAGAGCAACAGCCTTGGCTTTTGTCTACATACCATATAAATAAGAACTGTTGCTACTGAGGAATCCTTGGCAACAGACGAGTAAATATTATTGCATACTATCTCCCCAACCCTTTGTCTCATTGTGTCCTTCATTCGAAAGCCTGCTTGTCTCTTTTCTGTGTTAGCAAAAGGTCTGCATCTGAATCCTGACCGGAACTTCTGAGCACTGCTATCACTATAACTGTTAGATATGCCTGATGAGGAACGGGGCAGTGGGTGGGGGAGAGGGGAAAGGACACAGGAAAGAAGGGGGGGGGCATGTGCCATCAGCCCTGCAGAGCTTGTCTTGCCTTTCCTTCCCTTTATGCACTACTCCTATAGCCCTTTCCCAATGCTGAGGTTCTTGTTCTCTGCTTCTCTACTTCAGGCTACCCTTACTGCAACCATGGACAGGGCTCCTAAGTGAATCTGTCTCCAGCCAATCTCTGACAATTATTATTAATTACGGTAGCACCTAGGAACTCCAGTCAAGGCTCAGCCCCCACAGGTGGTGTACAGACAGGTAAGAAAGAGGGCAGTTCCTGCCCCAGTCTAGGTGTTGGACAGGATGTGACAAATGGACAAAACAGACAAATGGGGTGAAGGAAGATGGGAGGAGGAGGTTGCAAAATGAACAGCATTTAGCAAATGAACAGAAGTCTTCGCTTGGCACGTGCCTCACTAAACAACTGTAACGTAGGGGAGTAGGAACTACAGCAGATGGTAAGCAAACAGTGTGGGAAAGGACATGAATCAGTTCCCCTCTGTGTCTTGTAGGCGTCAGTGTAGGACTCTAGTTTTCTTGGCATTTTTCCATGTCAGGTTGTGTGCTAGTGTCTGAATTTGGCCCTGTGGGTGGGTCGATGTCTCAAAATGGAACGGTGGGGTTTAGTTTGGCTCCTGGCCCGCAATGAATTTCCATTTGATCTTGGAATAGCCTTGGAAACATGGAGCATGCTGCAGCACTTTTTGTCTCTAGAATATTGGTCGGATCCAAGCAGTGTCGAGAGAAGCCGAAGGGAGAGGAAGGGAAAAGTACTTCAGTTGTGCAATTTGAAAAGGACGCCAAGTCAGTATAATGGAGACAGCTGAATGCTGTGCCTGCCAGGGGCTTGCTCTGAAAAGGACGCGTTTGCATCAGGGTTTGACACCATAAGAAAAGGGCCGTGTTCTCACTTCCTCCGCCCCCCTCCCCACTACAATAACTGCTGCATCGATAAGCAGCGTCAAATATATTCTTCAAATGCCATCTGGCACAAAGCGCCTCTCCCAGTGAAATGCCAATAAGCTCCCTGCCTGTCTTTGGTTAACCAAAGAGATGAGAAAGCAGAAGAGAGGACATTTTTCTGCAGACATGACAAAGGATCAGGTATATACTGTACACTAATGGGATTCCCTGCCATTCCAGTAACGGAGCACATCTTAACCCCGTTTGGCTATGCTACAAGAGGGCAAGGAGTGATGCCCTGCCTGCCAACAGGAGAGGGAGGGTGTGCAGAAGTGGCAGAACAGGACAAATCAAGAACACTCTCAAAAGTCACTGCTTCCACCATCTGCCACACACGTGCTGGTGCTAGCCGTGAGATAAATAGTTATCCTGCAGCGCTGGTGGTCTTACCTGCCCTCGGCCCACTGAGCCATCTCTCACAGACTAATTCTAACATTCCAAACCTCTGAGCAGCTACAAAAACGTGGCATTTTTTTTAAAAAAAGCACCAGCCGTAAAACCATTTCCCCCTTTCTCTCCCAAAGGTAGAATTTCTACTCCCTGACACAATACTCATTTGTTCACTTGTCAATTACTTTAATCAACAAATTAACCATCCGCATCATTTTGTTTAGACCAACAGATTCCTTTCACTGTTCCAAAACCCACTTGCCCATTGGAACTATTAGGAACTAGTTGAAAAGGGGCATGTCATTTGGAAGCCAGGAGTTCCCCTCTTCCTATGGGATAAGGTCCAGGTAGATTGCAGGATGCCATACCCAGAGAACTAGGTATGGGAAAGTTACTGAAGGTAACTTATAGCAGTGTCTAAATTGCATTCATTAAACATTTTTCTCTTTCACCCAGGCCTGTAAAGTAGGGCTCATGGTCATTAGGAGACTGGTCCACAGCCTACTGAAGTGAGTGGAAAGACTGCCATTGGCGGCCATGGCAGAAAGAGTACCGGTAACCGTTTTCATAAACTCTTTAAAGGAGCAGAAGCAGGATGCGTGACTCTTGTAGCACCACATTTGATCTGCCAGGCAGGAGGGAGGCAACCATCCCAAATTCCTGCCAATAACCCTGTTCCACCAGGTCGCATCCAATTACAGTAGCATCAGGTTGCAAAAGCTACAGCAACAGATCATTACAGCCACTGGAACCCTGTAAAACATACTGCTGTGCAGACCAGGTAAGTGAACATGGAAAGGGGGAGCCCCACTGCACTTCCATGCTTTCCCTATAGATTTATCTGCGCACAGAGGCGTTGTGTGCCCTGCATTTTCCATGTCTTTCTAGCACTAGCTACCAGCATGGGGACTTGGGGTCCAGTCCAGGCCAAGAGGTGCTGGGAGTCTGAGGTCCTGTAGAGCAATGGAGGACCTGAGCTGTCCACCCTGACAGCTGACTGATGAAACTGCAGTGTCACATGAGCTTGTCATCGATGGTGGATTTTTCCAAAGCACTCAGTGCTGGCCGAAATCTGCGTCCAGTAACGTCAGCGGGAGCTGACTTCAAAGGAAACAGAGCTGGGACAATGCTGAGCATTTTAAAAATCCCACTCCATGTCTTGTGACGGGCCTTTGCCTTGTTGGAGTCTTGCTCTTGTTGCACAGCTCCCCATTGAGGGTCCGTCTACCCTACAATTAAACACCTGCAGTTGGCCCATGTCAGCTGACTTGGGCTCACAGGCTATGGGCCGCAGGGGTTATGAAACTGCAGTGTAGTCATTTGAGCTCAGACTCTGGGGCCTGTCACCTGGTGTTTAACTGCAGTGTAGTCATTTGAGCTCAGACTCTGGGTTTAACTGCAGTGCAGGCAGACCCTCAGCGGGATACCAAAGTCGTTCTCAAAAAGAAAAGGAGTACTTGTGGCACCTTAGAGACTAACAAATTTATTTGAGCATAAGCTTTCGTGAGCTACAGCTCACTTCATCGGATGCATGTTTTCTCCCATGAAGACACTTGTTCACACTTCCTGCCATCAGGAAGCTGAAGATGGCTCTTTGGAAACATGATGATTCCCGTGATGGGGCAGCATTGCAATCGAAGAGCAATTCCACTGATTGCCCCCTCCCTGGGATGGAGACCTGTTCTCTTCTTGTGCAGCATTAGCATTCCAATAGGCTCCCACCTCTCCAGCTTTCATCCCACTTCCAGATTGCTTCCAGCCGGCTCATGACCAGTGACTCATGGAGCTGGAAAGAAGCTTTTAAAGTTTACTCTTCCTTAAAGGGTATGTGTGGGGGGCACTAGTACTGAAGGTGCAGCCGCAATTCCCATTTAATTGGACACTTCAAGATAATCTATTTTATAACGTGTGTTGCCTGCCAACAAAACAGGATGATTCATTCCTTCCTGTCTGAAAGATGATGTAAATTTCACCACGCTTTATGCAAAGCTATGCGGTGCTGTAATAAAAGGTGTGCATCTACTAATAATACCATGTCTTTGAGCAATTAAAACATAACTCCATTTAAGGGTGAAATGCACAGCTTGGATTAAAGAATGTAGGAGGTAAGTGTATTTTAAGACAAGAAAGCTGAACATGCAAGCTGGCTTCACAGTACCATCCATTCCCCCACATGGGCCCTCTGCCTGCAGCCCTTTGAGCTCTGTGTGCCAGGTGAGTGGCAGCCTGCTCCCTCCTCGAGGTGATGCAGCTCATGATCAAACATGCATCATAAAGCTCTGCTGTTCCAAGCTGATGGCATCTGTGTAAACTTTGGTTTGGGGGCCAGCCAACAGCAGCAGAACAGGGCACGAAGCCAGGCTGCTAGCATGGTACAGGTGTGTGGGCCAGGAGGCCGGGAGTGCAGATAGATTGGGATGTGCAGAGATGGGTCTTGTTCCCACAGTCTCAGAATCCAGAAGGAAATAGCAGTCGGTCTCTCTTTGCCATGTGCCTGGGAGAGTGTGGTGGGAAAATCCCCATTCCACGTTAGGAACTGCCGAGGTGATCAGCTGCTGCTGGGATCCCTGAGCACAGGAGTTAGCAGCAGGTGCAGTAGGTCATTTCCAAGTCTGCAGGCCCACTGCTTGTTGTCACGAATCCCTGTCTGAGCTTGACAGCTCGCCTTAGAGTGAAAGAATTCGATCAGGCCTTAAGCCGCAGAAAGAAAAAATAATGTCACTGTCAAGGTTCCTTCCCCACTCTGAACTCTAGGGTACAGATGTGGGGACCTGCATGAAAACCCCCCTAAGCTTATTTTTACCAGCTTAGGTTAAAACTTCCCCAAGGTACAAACTATTTTACCTTTTGCCCCTGGACTTTATTGCTGCCACCACCAAGCGTCTAACAAATATATAACAGGGAAAGAGCCCGCTTGGAAATGTCTTTCCCCCCAAAATCCTCCCAAACCCTACACCCGCTTTCCTGGGGAAGGCTTGATAAAAATCCTCACCAATTTGCCTAGGTGAACACAGACCCAAACCCTGGGATCTTTAGAACAATGAAAAAGCAATCAGGTTCTTAAAAGAAGAATTTTAATTGAAAAAAAGTAAAAGAATCACCTCTGTAAAATCAGGATGGTAAATACCTTACAGGGTAATCAGATTCAAAACATAGAGAATCCCTCTAGGCAAAACCTTAAGTTACAAAAAGACACAAAAACAGGAATATACATTCCATTCAGCACAACTTATTTTATCAGCCATTTAAAGAAAACAGATCTAACGCATATCTCACTAGATTGCTTATTAACCCTTTACAGGAGTTCTGACCCGCATTCCTGCTCTGGTCCCGGCAAAAGCAACACACAGACAGAGAGAACCTTTGTTTCTCCCCCCTCCAGGTTTTAAAGTATCTTGTCTCCTCATTGGTCATTTTTTTCAGGTGCCAGCGAGGTTATCCTAGCTATTTAAATCTTTACAGGTGAAAGGGTTTTTCCTCTGGCCAGGAGGGATTTAAAGGTGTTTACCCTTCCCTTTATATTTATGACAGCCACACACCTGAACCCTCTTGAAAATGAACTTCTAACAAAAAGCCTTGCTAGGCAACCAAGTTCACCTTCGGAAATAGGAGAGCCCAGTCCCTCCCTGTAGGGAATGCATCATATTGAACTGATACTACCTAGTTTCTCAGCCAAAGGGCCAAAAAATCTCCTCCAGAAAACATAAATGCCCAGTCCGATGTGGTATCCACTGCACATACACAGCACAGAAAATATGTCCTTTGTGAAGGGATGTGTCCAGATGTTTTTATCTTAATATGACAATCCTATAGGCTGCTGTTGTTATTTATCAGGACTGAGGTTCTCAGTAGAGGAGGATAGCGGGGAACATGCCTGGCGCTTTTGCTAGCAGTGGCTGTGATGCACTCTGTATAGCACAGGAACGTTCCTTTAATCCAAGGTGATCACTAAACCCACTGAGCAGAAATTGTGATCAATGTGTCACCTTTGGCACTCCCAAACATGCTGCCAATGCCCTGCTTCTCACTGAAAAAAACATTGGCCTGTTTCCTGCTGCCCAATCTGGGCTTTGGAGTGACAGACCAGGTACCACCTCCTGAAACACACAAAGCAAGCCCTGGAGGATAAACAGCCCCAGCTGCTAGCACCACCTACTGGTCCCACCAATCCAGAAGCCCTTGTGCAGCTTCTGAATATATACGACCAGAAAAAGTTGTAACTTACACCATTTGGGTACAATTACTATTTATATAATATATAACAACACAGGCACATATGGCACTTTGAGGGCATCTGCAAGATAGGTTAATTAACTCAGGTGAGTGAGTCAGGTAATGCAAAAAAGCTAATGATTTCCACTGAACCTATCATGATCCTGATTCAGGCGGTGCTAAGAGGAGGACAGGTGCACATGAATATACATAAACGATGCATGATCAGAAGCATTTACAAAGTTAAGCAGCAGTTAACAAGCAGAGAAGTGGGCTGTCGGTAATTTTACATGCTTTGTGTGGGAGCCTTGGGAACCCAATGCTGGCTGAACAGTGGAGAATGGCCTGATTTCTACTGGACACTTGGAGCCAGACTGATAAAGGTGTGTAGGCGCCTAAATAGGAGTCAGGTGCCTAAATCCCTTTTACAATCTGTCTCTTATTCTGTTTCCCACTTCTGGAAAAAAAAGGAAACTCCTTCCTCCTTCCCTGGGTGCTCAGGTCTAAGAACTGACTGTATCACTCATGGGATATGGTTGCCTCTGAGTTCCTCCCCACTTTCTATCGTAGAGTGGAAAATCCACAGTACTTGTCTTTGATGTGTGTTGGAACACAGTAACCCAACTGAACTGTAATGCAACCCACTAATCCATGGAATTCTAACCGATGCACTTGGATCATGGACTTCCTCGAGGGTAGGTTCACTCTGACAAGGGACTTGCTACAGCAGCATGATGAGGTTATACATATATTTATCACAAATTATCAGGGCCTCCTTTGAGAAGCCACATCCCTGCTTGGATATAAAACAACAAAAGAATTCTGACTTAGAGACACCCCTACACATTCACACCCAGAGCTCTTATTTAACTAAAACAAAGGAGATTACCAAACCAATGAAGAGCTTTGGTAGGGTTAGAAACTCTCCTGCTCTAGGGCATGAGCTGACCTCTGACTTCTGGGGATCCAGAAGAAATTTCGGGAGGGGAAAGGGGAGGCAGCAGGTTATCACATCACTGCTTACTATAGAGTTTCTTGCACCTGCCCCAGAAACAGTTGGTACTGGCCATTGGTAGAGATGCTATCCTGGATTAGATGGGCCCTTGTTTGATCAATCTGGCTATTCCCTTGCTCCTATACAAGATGATGAAACTAAACTTTCCATTGTCTCCTGTTTCTAGAACAAAGGCTATTGATGAACAACCAAAGTATAATTCTGACAAGACAGCAGGCAGGGAAGCCTGTTGAACTCAGCCTTGCAGGAGCCCCGATGAGTGAGTCCCTTTGTGTTGCATCATCCCTCCATACCCCGTGTTCCTCTTGCCAGCTTTCCCCCCTGCAGGCAGGACTCTGCTTGGCTGGCAGCATGAAGCCAGGGGAGCACCTTTTCCCCGCTGCCCCTGAAGGGAGGGCTGTCCTAGATTAAGAGCCTGAAGCCAGGTGAGAGCTTGTTCACTTTCATCTCGTCAGTGACTATTTCCATCCCTGCTCTGGCAACGGCTGTTTGATGGACACAGAAGGGAGGCAGCTTGACCTTGGAAGGTTAAGCAATGGGATGACTAAGTGGAGAGCAGGAGCTGCAGATGCTTCCTGATGTAAAATAGTTCTTTACTCTCCACATTGCCTGGTGCGTTCACTCGCTGCTGACATCTGAAGGAGTGCTCACAGACTGCAGACTCATTGACTGAGAACGCCAAAGACTGGATCAAAATGTTTGATGAGGAAGCTGCCTTTACTGCTCTGCTTCAGACAGCGGGGAGACACTGCCTGGAAGAGCTGGGTCCATTATGGCAAGTTTTTCCTTTCCCCCTTTATCTCTAGGCTTGGCAGAATTTGATTTTTATTTTGTTATCACTTTGACAGATAACATCCATGTTTATTTTTTCACACCTTTTAATTTTGATCTATTGAAATTTTCACAGTTGGGGGAAATTATGCAGGAGGTCAGGCACTGTGGGGGGGGGGGGTGCCAGACAATAATGATTTAGTGACAGTAGACATCGAGATTACAAAAGTTAAAGCTTTATAACCACACAAGGTGTCAACACCACATGGAAAAATATACAAAGTAAATATCCTTAAATCAAACTTTAAGAAGTTCTCAAGCAGCATTTTCCTTATTTTTGTCTATCTGTACATTTCAATTATTAACGATGGAAATATTCTTTTGTTCACTTGCATGTGTGTGTGGTGAAATCAACGTTTACCTACATTTACTAATAAAAATCAAATGCTTCCAAGCCTATTTATCACCAGTGACTCCGACAGCTTACATTGTGCACATCCTACAGTTGCCTTCCCATCTTTCCCTCTAACCAGATGGGATGGAGTCATTTCTAGGCCCCTGTGGCTATGATTTTTGAAAGGAGCCTGCCTAGATCCCATTGAAATTCAATAGAAGTTGGATGCCTTTGAAAATCGCTGCCAGGGCTGCTTCCAGGCAAAGCGGAGTACCTGGAGAAAAGATCAGCTGATGCCCCTGTAGCCTGGGTCAAGGACAGAGTGTCAGCTAGATTTTCCTGACAGTTTAAAAGTCACCGAGATCTTAAGATTAAAGACAAGCCACTAAGTGACAGAGTTTTAATAGGCGACACTTTGCTTTACTGGAAATGGTATTTTATATTTACATACTACAGCATCTCTGACCCTGAAGAATCTCCAAATACTTCCCAGAGCCTCCCAGAAAGGCTGGCACCTCAGGGTGAGCGGGTGTCAGTACCTTACCTTGCTATAGTGCTGGGAGAAGGCACTGCAGCAGTCCCCATCCTCTTACTAGTAGTACCTCCATAGAATCAGAATCACAGAAATGTAGGACTGGAAGGGACCTTGACAGGTCAGATTTGTTCCCTGGGGAACAAATATTTAATAATGGGCTCTTCAATCTAGCAGTGAAAAGTCTAATGCAATGCTCACAATGGTCCCTTCTGGCCTTGGAATCTCTGAACCTATGAAAGCCATTTAGAGAACTGATAATGGTGCTGAGACAAAAGGAGGCTGGGGGCTGGCTGCCTGCAGTCGCTTTCCTGCTAATTAGCCCCCATTTTAAAAAAAAAGCCAGAAAACAAAACTACCATGTCTGGTTCTTTCAGCTTCATGGACAAATACTAATCCCAGACAAAAGCTTATAGGGACAGCACTCACCAATTCATTGAAAGATGCTTGACTACAGTTTCCTATTGGTTGCTATGGCGAGTGATGATGCAATCAAAGAAGGGTATAATACGAGACTATGGAGAGGTGATGGATTTAATCAGCCCACAACCAAGGGAGTTATCCAGGGATTCTGGCTGTGTAGAGGAAGGCAAGGCACCGCAAGCTCAGATTCATGCCTCATGATTGAACATTTATTGGCCACTGCTTAAGATAAATGCCGAGAAAGGTAAATAACTTTTTAATGATTAGGTAGCTACTCAGTTATGTGTGCATGTATTTAGTTGTTCATGAAAGGAAAGTAGGATACAGAGCAATTGTTAAGATGAGATTTTTTGAATTAAAGAATAACATAGGAAAAGAGAAAGAAAGCAAATTAAAAGAGAGAAAATCCAGATGGATAGCATTAGTCTAGTTAGCAAAGAAGTAAATATTGCCTACAGCAGGGAGAGAAGAGCTGAACGTTTCTGCTTTATAGAAATGAATTTGCATTGAGGAATTGATCCTGCAGTGAAGTTAGGAAAGGGATTAGGTGACTCACTAGAGGGGCCCTACAAAATAATCCCTGACTGAAGCTAAACGGTAGATTTCAATAAAATTCACCTGCTGAATAAGCATGGTGGTAAAAGTCTATTTCCTGACTATATTTTATTAATTTGACTACTGTTGTTATTGAATTTATTTGTATTTCAGTAGCAAGCAAGCTCCCCAATCAGGATCCCTGACTGGCACAACACATGGCATATCGGCAGATCTGGTGCTTTCTAAAGCAACAAGTTAGCGACTGAAAATGCCATGAGTGCTTAGGCAAATACGACAGTTACCGGGCACTTTTCCAGTGAGTGCTACGGAACTTTGATTTACAGTCCAAATGTTTATTGGAAGCTTAAGCAAGAGAAAGACTTGTGTTGAATCAGTAACTAGTTTAAGTTAACCAAATTTGCAGTCTTCTTTACATTCCCTGGGGAGCAAAAGCTTCTAGCTAGAAACCCAGCAACGAGATGCAGACATATTTTAATGTCTGATATGAGCATCAGGGACAAACCCACGTCCCATTTGTTATTTTGGATGGGTAACTTTCTAGTCATGAGGTGGGATGGTCTAATGGTTCAGATATTAGCCTGGGTCTTGGGAGACTCAGTTAGAGACTTAGTTCCTCGCTTTGCTACGTACTTCATGTATGACCTTGAGCAAGTCACTTAGCCTCTCTCTGTCTCAGTTTCCCCATCGGTAGAATGGGGATAATAGTACTGTCTTACTTCACAGGGCTGTTGGGAAGGCAAATATATTGAAGATTGTGAGGTGATAGGTACTATATAATTATCTAAGACAGAGGTGAGAGTGCTATTAGCAGAACTGTATTGATACGTGCAAATGTTGAATTTATCAGTTCTATTCTAGTAAACCAGGACTGCTGGAAATAACCATTGCCACTGCACTGTGGAGTCCCACCAATAATACTGGGACTGGTAGAAAGCTATTGAATTTTTGACGTTTCTACAAAAAGTTTTGCCTTTTTTTTTTTTTCACACAACTTTTTTTCCCTGTTTTTTTTTGGCCAGCAAATTTTTAGAATACAAAATGTCAGTAAAAAGTCTTCCTGAAAAGCTGTGAACATTTTTCACAAACTTGTCTCTGCATTTCTCACCCAGCTTTAGCTATTACTAATTCCCTTTACTTCTGAAGACCATATGGGCCTGATCTAAAGCGTCTCGGAGTCAGTGGAAAGAGCCCAGCTGATTTTGGTAGGCTTTGGCTCAGGCCCAATACATTAAGCATCGCCTTGCTTCTCCTTTCAGAGCCGCTATGAACATTGAAGTTCGCAACATCTCGGACACAAGAGCCACCATCTCCTGGTCCACAAACAACCCCTGCCCGGAGAACTATTACCACGTCATGTACCGTCCCAACTGGAACAGCGTCTTTGCGGGCTACTTGCGCCAGAACTTCCATCGCGAGGAGAGGGTCCCCCACTCCCTTAGCTCCCTGGTCCTCCACAGACTTACTCCCTCAACCATCTACATTCTGTGCATCACGTGTAAAAACTCGTACCCCTCCAGCAACCATTGTACAATGTTTCACACTCTCGACCAGCACCCGCTGGCCTTGCGCAGCTTGAAGCAGGAATCTGCCACCTCCATGTGGATGGTGAGCAGCCTATTGATCCTCTGCTTTACAGCCTTCTTGGTCTATGGCTGTTTGCAGTTCTGGTCCTCAAGGTGCCACAAAGGGTCAAGGCTGGGGCAGTATAGTGCCAACCCAGAGAGGGAAGCGGATGAACAGACAAGCTCACCTGAGGGGACTCTGAGCACCGGACTGAAGGAGGAGCTGCTGGAAGTCCCCATGACGGCTGTCCTAATGAGGAGTACCAGTATCATGACAGAGAGCCCATACAGGTCCCCCCACTGCTTCTTTCCAATCCAAAGCAGTGATGACAAGAGGGCCATCTTACCTGAGCACGGGTTCAAATGAAAGGGAAATAAAAGGAGCTCCCAGCATGGGGAACGCCTGGCAATTTGTTTTTCATTTCAGTGGGGCTGCTTTCATGCTACAAATGTTGACCTGACATGTATTGGTGTTCTTACTACATTGCTCTGGGATGGAACTTGGGGTGGAAAATGGCAGCCACAGGTAAAGATTTTGCCAAATTAGAGAAAAAAAATCAGTTCCCTTTTATACTTGAGGGGAAATTTAAGAAACCAGTAAAAAACAAGCCCCTAAGAAATTAAGGCCAAATTCAACTCTCAGTAAACTTCACTTCAGTGGAGTGACTCTAAATTTGCACCAGCGCAGCAGACATATGTATTTGGAGAGGCACAGGGTGGAATAAAGACACTGGAGTTAATTTGTTTAGAAACAGCCCTTTCTGCCTAGCTGAAGAGCACTGACATTTGAGCAGACTGGCTGCACAATAGGACAGTCAGTGATCTGCACACTGAGACCAAGTCACACAATGGGCTCTCGGGGCTCCATCACATTGAAAACACACCATTCCGACACGGGTAGGTGGCTCACAGGCCACTTCCAGCTGGGCAGCTGTCCACATCCCCAAATCACCTCACAATTGCCACCCCTCGACAGCAGGCACTCCCTGCAGAAAGGGCCAGGTTTACATGGACTCAGAGGTGGAACTAAACTGTAGGCCTGATCCTGCTTGCTTTGAGGTCAAAGGCAAAACTTCCCTAGACTTTAGTGGGAGACAGCACAAGTCCTGGGACTGTTACAGTTACACCCTGCAGTGCAGCTGCCTGCACTGTACTTAGTCACTGGGGACCAAATCCTGAGAGGGTCTGAATACCTGCAACTCTCATGAACTTCACTGACTCTGCAGTCACCTCACAGGGTTTGGCCCTGCTTAGGGGACTTCAGTCTTCAGGGCACCTTTCACCTACCGAATTGCTTCAGGGGAAAAACAATCCGCCATTTTGGGTAGGGTTATGGGTAGCTCGGGGCTCTAGGAATGGAATATTGAGTCATCTACTTCTAGGTCACTAGATAAGCCTGCAGTGCCCCTGCACGTGCTGTATCTGTGCTGTGCAGTCATCTCATAGGGCTTCAGTCACCTTTCCCTGGTAATAAAACTCACTCTTAAAGCCACTACTATTACCTCCCAGGCCTCCCCAGTTCTGTGTAAACAAGTCTGCCATATACATCTGATTGATAGATTGCCTGACACTGACGACAAGCAATATATATACACACACCATCATTCCAATAATTCACCTTTCAGATTACAGGGATCCCAGTGCTCCTGTGGTACCGATAACTGGGCGGGAGGGGAGCCTCTCGCTGAGTCTCACCAATCTAATCTCTGCATCTCTAGACAGGGGCTGTTCGGTGGCTCTGTCCCAGTGTTGGTCATCAGCACAGAGCTGTGGCCTTTCGGCTCACTCTGACACCGGTGCTTTAAGAAGGAAAGAACTGACAAAGCGGCAACACACTGGTTGCCTTGCCCAGCTTTTCGGTCTCAGCAAAGCCAAGCAGACTTGTGTGTTTCTGCCATTCTGCTAATGAACCTTTCCTGGCATTTCCCACCTGGTGACTGATTTCTGCGTACAATCTGCTTTCCTCATTGTTCAGCCTCCCTAAATAAAGTCCTTCTTCCTGGCTGATGTGGCTCGTTACTGACCTTTGATCCATAGAGGTAATAGGGTTGGACGTTGGCTGGCTTGTCTCTCTGTGGTTCCTGGGTGAATGGGATTGCTGTCCGTACAAACCTGCAGTGAATGTGGGGAGGAAAAGATAGTGCCTGTTAATTGCATTTCAGTCCAACCACACTGTTTGTTACATGCAAACCCTGAATTGTTCTTTCAAAGCTTAGCAGAGCAGAGAGGTTAAAGCTTGTCTCTACAATGCCAAGGTGCATCACATGGAAAATGAAAACACTCCTGTCTTCGTGCAGAGTGGAAACCTGCCGTTGTCAGTGTGGACCGTGGGCATTTTGTGTGGTGGGTGTGGGGGCTGTGAGTTACATCCAGTTTTGAAACAGGGCCTCCAGAGGCCCTCTCTTGTTGTTTTTTCTTACCGGTTGGTGGAGCCATTGTAGCAGTAGTTGGGTAGAAAGTCGAAGTTTAGCTCCCAGAAGACATGCAGAGTGATACGTCCATAAGGTGCAGAGACGTTGTGATTGGCCTCTCGGAACATGGCATCAAAGCTGTCCAAAGTCATGTGCTTACACAGCAGCCGGTGTGTCAGACGATTTATCTCCAAGAGCCACTCCAGCTCCTGCACCAGGCAAAGCAACAGCAGCAGATTTTATGTGTTATCAAGATCATAATAGAAGTTTTATTCGATCAGCAAGAAGATGATTATACATATACACACTATAAATATAGAGTACTTATATACATACATATATGATTATACATATACACACACACACACGGTCTTCCAAGTGAGGATGTATCAAATATTAAAGACATTGGTTGAACTCAAAAGGCTAAGGGCATTTGCACTTGCACTCTAGGGGTCCCATTCTACCATTTCCCTTCCTACAGGAGGTAAAATGCAGTTGTTCCCCACAGAGCACATTCTTGCTAGAATAACACCTTTCACATCAGAATCCCTGGTATGTGAAAACTGATAATTTTACACTACTCGACTCTGATGGTCCTGCAATGTATCAATGGCTGTGAACCATATGCACAAAGGCACGTCAAGCCAGAGTTTAGCCACATGGATGCAGCGGGGGGAATTAAACTCAAGACTTTCTTTTCCCAAAACACAGGACTCTACCATCTGTGCTCTTTGAAGATCCCCCACTATGAAACTCCCAAATATAGTCCCTTTGTGGATAATGGGAGCCGTAGAAATACCTAAGATAGGACAGAAAGAAGAGAAGAGAATTCACAAATGGGTAGAAAACTACTGTATATGTGATTTCAGTGCAGTAATGGACAATGGTGTATATATATACTACATCAGTATATCATACTCTCTGATTCTACAGCCCTTTCAAACAATCACTGAGCTTACCACAATGGAGGTCAGGTCTTCACTCTCAAAGCGGCTAATGGCCTGGTCTAATGATTTGTACATCGCAGCTGAAATACGCTGAGTTATGAGCCTGTTCAGGTCAATTGATCTACCCAGCAGCTGTGGAGAAGAGGAAAAGATATTAGTGGGAAAAGGGAGAGATGAATCCAAACTAGAGCCCCAGAGCCAAACCAGCTGGAAGGTGGAGAAAGTTCTGATCTGGATCCAAACTTCGCTGGTTGGGTCTATCTCTATATAAAAGGGGGTTCGGAACCTGGAAGGTAAATAACCAATCTTTCCTGATGCCTTGTCATAATAATGATAAATGCTTTTGACTCAGTTTTCCAGTTACTTCTTAAATATAGGAAATCTGTTGTCATTAATCTTGACTGTACCCAGCAATAGAACATGACCGAGACACTGACATTTTCAGTTGACAGTAGGACCTGGCTAAATCCCCTAGAGACCATGAGACCTTTAGGAAATGTCTGAGGCTGCTGCGTCTGTTGTACCTGGACGTGTCTCTGTTTGAGTAACGTCTCGTAGCGATTGGATGGCGGGTAAGGGATAATCACTCCATAATTCTTACATTCAGCCCGGAAACGTTTATCCAGTAAGACACTGGAAAAGGAAAATATTATCAGTAAATTTGCCCCATCATCCCTTCTCCTTCCTCTTAATCTTTTCCAAGGGCAAATACATCCCCTTCTGAGTCCTGCCTTATCTGAGTCATCCCCTTTATTAGCTGGGAGGGTTCTCCCAACCCCTCCTCCCTCTCTTTAACCATATTTTTATACCCCTCTATCGTGGGGGTATATAACCCCACACTGGTAGATGAAGGGTTAATAAGTGCCCGAGCGTTCAGGCAGCCACTTGGCTGCAACTAGAAGGCATGCAAGGTGCAGTTTATTATCAGTCTCAGCTGGGGAGGAGCTAGATGTTCATCAAAGAAGGAGCTCAAGCCAGTGAGGAGAGAGATCCAGGGAGAGGAGGCTCAGCAGAAGGGGGCTAGGGTTCCCTTTCTCTGGGGAAGGTACCCACAGGGGTGGAGCTATCCCCGTAGTGGGCCCTGAAACAGGGTCTAGACTCCAGCTGGGTAGCCTCTTGGGTCAGTCTTCCAGAAGAGGAACAGGGAGATGGAGAGAACCCAGGGGGTCTAGAAGCATAAGCCCCGGGCAGGCAGCAGTGGCTTGGCTTGGAGTCTGCCTGGGGATGCTAGGGAATGCTTAGGAACTCGCTACTCTGAAAGAAGAGTGGGGTTAAAGAGTGGCCCGGGAGGGGTGGAGGATGTAGTGGACACCTGATACCCCGGAAGGAGTGAGACTGAACATGACCTGGCTGGAGCACCGAGTCATTAGAAGAGACAGACCACCACAGGGGCCGAATGGCTGTTGGAAGGTGGCGTCTGAAGGGCAGGTCCTGAAAGGCAGATCTCAGCCACGAGGCGGCGCGCTGGCCAGTGAGTCACTCTTCGACACCCCCATCTCGTCAAACTCACAGCTGCCGTTGTTATCTGCCACCCTGATGTCCATCCTTCTTGGACACACCACCAACAGCTTGTGTAAATGGAGAGTGCGTGCGCAGCAAGGCAGGGCATACATCTAGAGAGCACTGGTGTGCCATGTACTAACAGTCTGCGTGGGCCCTGCTACCGCACACTAAAAGTTCCCAAGTGTGCACGGACCTACTCCCATTCACGCTAACTCGCTGTCTAGACAAGCCCAATGAGTGAACTGCTGGTTCTGACACATGTAAGTGTTGGCAGTTACTGGGTAGCTGACACTGGGACTCTTTCACGGATGGGCTGCCTTCTTGATGGGCTGCTTCAGGGAATGACTTCATTGGTGGGAGACCACCAGTCTTCCATCAGGGTGAATGTAATTTGGGGATATCTGTAGGCAAATTCTGGACATTTTCTTGCTGACTGTGCTCGCACAGTGGCTGAAGCTCTCCTTTAGGGGTTCTCCTTGTTCCTTCCCACACTGTACCATGTTAAGCCAAGGTTCTGCATTATGGCCACCATGTAAGGGTAGGACTGGCTCATCAGTGCCATGTATGCCTTTAAATGGTTAGAAGGATCATGGCTGACCAATACTAGGCACCAATAGTAGTGCATGCTCCATTTCTTTCCTGATGACCTCCACTCCTGCCCTGTCCATTGCAGCCAGCAGATATGGGGAACATCGCCATGGGCGCAGGTTGCAGCATTAGTATTCACAATAATATGCTCAGACTGCTTCTGGTTATGTTAATTTTTGTTTTGCTGTTAGCTTTGTTTCCCCCCTCAATTTATTTGATGGATCCATCTATTGTGGTCTGGTCACAGGTATCAACTATAGGCTCTTTGGCGCAGGGATTGTCTCTTTTATTGTGTGCCTAGAGGACCTAGAACAACACATCCTTGAACCCTGCCTGTAGCCGCTAGAGGATACCTCAGAGCAAACGGTAATAACAATAATCAGCAGCAACGGGATTCTCCTACCTGCCAGCCATTGCTTTATAATAGGCAAAGATCTGATCTGCCAACTTGTACACAAACTGGTCAAAACACAAGTTCACCTGACAGAGAAAGAAATATACATCACAAGGGTGTAAAGAACATAGAAGAAATAGGCTCTTAGAACAAGTGTGAGCATGTGTGTGTGTGTGTGAGAGGAGAAAGAGAACGACTGTTTTAATAAAACGCCATCAGTAACAAAGCACTTTACCCTACATTTCCTGTCACCTAGCAGAGGGGTTACCACACTCTCATGATAAAGGAATGCAGACCATTGAGCATTTATGTTTCTCGCCTGTTATGAATCCTACCGTAAAGCCTTCCTCTCCCATCCCGTCCCCTTAGCTCAAACTGAGAGATAAAGTGGAACACAATGTTGACTTGAACTGAAACAAAATTTTTTGGTTTTTCTTGTTGAAATGAAATGAGCTGAAGGAACCGTTTTGAATGGCATTGCGAAACGAGATGTCAATTCAAAACGAAATGTCAAAAGAGCCTCTTTCGAAAACATTGAAATGAAAGGCTTTGACATTTACGGAAAAAAAAAACGCCCTGACTTGATTCGAATTCCAAATTGCAAATAGTTTTGATGCAAAGAAAAATGCATTTTTTGGCAAATTTACTATTTGCTGAAAACAACTGCCCTCCATGTCCTTTCCTGCCTCTTTCCCCGCTCACATCTCATGACTCTTCGGCTATCAGTTACACTTTACACACCCCAGATGTGAATATTTTGCTTTCACTGGATCCACATGGAGCTGATGGCCGACTGGGCCATTGGTCAGCAGGAATACAAAGACTCCTTTGGAAATTTGTGGCCTTCTCTTGAATATTTCTTAGTATTTTATTTTATTTCATTTTTTTAGGGGATACCTCTCATTAATTCACTGAAAAATTGGTCTGTTCAGTCAAACAGGACACGTTTGTGAAGCAAGAGGGAGCTCTTCATTTATAGCATAGTCAGACAAATAAAGAAGAACAGAACTTACTTCAGCTTCAATTTCATCGTATAGGAACTGCTTTTTAAACTTGGTCAAGGCATAATATGCACTGTCATTATATAGGTCCAAGGGATACAGCACATACCTGAGGGGAAGAAAACAGTTCATGTTACAGTCATAGAATTTATGGTCAGAAAGGACCACCTGATCATCTAATCTCAACTCCTATAAACCACAGGGCACCACCACCACCCACACACTCAACCCAACAATAGCAGTGAGACCAAAGTATTGCAGCCCACAGGAGACTAGACTACGATGTGCCACAGGCAGAGAACAGGAGGGACCAAGGTGCACTGGTGCCCAAGGCACCCGTAGTGGCAGGGGAAGGATGAATCGAGATATACCCAGATAATCCTGGCAAGTGACCCACAGGCTGCAGAGGAAAGCGTAAAACCCCCAAGGTCATTGTGAATTGGACCTGGGGGAAAATTCCTTCCAGACCCCACCTATGGGATGATTGTGACATTTACCCCTGCACCGAGCACCAGAACAAGGCACATGGCCGCTCTGCAACCACTTCAGCCCAGCCACGGCTGTTGGAATGGAGAATTCTCCAACCTCGTGCCTTTCAGCTCCACCTACTAGAGCTCCTGAAACTCCCCCCACAGTCCCTAGATCACAGGTGCTGGAAGTAGCTAGAGGACAGCTGGCTTTCTGCTAGCTGAGGATCCCCCGCACCATCATCCATGCCAGGGAATTCATTGTCTGCCCTTTAAGAAACTTCTATGCTTCTCTAGTTTTACAAAGGGACCTTAGTGTCTGCAGCACCTGCCACTAGAGTGGAAAACAATTTCTTTCACAAGGAGGCAGTTTTAATGCATAACAAATGGCATAAGAGTTAGTATTATTTATTACTTGTATTACCACAGTGCCTGGGAGCCCCAGCCAGGGACCAGGGCCCCACTGTCCTAGGCATTTACAAACAGAACAAAAGGCCCAGTCATACACAACTGTATCACAAAGTCACATATACACTCGAATACTTATGATCCTCTTATAAAACTTCTGTCCCCTAGGATAGGCTCCTTAGTGCCCTGAGGTCCAGCTAATGAACCCACCCACGGCCACCCTTAGGCTCTTACTCCATCATGGAGGGTTCCTTGGTTTCCAGGATGTGGTCCGTGAGAATCCAGGGCATGGACATCTCGATGGGGAACTGGATCCGACGGCCCATGGTCAACTCCAGAAAGAATTCTCGGAACCAGAGCTGGGACAGATCGCAGCACTGCTGCAGGGCTTCTGGAAATAGACAGGATGTTTCCCCCCACACCGGGTGAACACAGAGTTTACTGTCTGCAAGAGAACTAGGGGAAACCTACAGCAAAGGGCAGGCCCTGTAGGCCAGGCATAGCATTTATTTTAAATGCAGTTCAGCTATTCTATTCCATCACAGTACTTAAACCACACCCATCACCATGGTACCTGAGCACCTTACGGGTAGGAGGAAGAAAGGATTACAATCCTCACTTTATAACTGGGGCACCGAGGCTCAGGGAGATCAAGTGACTTGGCCAAGGTCACAAAGGGAGTTTGTGGCAGAGCTAGGAAAAGAACCCAGAGCCTTACCCACAAAACCACCCCTCATTTGCTAGTGCTGCAGCATTCATCTTCACTTAAGAGGTGGCCAGGATCTGATAACACGCCTGAAATCAGACCCAAGTGTAAACCCTTGACTCAAAGTAAAATTTGCTGGCGAGGCCACTCTTGAGCAAGACGACCCATCGGACCAGGCTGCCTACACCTGTCCCATCTGTGCAGTGCAGCCGGACAGGACCGGGCGCAAGTCCGCCTCTGCTATAACCTCACCGCTGATGTTGAGAAGGTGGGTGAAGAAGAAGGACTGCTTGTGGAACTCCTCAATGGCCAGGACTATTGGCCCATCCAAGCTGCTCCTTAGAGTCTTCTTCGAGCCGCTCTTGTCTGCGATGAGCGACTCCAGCATAGTCCGCACCATGTAAAGCTTTAAAACAACCAGCAGCATCTTGACTGATACAGCAGCACCTGGTGCTCTACAGGCAACCGGCCCCCTCACCCCCCAGAAGTTTCCACCCAGTGGCTGGATCCTGTAGGCTGCTTCCATTATTAATTTGAGACCCACAAAGAAGATGGCCCTAGCATGTATTGTAGGACAAGTGATGCACCAAAGGCAACAATGGGAGATACCTGCATAAGACATATGCAAAGACTTTGGAAAAGTGAAGACTATAGGGGCCAACAGCTAACCCCCAGAATGGGCCACCGCTGGATGACTTTATGGCCCCAGGACTCCCTGGAGAAGTTGAGATGGTTTACGTACCTGTGTGCTCGATGGACCCACTGCTCGTCGAGGAACCTTAATATCGAATCCACCTTTGGGGTCCTTCTCGCCTCTCAGGCAGGGGTCATTGGGGGGCTCCCGACCTCCTTCCCAGTCACAGATCGTCTTCCGGATTGCCTGAAGGACACTGGGATGGTGAAAGCAAAACTTTAAATCTTGCCTTTAATGTGAGGAGAAAATGCCTAATTCCATGCTCATAAGAGGAGGGAAAATACATTGTGCATGGACACCTGGTGGGATGGGTACTCGCACTGGCTAGGTTTGGGAGGGTGGCTCACCAGGGTTGGACTGTACCCATCGGATGGTTACAGGTGTGTTGGTCACATGAGGATAGGCAGCTCACCTTGGCTCGTTACAGGTGTGTTGCTCACGAGTGCTGGGCAAGGCGCACTGGTAGGCTCTGGATGTGGCGTATGGCTGGCTATAGCTGTGGGAGGGCTGCCCACACAGAGGGTCGCCCATGGGGGTTGGGCTGCAGACAGGACCACACTACACAGAGATATGCTTTAAGTTACATTTTGGGCCCCACCTGATCAGGACGTTCTTCTTCTTCCTGACTGCTTGTCTCAATGGCTCTCGGAGGGTCACCTGGGCAAAGTCTTGCAGGGCTGCATAGATAGTGTTTCTGATGGCCTGGTTAAAGACACTTTCCATCCGGCCCATCAGCACTTGCAGACCCTTGATCATGGCAATTACCTGGGTAAAAGGAACAAAACTAGATAAGTTTCCTTGCATTCACAGAGGTAACTCTGGTGGCAAAGGAAGGAGTATTATTTCCATTTTGCAGCTGAGACCCTGAGAGATGAAGCCTGGCATTGTGAAGAGAGTTAAGTGCCCAACTCCTACTGAATGTCAGTGGAGATTGGGTGTGTCACTCCCCTAGACTGCTTTGAAAATCCCAGATTAAGTGATTTGCCCAAGGTCACACAGGAAATCTATAGCAGAGCAGGGAATTGAACGCAGGTCTCCGTCTTACTGCCTTAGCCATGAGACCATCCTTCCTTGTGAGGGCTGCCCATCCCTTTGGACAAAACGAGCCACTCTTAGCACCTACCTCCACAAAGGCAAATTTCTCCTCGCTGGTGTAGTTGTACCGGGTGGCTCTCTCGTACTCCTCAGCGGTGCCTGGGCAATCTTTGTTACAGAACTTATCGGTGGGATGTACCAGCTTCCAAGAATACTGGAAGGAGAAAACTAGTAAGGAGCACAGCTGAGCAGACGGAAATGCGCATCACTCAAAGAGGGCTTTCCATCCTTTTAGAAAAACACTCCCTCGCCTCCACTCCTGTTGTTTATAGATAATAATTCCTTTGGGAATCTTGAAAACAAGCTGTTTCCAGATCTAACTACGCTGTCGTGTGCGAGCACTTTGCTTTGTTTATTGTAGGGTTGTTAGTGACTTCTGGGCCATTGGCATTAAGTTCTTGTACTTTTCTAACATCAAGCTGACCCTTAATGTTTATTCATAGAATTCTCAATAAAAAAACTGTCAGCATCACCCCCGTTTTAGAAATGGTGACAAAAAAGTCAAATTTTGAAATTTCAATGAAAAACTTCAAATTTCAGTGAAAACTGTTTTCAAAACAGTTGACTATATTTTCACATTTCTCGTTGACTGTGAAAAATTCCCAGCCCTCACGGCAAGCACCTGGTGGGGATGTTACCCTTGTTGGTACTCACCACTTCCATGACATGGGCGCTCCACTTGGAGAGCAGCTGCAGTCCCCGTAAAGCCAAGTCAAAGAGCTCCCTGTATTCCTCATCTGACTTCTGGCTGTCCAGCCCCGAGCCAGTGACAACCTGGAGACCCCCACACAGTGGCAAAATTAGAGTCATAAACCCAAGACCATGCTCTTCAGCCACGACTGCAAGCTATGGAATGAGAGGTCTAGCTCCCTTGATTCCCAGATGAAATGCCAAAAATGCAGCGGGCAATGTATCCCCCACAGGAAAAGCAAACTATTGTTACAATCCTAGCTCAACATGACTTTTAGTAAGTGCACAAGCAGCGTATTTCCTTCAGACCTGGGACTCAGTGGTGTCTCTCCTATAACATAAGAGAAAATACAACTCCTTCCTTATCATCCCAGTGTCTCAGAGATTTCCCTGAGATGCCCCAAATATAAGCCAGCAATTTGTGAACCCCTTAAATAACAACAGAAAAACACCCATACACAAGGTTTAGGCACCCTACCAATTAGATCATAACTACCAATGATGACCCAGCAGCAAATAATAATCACAGGCAAATATGAAAGGACTCGGTCAGCCAATACATCCAAAGAGCAAGACAGGTCCTTCAGTCTCTCCCATGAATCTTCGTCCAAAGCCCTGGCAGGTAGTTTATTTATTTCAGTTTAAATAATAAAAATACACCCATGCAAAGCTCCAGGTGCTCCGACACATAATGAATTATATATGTTTTGTTGCAATATTATTTATATGAACTATATCGTCTATAATGAAGTATTGTAACAAAGAGATAAGTGGCTTTTGCAGCATGCCTAGAAGCTCATCCAGTTTACATGACTTGCGTCTACTAATGACTTCAGCAGTAGTTTGTGCCACTCGCGTCTCTCTCACCCCCCATGGAACATGGATGTGACGTGCTGTACCATTCACTGGACTCCTCCTCCTTCACCCTGGGGGGACGCCCACCATCTCAGGTGGCAGCCTGTGGCTGCCGCTGCCCAAACGTACCTCACTGTTGCTGTAGCGGGCGAGCTCAGAGATGAAACGGATGTGGTCGTCTCGGATCTGGACCATCTGCTCACAGATGTTGTACTGGGGACTGATGCTGCTCTGAGTGCACGTCCACCTGGGCAGAAAAGCGGCCACTTTAACGGAGAGGGCACCCGGCAGACCACAACCTCCCGCTCAGCTGCTGCCTTCCCTGGGCGCTCTGAAAGCCTGTCACCTTCAGAGCATCAGGACTCAGCGGGGAGCAGTCCTCTCCCGTGTCCCACCCTGAGCCGCTGGACAAAGCATGTGTGTGATGCACTGTCTTTCTCCATCCCGAGACTGGTTCACATGGTGTTACACAGTGTTCTCATCTACCTCTTCTGCCATGATAACCCTCCTTCAATTCCACCCTTGTAATGCAGCTGGACATGCTGTACTTACTTCCAGCCGTGGAGAGCAGTAAACAGCCAGCCATCTCTAGGCTGCTCTCCATGCTGCTGTAAGGGGAGTGCTCAGGGAATGAATAAGAGCAACACAGGCTGTGCATTGTCCAGTCCCTATCTCCCAATCCTAAGGATAACCATCTCCGGACAATATCATCCTCTGTGAGCCCAGCCTTGAAGGTCTGGTTTGTGCTTTCTACCACAATAGGGGGGGTACCACTGCAATGGACAGCAAGGAAAGGTGCTTCCTTCCTGCTCTTCTTTTGGTCCTGGATTATATTCCTACCCCAGCAAAAAATCTGTATACCATTTAATATGCAGAGAACAATCGATTGTCCCCGATTCTCTTTCTCAGTCTTTAAGGGACCTTAAAGTGAGGGTCCTGGCTCCTTTACATGGCCACTATAAAAGAGTATTAGTGTAAATAAGAACTAGGTCCATTCAATGAATTTAGCCCCCGTATTCCTGATCATGAACTATCCAGACTTGGAACTTGGCCTTATCACAAAAATGTTTTCTGCACACAAATGTCAGCCCATGGAATTCTCATGAACTATCGCCATGGCGACTGCTTCAAGTATTCGGAATTGGCTCTTCATGCTGCGTGACAGGCCACGGTAAGACACACGTGTTGTCTCTGCTCCGTGGCTAGATGCTGCCTGACACTCTTGAGCACAGGAGAGGGACTTTAATAAGTTGCCTGTGGTACGAGCATTTCCACGAGACTATGTCCACACCAGCTCCTGGTGCAGGTACTTGTGGTGGCTGAAGTTCTGGTAAGTGCTTGATGGTGCTATCCCAGAATCCCATTACTCGGCTCTTACCCGTTTCAGTGTCCTGTGCTTCCCACAAGAGAATCGGCAGGTTAACAGGGATGGCCAGTGCTGCACCAGCCCAGCCTGCCACATATACTGTAATCCATAGTGAAGAAATAAAATGCCGTGCAAGAAAAATACAATTAATTCCATCTGGAGTGAGGGAGGTGGGAGGAAGGGACAGAAAGGAGGAAAATGATGAAAATGCAAGTCTAAAAGGGTGCAGGGAATAAATGGCCCCCTACACACACACACTTGGAGCAGTTTCGTAGCCAAAGTCCCATGCAACTTCAGTTAGGAAGTGTGTGAAGAAGGAACCTGTGTATTAGCAAGGCAGGGCGAGGAGAGATATATGGTGCCCACGTACTGTGGTGATCGGTACGTTAGAAACGTGATTAGTCAGACAGGTAGCCAGCTAATTAGACTCTAGGATGGCAAAATGAGGAGAGCTGGTAGAAATTTTTCATTGAAACATTTTTTTAAATCAACAAATGGCTTTATGACCAAAACAAACATTTTCACTTTGGTCAAAAATTTCCATTTTTTACTGATACATTTTGTTAAAAAATTCTGAGTTTTGATTTTCGGAAACCAAAAACTTGGACCAACCAACCAAAAATTTTTTCCCAAAAAGTTTTCAAAACCTGCTTTTTTGTAAAAAACAAAAAACAAAAACAAAAGAACCCCAAAAGTTCTGGTGGGAATTTTTGAAACCCTACCCACAATGTTTCAAAATTCCTTGTGCAAAAATAATTAACATTGTGCAAACAGCTCAAAGAATGAGGGAAGGTCAGATACATTCTTGGTTGGGAAGGTGCATGAGGACACATCCAGCCAGCACCCATGCGGGAGGAGTGGAAGCCTATCCTAGGTGTGCCTGGCCTCCATTGTGAAACTGGAATATAAATGAAAGCCTGGTGATTAAACACTGTGTAATTTCCTAGCCCCATGAAAGGAGACTGCTCTCTTTATGAGACCATTGAAGAGCCTTGATAGCTAGAGTGGATGGATCAGTGAACAAATGACTTTTGAGGCTCCACTTCACTTTGAGGAGAGAAACGAACTGAGTTTGAAGCATTTAGTTCATTTTATGCGGACTTGAGTCCACTTCACAAAAATCAGCAGTAGCAGTTTAACACAGCAGACAATGTTGGTTTAGGAATGATCAAGGACTGAACCAATCAATGCCTAAGTGGCTCGTTGGGACAGTGGAGACACAAAAGCAGTTCATTTTTGTATTGCTTTTCTGTTATTTGGTCCCACAGAAGAATGCTCACGGAAAGCCAGATGGATATCTGGGACAATAGCCAAGTTTATCTCAGTCAGGCACTGCTTATGTGCCATGTGCAAAGTTGCAAATGCACCTTAATCCCAATTTATCACAGGGATATCCACATCCATCTCTGACTTTCTTTGGAGCAGTAACTGATCACTGCGCCAAACTGTGCAGACAGGTGTGTTTGTGTGTGTATGTGATGTGATCTAAACTGACAGCCTCATACTCATTTCACATGAAAGCTAAACTGGATTTGAATCCAGATCCTAGACTATTCCACAAACCAACAGCACCACCAAGCCCCAGGGAAAGAAACTGTTTGAGGAAAATGGAATCACCACTATTAAGAAACTCATGTCAAATGGATCTGACTGATAGGTGCATGTTTCATTCCCTGAGTCCCATATGAAAACCTCCTGCCTGGGGAAGGGCTGTGGAGTGGCCTCACTGTAACTGCTTCCTCTGGAAAATGTGCCCTGCTTATTGCACAGATAGAATCCAGTGCTGTGTTCATGCTCTGGAGGATTTTGTACCCCGGATCAAAAATGTGGATTAAAATCTGCCCAGAGCAAGCACACATCACTCACATTCACACAGCCTGGGCACCTGAGTGCTCACACACCCATGAACACTCAGACCGGCACTCACAGCTATGCCCCCTCCCGTGCAAGTACACAAGCATGGGCACAGAGCCATATGACACTCTTGGGTGCATTCTCACTCATGTGCCTAAACTCACAGCCACCCACGCACACTTACATGGATGTATACTCACAATCACCAATGACTGTGAGCACACACCCAGTGCACCCTACATATAGGCACACTTATATGTCCACATTCTCACTTTCCTACTCACACACACACACATATACACACACACACTCCTGCCTGCTGGAACGACCTGTCTTTCACACACACGCGTATAAGCCTGTAAAGACAACTGACCTCACATTCAGGCACGCTCGCTCCTGTGCATTCCTGCCCAAGCACCCTTGGGCACACTTGGGCCCCTGGAGCCAGCCACGCACAGACCTCACACACTAGAGAAGGAGTGTCACAACTCCCTCCCCTTTCCGGACACATGGAAGCCAAGAGACATTACGGCAGGCACTCACTTGGATTTGTTCTCCTCATAGTGAGCACTGGTCTTAATGTATCTGGCCAGTTCTATCTGCATATCGCCGAATAAGGGAACCACCTGCAGCTGCTGGAAAAGAAAACATAAGAGGGTTGAAATATGGTAGAGGTTTTCCTTTGGCTGGAGAGCAACACAAAAGGACATGAGAAGGCATTTTCTGCCCCTGAGGTGCTGGATTGGGCCTGCCAGTTGAAGGGGAGGTGCACACCTGGACGCACAGGCATCCCAGATGATGAAAATGACGGAAAATTTATGCCAGGCTTTTTACATAGGGAGGATCATCCTGCCATAGACCTCCGGGCCCCTGGCTTTGGTGATATCCTGTTTATTGCTCAGTAATGTACAGGGCCACATCTCTAGCCCCCGGGAGTCCCTAGGCAATGGGCCATGCACAAGCACCAGCAGCTGCTGGAGAGAGAAGAGTGTATTTATAGAAAAGATAAATACATAATAACCCTGAACCACTCACCCCATCCCTCCCTGCCCCCTCAAAGAGAAATAAAGCAGTACGCTAGCATTCAGGGCTCCTGCTGACTTCAAAAAGAGACAAGGATCCAGCCTTTGCATGGGCCTTGGGCACTGGTGGCAGCTTGGTCTCTCCTCTTCTCTGTCTGTGGCACACAACACTTTAGTCTCCTGAGGACCTAAATGCTTTAGTCTAACCCAATTTCCTGGGTTCATCGCAGCTCCTATACTAACATCACCATGGGTTGATAGGAAGTGATGAGAGTGACAAGGCAGCAAACAGCAGCCCTATGTAAGAGGGCAAAATCCTTTTGTGGTTGAGCAATATTCATCCATTAAGTACAAGGTTGGTGTTCATTTTCACTGAAATGAGGCAGAAATTGTTAATAGTGCAGGGATTCACCCCCCCCCCCATTTTAGGAGGAAAATTAAGTCAACAGTCCTTGATGAAAGGAAAGTTATTGGCAAAAGGACTCAGTGGACAGAAAGCTAACGGCAAGTATTACCATAGCTAATGGAAAGTGAAGAGGATACAATACATTTCATAAGGAAAACACGCTTTATTCTCCTATTCATTGCTGTAGCCACAACTATTCAATACCATATCTTACCATGTCTGCTAGTGCTGATGTGATCCAAATCTAAAGGGCCAATTTATGGCTGGCCCTGGGCATGTGAGCGATGGAAGGGAGAAGATGCTCTCCTATGAATGCATCCAATGAAGTGAGCTGTAGCTCACGAAAGCTTATGCTCAAATAAATGTGTTAGTCTCTAAGGTGCCACAAGTCCTCCTGTTCTTTCTCCTAGGGAGGGAACAGCTGCAACCCAAGCCAGGGGTTGCAGGCACTCTGCTAAGGGCTAGGTACTGGACTACCCACAGAGGGGAAAGAGAGGCAGAATAAGTGCAGGGACTTAGCCCTTTGCTTTTTCTGCAGCAGCCAATGGAGCTGGGCCGGTATGGGTGGACAGCCTGGCATACAGGCTGAGTCCCAGGAGAAACCAGGCGGAACTTGTCCAGGTGTTCCCATTCCTGCACAGACCCTTTGCAACCCGCTCCCTGAGCACAGCATGGCATACAGCCACAGGCCAGCCCAGAACAAAAGGAGTGAAATTGTTCCAGCAAAGCTTAGCATTAATTCTCTACGGAACCTCCTGAGCATTTTGAGGTGCAGGTTCAAGCCAACACAAGCTTCCAATTCATATTTTACCCTACAAGGGCTCTGATTTCCAGATGAAATGAGGGTGCATAAAGCAAGGCAAAGGGTTGTTTGGCTCCTTTGGTCAATGGTGGGCTAAAGAGAAAAGAAAAGCCAATCATTAACCTCAGAGACCATAATGAATTGGACTAGAATTTCAATAGGGCTGGAAAACCCTGTATTTCTCCAGTGAGTACAAACGACTATCAGAAATACGCCACCTGCTCACTCAGATCCATGGCAATACAACCGTCTCCGTCACCTCAAGAGGGATCTGGATCAGGCTGAGGATCCTTAGGCCTTTATCTGAACTTTAAATATGTTTGTTGTTTGATTTAAAAATCACACCCAAGCAGGATGGATCATTAATTGACAGCAATCTCAAACCTGACCTGCACAGGCCACTGACCTTGAAGAACTTGTCTATTTTGCTAAGATTGATTCTCTTCTTGGTGTCCAGTTTGTAAATGTTGCTGACACTCCCATCCATCAGATAGAGACCAAAGCCCATCACCTGGAAGGACACGGACACAACAGGAGAGGCTAGAGTCATTGTAATAAAATGATAAATAGACAGCATAGGTCAGAAGAGAATTCCTTTTTTATAGGGCATGAGAAGGCATTGTCTCAGGGTCCTTTATCTCAGCTCCAGCCATGTGAAATTAGTGATGGGTAGGGTGGGGAAAATCAAATATTTGTGGATACATAACACGTTTGCCTTGATCTTTTGCTTTATTTGTTTTTTTTCCAAGTGGTTTCTGCCACTATAAAATGTTAAAATGGAAATGGAAAAATTTCATCCCAGAGCAAATTTGAAAAAATTCATAATTTTTCCCCTGGTGAAATTTCAACCTGTCTGTAATGAAAAGCCATGTTCACTTGTGGAAAGCTCAACATTCTGCTCCAGATTAAACTCACAAATGCTGAGGACAATCTCATAAGAATGGCAATAATGGGTCGAACCAAAGGTCCATCTAGCCCAATATCCTGTCTTCTGACAGTGGCCAGTGCCAAATGCTTCAGAGGGAATGAATTGAACAGGGCAATTTAGAGTGATCCATCTCCTGTCATTCAGTCCTAGCTTGTGGCAGTTGGAGGTTTAGGGACACGCAGAGCATATGTTCTGTTCCTCACTATCTTGGCTAATAGCCATTGATAGACCAATCCTCCATGATCTAGTTCTTTTTTTAATCCATTTATACTTTTGACCTTCCCAACATTCCATGGCAATGAGTTCCACAGGTCGACTGTGCATTGTGTGAAGAAGTACTTTCTTTTGTTTCTTTTAAATTGAATGTCTACTAATTTCATAGCGTGCCACCCAGTTCCTTTGGTATGTGAAGTGGTAAACTATACTTCCCTATTAATTTTCTCCATGCCATTCATGATTTTATAGACTTCTTGAACATATCCCCCTTAGTCATCTCCTTTCTAAGATGAACAGAACCAGTCTTTTAAATCTTCCCTCATATGGAAGCTGTTCCATACCCCTTCTCTGTACCTTTTCCAATTCTAATTTACACTTTTTGAGATAGGGAGACCAGAACTGCACACTTTATTCAAGGTGTGGGTATACCATGGATTTATATAGTGGGTTTATGATATTTTCTGTCTATGATATTATCTATCCCTTTGCTAATGGTTCCTAACATTCTGTTCACTTTTTTGACTGCCACTGCATTGCGTGGATGTTTTCAGAGAACTATCTACGACTCCAAGATTTCTTTCTTGAGTGGTAACAGCTCAATTTAGATGCCATCATTCTGTATGCATAGCTGGGATGATGTTTTCCAATGTGCATTACTTTGTACTTATATAAACGCAAGGGGCAGGCCAGGGAGTGTTCAGCAGGTAACAATGTGAATCACTAGCTAGCTGCCATGACCACCCTGCATTCTCTGTTCGTGAACTCTGACTATTGACCTCAGCTCTGACTAGGACCATGACTCCTGCTTGAACCAAGGAACACTCACATGGATCCTGACACCTGGTATTTACCCTCGGCCTGATCCGATACCAGTCTTTGGCTTGAACTTGGCCTGACTATTGACCGTGATACTGACTCTGAGCCCCGGTGGTTGTTCCTGCCTATCAAGCTCCTGCCACTAGTCCTGCCTACCGTCGCCCGAGATCCTGACACGTTCACTTTATGGCCTCTTTGGGGTCACGGCACAAATGCTGGAAGGAGCCCAAAGAATCCAACGTTCGGTTCCATCACTGCTAGCCAGGGGCCTAAGCAGCAACATTCAGGGGCTGCTAAGTCGAGGGGGGGGATTCAGATCAAGGGTTCGGTATGCCACATGATGCTGATTTTGGCCCATGCAAGCAAAGAGCGGCTTCTAAACACTTGAGTGTGACAACAGAAGCACCACTTGACTGCTGTGCACAGAGCTTTCCCATTCATCAGTGAGAGGCTCCACCTCCTGGCTGAATGCACAGTACAGCCATTTCGTATCCTCTGGGCACGCTGGGTTGGGTTGCCGACCTTATAAAGGGGCCAGAAGGAGAAAGCTGGTGGCGAAGAGCGACAGGGAGCAGAGGAAAGAGAGAAAGGAAGAAGGGAAAAAAAGATCTGTGGAAGGAAAGCAGAAAGGACAGGAAGAATAAAGAGGAGAGGAGAGAGAACAGACTGAGAAAAGCCAGCCCAGTGATCTACTGAAAGCACCGTACAGGGACGAGTTACTGCTCTGGCAGCTGGGAATGCCATGGAGGCAGCACGCTCAGCCCCGGGGCACAGGTAATGCTTCAGAACATGCCTGAGTGACCCATGCTTAGAGCTGTGCCCAGCTCTGCTCAGCTGGACGGGGAG
Source organism: Dermochelys coriacea (assembly GCF_009764565.3). Taxonomy (NCBI): domain Eukaryota; kingdom Metazoa; phylum Chordata; order Testudines; family Dermochelyidae; genus Dermochelys; species Dermochelys coriacea. The sequence goes on from NC_050075.1 coordinate 3,168,822, forward strand.
AACTAAAGGTAGGAAGTGGGGGAAGCAGTGGAGATTATGGATTCCCAACGGAAGGAAGGAGAAAAAGATTAAGGGAGGGAAGATGGAGAGTGGGCAGGACAGGGAGCAAGGTGGCTTTGCAGGAGCTTTGATATTCCTTGGAGAGGCTGCCTCCTTGTCCTTCTAGCCCTTGTCTCCAGAAGAATCTGGCTCTGTGTGCGTGGAGCCTCCCTGAAAATCTGATACCACAAGGGAGGAAGGGAACAAAGGAAAGAAAAAGGGAGAGAAAAAACAGAGGTGGGAGCACAAAGGGATTTCACCCTAAGAAATGGAGCAAAAGCCAAAGAATGCGAGAGTGTGTGCAAACAGGATTTACCTTTAAGAGCATGTGCTTCTCGCTGGGCGTCAGGTACATCTTGTTTTCATAGTAGTCCACACAGATGTTGACAATATCCGCCAGCAGCTCCTCATAGCCAGGGATAACTTCCAGCTGTTGATGCAGACACTGAAACAGCAACACACCTCACATTAACCTCACAGTGAAAGGGCCAGGGAGAGGAAGGTGGAGGAAACGTTTGGAGGCTCGAGGAGCATGATTTTCACCCTGCAGTTTGCAGACTGACCGGACCATCTGTATTTCGTTAAACGGTTAGTGGTTCTTAGTCATCCTGACCCTGTATCGAAAGGCACAGTTTCAGAACCAGGAGCAAGAGGAGAATGTCACCTGCTAGCCTCACCTGAGGCTGTATAGGAAATGTTAGCTCCACTATGGCACCGGGCATGAGAAACAAACCCCTTTTCTCCAGCTCTCAGGCCTTCAGGAACAACACTCCCTCCTTAGATTGAGTCTTCCAGTGTGGTCACCAGAGAATCAGGGGTAACAGCCGAACATAACACTGTGACATGACAGGCAGAAGAGAAATGATCTGGCTCAAGAGGAGACTTTCCACTCTGCTAATGTCTTCTCTTGTCTTTGTGTCATGTTCTACCTCATCAGCACAAACCATGGGAACAGGAAGGAGCATTTTGAAGCCCTTTCTGATCTGCAATCCCCGAGATGGAGTGGAAGTGTGGACCTTCCTGGCTCCATCTGTATGTTACATTGTGCATGTCTCATCCGGAGAAAACTCAAGGCATGGATGCACCCAATAGGTGAAAACAGGAACCTTGGTATGAGAGATTGAAGGGTAAATCTTCTACCAAAGAGACAACCTCATCCCACTCATCTTGTGTCTTTTTGATCCCCACACCTTCTCTTTATCACTGGTAGCTGGTACCCTGAGAACTCTAAAGTCATCCCAGATGTTCTGTTAGCTGGATGTAAGGCCTGATCCAAAGCCCACAGAAGTCAACGGAAAGACTCCAATTGGCTTCACTGGGCTTTAGATTGAGGGCATAATGAACCACATAATCATCTCAAGAGCCGAACCTGCAGCGCTCTTAGCTCTGCCAATGTAATCATGTCTCCCCTTCCCTGCATGTGAAGGTGACTCCACGTGGGCAAAACTAACTGGCAACTTTGCTGAGCAAGTGGTGGGAGAAAGAGTGAAGGAAAGTGACCTGCCTGTGTGATCCGGTTGTGGTTCGCCAGGAACATGGAGAGGTTCTGGGATTCCTGAATAGACTGAGGGTCAGCCATCTTCCTCAAAAACTGGGCAGCTCTGAAAGGAGAAGATCCTGTGTTGTACAGGGCTCTTTGTATCATGTTAACTCTTGGTGGAGTCAAAATGTTGATGCCATGTTAACACAGCAGTCAGGTCATTTTACCTCAACACATAGCTTGGGTAAAAAAACCAAGTTTTATACAATTTAATAATAATAGAAACATTTTCATGATTTTCTTTTAATTTTAAATGAAAACAGCCTTTTTTATCAGAATAATACTTAGCCCTTACAGTGTCCCTCTTATCTATAAAACACTTCACAGTTCTGAGTACGGTCCATTCTCCCTGTTTTACAGACAAGGAGATTGTGACACAGAGAGGTTAAGTGGATATTTACCCATTTACACTGTAATCCAAGTCAAGAGGGGAGCCAGAACTAGACCTCAGACCTCCTGACTCACAGCTTAGTGTTTTGTCTTCTCTACACCAACTCCATCAGGAGATGCAGTTATCACTCTGTGATCTTTGCAGTGCAGACACTGTAACGCTTTCCTAGTGCCTGAGAACCAGCATGTAAAGGTGACCATGAACAGCCCAGATTAGTTTTACTGTCCAAAGTGAGCAAAGTGCTATTAATGAGCAAACAACATAAATGGTGAAAATAATAATAATAGCTAGCTCTTTAGAGCTTTTTATCCATTGTTCTCAAAGCGCTTTACAAAGGAAGTCACTAAGATTATCCCCATTTTACAGATAGGGAAACTGAGGCTAGCTTTTAAAAATGTTATACCTTTAATATCCCTACGTTTCATTAGTAACACAAGCAAAGAATGCTTTGTTTAAATCCAAGCTCTTTAACCTGACATGGTTGCCTTGCAGGTCTGTTGTCTCCTGCAGTCTGGTCTCCTCAATTTTGCTTGACTGTCGACTGGTTTGCAATGAATATATTCTGTAGTTTTAAGGGGAAAATCCCCCAAAGAGTAAAATCCTTTATGGAAACTTATGCCACTAAAACTCTAACTACATTCATGCAACTCCGAGACTTATGCTTTGCATATTTGTTTTGTTTAGTAGCCATCTGGCATTGCACAGCATTTTAGCAGGAACTGTTAATCACCTGCAAAATAATCTCATTAGCTCTCTCTAGCTAAGCCATTTATCTGATGCCCATTACAGTAGTATCTGAGCACCTCACAATCTTTAATCTATCCTCATAACATCCCTGCAAGCTACTGTCCCCGTTTCACAGATGGGGAACTGATGCACAGAGAGATTAAGTGACATACAGGAAGTCTGGTGGAGGAGAAACTCAAACCCCAGGCTCTGGCTAGCATCCTAACCACTGGCTCATCTTTCCTCCTCCTGCCCTGAGTCAGGAACAAATGAGACACAGCTCTGGCCATCCTACGCCCCCTCCCCACACGGTACAGAAATGTGCAAGCCAGGTGATTCCCCTCCCACCTTTTGTAGGCAGAGTGGTCGTTTTTGACGCTGCACTTCATGTTCTTCAGCTCATCCAGCACGGCAAACATGTTAATGAACTTCCCCAGCGTCAGGAGATAGGCCTCGGAGACAAAATCCTTCCTTCTCTCAGCATGGCACAAGCGCTTCACCTCGTTGCAGAACCGCTCGATAGCCTTGCGCTGGAAGACAATGGAAGGGGAACATACTTAATGGGTGTCCTGTTCGTGCTTAGTAGAACTATGTAATCCAGTGGCTCAGTGTGCGACATGTCCCCATCTAACGACCAGCCCACCAAACGGAAAACAGCCCGTTACTGCCACTAGCTAATAGCATTCCTCCACCAGCTCAGGTAGAATAGGCCTGCACGTTTAGTGCTGGGATGGGATATCCATCCCACGCAAGGCCTGAGCAGGTTAACAGGGGCCAATTAACCTTTTGGGCTGCACCTGGAGGAGAATCGGGAATGGAAAAAGTCTAAATGATGATGAAGTGCAGCTGGGCAGGGGCAGGCTGAGCGTGTGTAAAGTCAGGAAGATGAGAGCAGGAGGGGGCTGCAGGGAGGAGCTTTGCAGTCATTCCATAGAGAGAAAGGGAGTTGGCTAAGGATGAGGAAGAGATCTAGGGGGAAAGCGAACCCTGGGCTCCTACCCTGCACTACAGAGGCTAGCAAGAAGCCAGGGGAGGTGTAGCCCCTGGGAGTGGAGAAAGCTAGGGCTGGTAAACCTAGAGATGGGCCGGGAGCTAGAGAAGTGAGGTAGGAAGGAGCCTAGGGAAACAGCAACTGGGTCTGAGACTGAGTAGACTGTTGTTACTGGGCACAGGGTCCCTGGATTTGAACTCAGAACAGTGGATGGGCCCGAGTTCCCATGGACCTGGACTTGAACCGGAAGACTGCCTCCCATAGCATAAGGACAACTTGTCCAGTGGGACTTTGACACCCCTAAAGGAGTAAATAGTGACCTGCCCGGAGGGCTGAGTCACAAAGAGGGAGCACCCCAAGTTCCAGAGAGAGAGAAAGAGGCTACGGGGCGGGCATTTGACAGAAAGGCAAGAGCTAATCCCCAGACCCAGCCACCAGGATGTGCCCCAGCAGCGCATGTACCCTGTTACAGTGCTGAAGGTTCCATGTTCAAACCCCACTGATGTCAGATGAAGAGGCTTTGTTACAAATATCCCAGCTCATTTGAAAGTACTCTCACTGCTGGCCAGAGGAATGTGGGTTCAAACCCTGTATGAGGCCTTGGGCTGACAATGTCACATAGTGTGGTGAGTTCTGTAAGGTAAAATAAGGTGTTAAGCCAAGAGCCCTTCTGCACAGCTCTTCAGGTGGACGTTAAAGATCTCATGGCACTGAAAAAGAGCAAGGGAGAAACCTGGCCCCAGCCAGCATTAAAAGTGGGTGTAGGTGACCAAGGTTCTGTGTGAACTCCTGTAGCACAGCCCAGCTATCAGTCTACGTGCTCTACCAGAACCTCGCACGTGATTTTGTTAAGTGCTTTGGGATGTCTCAAGTCTGAGTGCTGCTAAATTTAAGTCTCTGTGCCCTTATTTACATTGGACAGTTCCAGTGGTAAGTGCAAAGGAAAGATTTCCAGCCTCAGAAGACTTTCATTATCTGGGGTCATGTCCTCTTACAAATGGGTAGCCTGGACTGTGCCTGGCTTTGCATCCAGACAGAAGGGGAAATCTCTCCAAAAACACTGTCACCTCAAAGCAAATTGAATCTGGGGAGCTGTGGAAGTGTCTGACAAAAAATATTAATCAGAGCAAAAATAAAAGGGGCAGGTAGTCTGGTAACCTCTTGTTATCTTCTATCACATGTAATATTGAACTCAAATATTTCCCCCTGCTGCAGAAATGCCAACAAAAACATGGTGGTGTAAGTGCCTTTGTGTCTTCCTCAACACCCACCATTCAGGCTCTGGAGGGTGACTGTTCTCTCCTAACCCTTCATTTCCTTTCACAGAGCACTAGAAGCATTAGTTGTTGTCTCTAAGTATTAGTGGGGTGGCTGCCTTATACAAATACATTGCAGAGCAAATATCTACAGCAGGGCTGAAGCCACCTGGACCTTCATAAGCTTCTGGGCCCAGCTTTGCCCAAAGGTCTATGACCTAGGCCTGAATTTTGAGTTTATAATTAAATCTGAGGCTAGGCAAGAGTTGTGTGCCTTAGAGATTTTGCTGTGAGGTATCCCACATGCCTACTGGCAGCTGCAAAGCTAAAGGGTGTCTCAGTTCTACCAAGAGAAGTTGGGAAGGTGTCCTCCAGGCTGGAATGGCAGGGAAATGAGATCAGAGAGTCACAAACACTGAACTGGGAATAGAGCTCCTGCCTCCTTCGTTCACCACTTACCTGGAAATACATGAACTTCATCAGCTTGGTGACCTCCGGCTCCAGAACTTCCACGGTCTTCTCATAAATTTCCACCCGGTTCGGCTGTTCGTTACATTTCACCTGAACAACAGCAACAAACGGTCATCCTTAGCATTCCTAACAACATCTCTGGTTTGCACTGGCTCCCATCCCCTGATGATTTCAAGGTCAAATGACAAGGTGAAGCCCGGCCTGGGTTAAGGAGGACAGTCAAGTTGAAGACCATATTTGTTGTTAAGAAAGCAATTCTCAGACCTGGGATTCCTTTCAGATATTATAAATGAGGATAGTGGCCTGCAGCATTGCTCTGGGAAGCAAAGTCTTCTGATATATTTTTTGCCCGGCCATCATACAGGACATAAGTCCTGGCTTGATGTCATCACATGAAGATGAAAGGTTATCGTGCTGTAAAGTTGCACTGATGCCTCACATTGCAAAGTCACAAAACTCAAAGTGCATTCGAGGTTTTAATGTTCTTGCAGCTCTGGAACAGACCTGTTACAGTCAATAGCAAGTCATGGCTTATTTGAATGAGTTGTGACTGTACTACGAAGTGTTGTGGGGGCTTTATTATTAATTATTATTATTACTATTTTATTTTCAAATTAAAAATATCTTGATAGGTCACCTACATCCAGGTCATGGAAAGCCACGGGGAGAGGCTTATCTGAATTTCACCTGCTTTAATTCCAAACTCTGTCTCTTTAACGGACACCCTGGTAAGAGTTATAAATGCGTATCCAAATCCGACATTGCCAAATGTCATGCTTCTCTGAATTCATTTGAAATTCAGCTCTGACGCCTCTCTCAACTCTACCTCCACTCTCCTTTATGTGGGCACAATGGTGTACGGGAAGATCCTCAACCCCTATTCCAATGAGTTTGCACCACTGGGAAGCTGTCTTAACAGCGTCCCTGTATAAGCAAATCCCCAAATGGCCAGTTCCATGCTACCCACGCACAGCCTCCCTAGCCTAAGGGGCACATCGAGGGCATGGCCAGAGTGCACACTGCTCAGGCAGTTCTCACAGAGGTAACAACCCCTGTTGAGCCAATACAAACTGACACAATCTAGAGCAGCAGTGCAGCTGCTCTATCTTGTGTTTGGGGCTGAATCTGCTATAAAACATCTGGCCATAAAAGCATCTTTGCCCTTATGAATTCATGTAAGAGATGCATTGAGGCAGAGCAGAGTCAGTGCAGCAAGCGACTCAGATGGGCAGAGTAACAGCACAAGGAGGGTAAAGATGTTAATCCACCAAAAAACAAATCTTCTGTGGCATTCAATCCCCTCTCCCCATGCCCTGGCAACCTCTCTCTCTCTCTCTCTTTCCCTCGCCACCCATTCAAACTCTGCCTGCAGCATGTTTCAGTGATCAAAAGAGGCAATTATAGCACAGGAACAGAAAATCATTGGGAATAAGCAAATATTCAGTCAGGAGCACAAAGCCCCAGGAGGCTGCGACTCATGAAACCACCAACAAAGGACAGCCCCCGGGAATTGCATTTTGACCTTTGCTGGGGTGCCACAAAGGCATAACCTTCAGCCTTGTCAGCCATGTGGACGTATGTCTTTGGCTGTAGCGCACTACTGAGAAACCCCGGTGTCACTGTGGATAATAAAAGCATGTTGTATCTGCCCTGCGAAGAGCATCTACCACAGTGATGTAACACGGGCTCACACTATAGCCTACAGACCTTGAGCCTAATCCTGCAAGCAATCACTCAAGAGGACCACAGATGAGCAAACTTGTGTGTGAGTGTTTTCAGGATTGGGCCGTTCAAAATTTAGGGTTTTGTTGTAGCTAGAGGGGCTAGAAAAATGTCCAACTTTGGCTGGAAAAGGTGTCAAAAATTATGGCTGGATCAATAATTAAATGTATCAGCAGCCAGAAAAAGTGTGTTCATCCAGCCTTTGGCAAGGCTGAACTCTGAACCAGGAGGCCTTCTTTGTCTACGTGCACAATATCTGTATTACACAGAGCTACACATACAGCTGTGACGTGTGTGTGTTACGTGGATTTTTTTTTTCAAACTTTACGTGATGTTTAAATCTCAGTGGAAGCCCCCAAACAAGCCAAGTTTGAAATCATCCCATTGTAACCTGTGGAATAGAATCAGGGGGAAAGTGTGTTCCAAATACTGCTCTGCTGATTTCACTCTAAAGCCCAGATCCTAAAGGAATTTAGGCACCTAACTCCCATTGAAATCAATGGGAGTTAGGCATCTTTGAGGATCTGGGCCTAACTTCTCAAAAGCAAATAAACTTTGAACTGAAACAACTTCCAGCTCCAAAGGACTGTAAGAAAGTGAGGAGCATCCAAAGAAGAGGGGTTAGAATGGAAGCTACAACACAGCTTTAATTACAGCAGGTGCTACCCGCACTCCTCATAACAGACAGAGATGGGTCCTGCCCTGGGCACAGCACAAGTCCTCAAAGCATGTACCCCAGAGCTCTGCAGCTACTAAAGCAGCTATCTAGTGCTGTTGGTACTGCAGCCCACGCCCCTCTCCTCCCCAGCAGTGGGATGCTTGGGCTGGTAGGGTCAGTGTAGTCTCACACCAGCTTCTCACTACTCCCCAATAAGGGTCTTCTCTCCTTCTGGTTGATTTCCCCAGCACAGATCAAGGCATTTGTAAGTGACAGCCAGCTGGCTATTCTAGCACGTCCCTTCTGGGAAGGAATCCAATGCTACTTCTTACCTGGGGTATGGCCCGAGAGCAGCTCCTCCAAGTGTAAAGCATCACTGCGTATTCATGTCCTTCCTCCAGCATTTCATTCTGAAACATACAGAAACGCATGGCTGTGGAACGCTCACTAGAAAGAACTATGGATCAGCTCCACAGGTGCCGAGGGTATGTCTACCCTGCAATCGGAGGGGCGACTGGAGAGTGGGCAGGCATACCCAGATAAGCATCAATTAAGCTAAAAACAGCCATGAAGACATGGTGGCACAGACCCTGGTAGGGGCTAGGAATGCAAGGGTCCTGGGTGGGCTTGGAGACTCACCATGCTTGAGTGCACTGTAGCCTGTTCGATGTACCTGGCAATGCCGGTCACAAAGGCATTTCTATCTTCAAAGTTTGTGTCGAAATTAGCCTGAAGACACAACAAATGGTCACGGGTAAAGCACTGTTGGATATTTGTTATGGTCCAGCTGCTCCATATGTCCAAAAGGGCTTAAATAATTCATTAAGAAGGAAGATCCCATAAAAACATGTAATGACTCCCCCGGTCAGGTCATCTGCATGGACTGATCCCAGCACCCTTGGGTCTAAAAGAACAAGCCTCTCACTCATGGTCAGGTCCGTTCAGTCAGAGGCAGAGGCAGGCTCATTAACCTTCATGCTCCAGCCTCTGGAGGGGGACAGAGAGCCACGCTTTGTTAGCAGGGGTTACCAAGAATAAACAGTGATAAAGGGCAGAATAATATCCACATTTCCAAGTCAGGCAGCCCCGAAGGTGGGAATGTGTCTGAGGCACCAGAGCTGAAAACTATCAGCCAAGTCCTAGTGGTTGCTCTTGTACGTAGATGCGCTGAGAGAAAAAAAAATGAAGGGCACTGACTTCTGGCTTTAAGGCCCTTGCCGCTGCTCAGACTAACTGACACAGGGCTCCAGCCTGCTCCCACCGACGTGAATGGCCATAGATTGGGGCCAAAGGGAGGAAAACAATCTAGAGCTGTCAGAGGGCAGCCTGCCCCTTTGAGAGACAAGAGGCTTGGGGCCAGTCTGCCCTGTTCAGTCAGCCCCACCCCACTACACCTATGCTGGGCGTGGGACTTAAAAAAACCCCAGGAGACCCCAGCAATGGAGGGCTGTCTGCAGAGGAGAGCAGGGAGCGTGAGGGTGGAGGAAAGCCCAGCAGCTGAGCACTGACTGGGGGCGGAGGCTGGACAAGCTGCTCCGGCTAGGACCTGGCTGAGGGCAGCGACCTGCTAAGAGCCCTTGGTAGGAGGGTAGACCTGACCTGGATGATGGAGGCTAGTCAGTCAGACAGGCCTTTGCCACTGGGAGGATGCCTGAAACAAGGGAGCTTCCACTCAGGGACTGTGCTACCCCAGAAGTGGGCTGGAGGCGATGGTGGGCGCAGGCTGAAAATCATTGTGGGGAAACTGAGGTGGAAGTGCAGCGATGCCAGGTCTTGCTGCGAGGAGATGCTCTGGGACGGTGAGGTGCGTAACAAGTTCCTAGTAATATGAAGTGGCAGCTACTGCAGCCGCGAACACCTGCTGGGAGAGCTCCTTACTTAAAGGCTGACCCTACTCACAGCGTGAATAATTTGCTCCACCGAGGACCTCAAAGCACGTCACAAATAATAAATAGCTGAGCTCCTCCATGCCACTGTAGGGTAGGTTTTATAGAACCATCTTAGAGAGAGGAAAACAAGGCACAGAAAAGCACGGGGACCCTATACAGAGTCAGGGGAAGATCAAGAACCCAGGAGTCCTGACTCTCAGTCCCCTGATTCCAGGCAGACTTGGATGTGAACTAATCTAAGATACAAATGTATGATGCTGCTCCTCTCCAACACCACCAACAAAACTGGCTTTGGCGAAATTGTATTCACTTCAGTAATTCATTCCTCCCAGTGCCTGGATTAAGAGTAGAGAAACAGGACCATGAGGCCGCTCTCCTAGTGTTACAAGGGGATCTGTAGCGTAACTGTCGGGAGACTAGATATCTACACAGCACGTGCATTTCTGGGACAATGTAGCTGGGGAGAGCCAGTCTGAGGACAGGAGTGACAGGGTGGAGGGCAGTGGTGAAGGCTAGCAGCCAACCCCCGGGTTAATCATGATAGGGAAACAGGCTTGACCAGTTTATCCAGACTCAGGTTAGCCCAGGTATTTTAGACTCAACCCTATTCATGCCCGTGTGGGCTTCCTGAAATGGGGTTGTCCTGGACAACTGAGCTCTGCCCTCCAGCGTGCTCACAGGAAGCTGGCCAGGAAGGAGTAAAAATACTTGACAAGTAGACAAATTAAAAATGATGGCAGGGTTGCCTCGGGAGGGCTGAAATTTGACCCACAAGTGCCCATGGGGCTGATAACTTGTACTAGATGCTAATGCTACAGCACGAATGCTCTATCTGACCGAGTGAAACAAATTTTGCAATCCTACATGCATGACAAATCAATCACTGCACACATAGTTACGCATTAACATGGGGAGCAAGCCAATCGAGAAGGCAGGAGTGGGGGGGGTGGGAGGGGGAGAGTAAATATCCACATACTATATATTACCTGGTGTATATATTATAAGATATATGCACTACATAGAAAGAGGAACCAACAGGACCTGTACACAGCAAAGCACATCTTGTGATCTTTTACTGTTGCAATAAGTCTCCTTTGTCCCGTATTTTCTCCAATACTTTGCTCCTCATCCCTTACTCATACTGATCTGCAAACCACCATGCACACCTATTAGGAGTTACCATTCTAAACCTCACCTCACCAAGCCAAAATCTGGGAGCTGATACGTACCTGGTACATGATGGAAGAGGGAGGTGGCTCGATGCATGGCTGCTGGTCTGGCAGCGGTAGCTCCTCCAGCAGGTCCACATTGGACAAGGCATCTTCTAGTGTGACGTGAGTGGTCATGGCTCTGGATTTTCAGACGATGTTAGGGAACATTAGCTAAAAATTCACAGAAAGGGAGTGAAGGGAAATGACCCAGCAGAATAAAACCCATTCCTCGTCTGGCTTGCATTTCAAGCACCATCTCAGGTGCCCTGTCCAAACAGCAAGCTAATATTTCAGTATTTAAATGAAAAGATATCGCCAGAGACGATAGCTTAGAACTTATCTCCATGAGAGATTTTTGCATTGCGGCAAAATCCTGAGTGTAAATGCACTGCACTGGTGTGAACTGGGGCTTGCTCTTGTTTACTCTGGTATGAAACTGGTGTAAGCCCCATTTTACACCAGTGCAATGTATCTACACTGAGAGTATGCACCAGCATAGTGACAATGGTGCAAAAATCCCTAATGTAGACAAGCCCTTAGGGCGCTATGCCTCAGGTTTTAAAATACCAACCACGGGGTCAAATCCCCACAAACCGATTCATCCCTTTGAATGTTCAAAGTGGATAAAAAGGGTTTCTATCACCCTTGTATCTTTGAAAAAATGCAGTGCAAAATAGGAAAGCATTCATTATCTGCCAAGTGGTGCATGGGGCTCTAACTCCTCTTAAAGCCCATGGGAGCCCCATGGCTAGATTGTCTCTGAAGGTTTCCCTGAATCCTGTGCACCTGTTTCTCATCTCTGGTTAGTGCCCTCAAAGTACAACAAGCATAAGCAGATCTGAGAGCCTGGACTGACAATCCAGAGCCTGATCTGAATCTGTCTAGTGGCTAATTATTGCAATTAGCTATTGTACTGCCACACACTGAGGCCCTGATCCAAAGCCCACTGAAGTCAGCAGAAGACTTTCCATTTAATTCAGTGGGCTTTTGGCTGAGTCCTGAATGAGACAGCATGTTTCATCTTTTTTTGTGGATTGCACCAAAAACTGATGTAGGTAGATGAGGCTGTGAGAGCTGGCTTTCCTACAAATCTTTAAGCCTCTGCTGTGTTTTTATTGCTTATCTTTTGGGATCCACAATGCCCCATTGTGTTTCTGCCCATAGAGCTGCAGAATATGGGAAGCTTAAAGGTGGCTTAAATTTGGGGTGTATTGCAAACTGTAAAAATTACAAACTGTCACTTTAAATCCTGAGAGGATTCCTGGTCCTGCTTGCAGGCTACAAATTGAGTAGGAAGCATGCAATCTTTGTCCACAGCAACCAGTCTGCAAAGAGCCAGCCTTAAAGGAAGGTGGGGTGAGTTGTGCCACTCTACTTGGGGGAGCAACCTTCTTTCTTTCTTTCTCTCTCTCTCTCTCTCTGTTTTTAGTTCTTGTGTGTTTAAGGTTCTGGATTTTAAGAAACAAAGTCATGTTACGTGGCAACTGCCCAGAAAAGATAAAAACATAAAACACTAACTTCTCATTGCAAGCCATCAACATAACAAGAGTCGCCTTTGCACAGCCCCCTCTCTTCCTGTGCTCAGCACAGCGAGGAACTCATTGAGAATCAGGGCCTATATTTTTATTTATTCAGCTAGCTTCTAGGTTCTACAATGTCTGAGCCTGTCAAACAAAACCCATCTAGCTGAGCTGGCACTGGTCAACCGCAAACTTGCAAGACATCGGGGGGGGGGGGGTTCCCAAATAGTCTGCATGAAATGTTTAATTCTCCTCTCAGTACATACACAGAGCTCTCACTGACAGTTGTGGGATTAACACACATGCTAAGGGAAGAGATGCATACATCAAATTTAAACTACCATATTTTCTGCCTCTCTTTTAAGATTCAGTGCACGTAGTAGGAATGAAGGAGAAGACAATCCCATGCTTATTGAAATCCTTTGCCATTTTAATTCTTCTGTGCAAAACAGTTTGATACAGCAACACACGGAAAGCACACATTGTAAATGAGTCAGATTGAAGCATGCACTCCAAAAAGCAAAGAGGTAATTTCAGAGCAGCTCTGTAAAATGAGAACCGCCAAACTGAGGGACACGCACACTGAACAGAACTTGAAACGTTGAAGTTTCAAATGAATCTCAAAGGAAGCCAAAGTGAAAATCAAGTTATGAGCTTGGTTGCAATGCAGCAAAGAAATAAGTTGCAACCTTTTAAAAATGCTTTTTCCCTCTTATGATTCTTGGAGAGCCTTGGTGAGGTAGTATCTTCTCCCTTTTGGTGTTTTCTGGTTCACTGAAGACCCTTCAGAATGTGAAAACGCAAATATCAGACGACTCATTGCAACCACTGCATCAGCCATCCATACACTACGAAGGTGATTGCACAAAGGGAAGCAATACTTTTTAAAAGTCTCATTGGGAGCTGAATTTTGTGCCGAATACCCACCCACAGCTTGGCTAGTGGGGAATCCAGAGATGAAATCTCGATTTTCAATCTTTCCTCTACAGTTCCCCTTTCAGAACTGAGGTTTCCCTTTAGATTTCAGCACTAAGAGTGAAGTATGAGGACTTACATATCAGATCTGGGAAGGACAAAAGAAAATGTGTGTCCAGAACATGATACTAGCACCTCACACGCAGAGGAATACAGCTGTGTGGTGTGTGTACAGTACTCAGACATCATGGTGTCACTGAAATAGTGGTCCTGATGCTCCACTGCCCTGTACCTCTTCATTTCTGTCTGTGCAAACACAATGCAGAAAAGAGGTAGAGCGCTACCTTTCTATCTGGTAGCATTTTGTATCCCACTTTGCACCGGCATGAATGACGACACAAAGTGCAAGGCAGTGGAGAGTCAGGCCCGATGCTTTCAAACTGAAGCCATGTAGAGCAGGCCATCTGCTAAAAACAAAACTACCCCATCCAACTGACTCACTCTACTTTCTCTTTCATCCTCCATCCCCTTCTGCTAAAATTATTGTTGCAAAGCACAGCGACAGTCAAAACCCTCTTCCCACCCTGATATGCTGCAGGCAGAAACAGCTTCCTCTTGGCTCCAGACAGTGCTAACGGGCACTGCACCTGCTGATTGAGGAGGGGTAGGCCATATTTGCAGGATGAGGGACTCTCTGCTGGGAAGCAGGGACTCTGAAAAAGATTTGGGGATGGTGGTGGAACATGAGCTCCCAGTGTGACTCTGTGGCCAAAAGAGCTAATGTGATCCTGGGATGCATAAACAGGGGAATCTCAGGTAGGAGATTAGAGAGGTTATTTTACCTCTATATTTGGCTGCTGGAATCCTGTATCCAGTTTTGGTGTCCACAATTCAAGAAGGATGTTGATAAATCAGAGAGGGTTCAGAGAAGAGCCACAAGAATGATGAAAGGATTAGAAAACCTGCCTTAACAGACTCGAGGAGCTCAATCTATTTAGTTTAACAAAAGGGGAATGTTAAGGAATAACTTGATTACATAGGGAACAAATATTTAATAATTGACTCTTACATCTAGCAGAGAAAGGAATAACATGATCCAATGGCTGGAAGCTGGAGCTGGCCAAATTCAGACTGGAAATAAGGCATACATTTTTAGTAGTGAGAGTAATTAACCATTGGAACAATTTACCAAGGATCAAGGCGGATTCTCCATCACTGACCATTTTAAAATCAAGAGTGGATGTTTTTCTGAAAGATCTGCTCTAGCAATTATTGTGGGGCAGTTCTGTGGCTTGTCCTATACAGGAGGTCAGACTAGATTATCACAATGGTCCCTTCTGGCCTTGGAATCTAGGAAGCTTGAATCTTTCTTAGTGGCAGTGCTTTTCTCCAGCCTGCTCCCACCAGTCTCTTTCCAAACCTCATTCTCCATTGCCTTCAGCATCTCCTTTTCAAGGTTCCCAAACCCAGCTCTGTACCCACCTCTGCTTCTTACGTCCATAAGTAGGTGCAGGATTGGGAACGTGGGTAGGACAAAAAAGAAGCAGGCCATTGTATATAGCCATGTATCCCAGCTTTATTGTAGTCTTGTTATTTCTCAAGCTATAAGGCAAATTCTAACTACTAGGTGTTAGGATGAGACCTTCGGGGGACAAATTACCCTACATCTGCCAACTGTGGGGTTCTCAGTCTTTCTTCTGATGCATTTGCTGCTGACCACAGTCGGGGATGGAATACTGGACTAGATGGACCGGGGATCTGATCCAGTCTGGCAATTTATAGAGTCATAGATTTTAAATCCAGAAAAGACCATTCATGCCTCCTGCATAACACAGGTGTTTGAATTTCACCCAGTAATTCCTGTATCAAGGCAAATAAGTCCTAGCCAAGCTTTTGCCTGTTCTTCAGTAAGACTTCCAATTTTGACTTATAAAATTCAAGCAAAGTCCATTGGTAAATGGTTCCAATGGTTAATTACCCAATTCCTATATTCCTTTAAATTAATTCTTCAGTGTTAACACACTGTGAAACTTCTCAGATCCATTCAAGTTTCCTTGGGACTTTTCTTTGTATTTAATCAAACATCTTTATTAACGTTTTTGAAGGTGAGCCCATGTTAGCGAAAGCATGAACTGTGAAATGGCTTGATTAAGTCAGAAAATACAAAGAGGTGTCATTGTATGTGCCACTTGCTGGGAATTTACCAACAACTGAAAATGTTGCTGTGATGACCTGGTTACTTAAGACAAACTGAGCAGCTGGAAAGATGAAATTATTATTTGTATTGCAGTAGCATCTGCAGCCCCCAATAAAGGTTCAGGGCCGCATTGTGCCTGGCACTGTACACACAAGTAATGCAAAGACAGTCCCTGCCCCAAAGATCTTACAGGCTACGTATAGGAAAAAAGGCAGCAGGAAGAAACAACGAATGGATGAGGAGAGCGCATGGCAATAGTGAGACCGTTAGGATTAGCGTAACAAGCCGTGGTCACAGCCCACCAGTGGTCTAGCTGTTGTCAAGTGTTTGGTAGGTGTCATGACAGAGATGGATTTAAAGGAGGAGGACGTAGTGGCCTTCTGGATTTTAATTAAGAAGGATTTAATAAAGCTCTTGCGTGTCACCAGAGACTCAGCGTCCAAGTGCTAATTGAAATGTTCCTTACACACAATAAAGCACAACAAAGAGGTTTCCTCAGAAAGAAAAGTAAAATTGGACAGTCCCTTTCCTGATTGCCATTGCAGCTGTACACACATGGGCACAAGAACAAAAGAATATGCATCCATGTCTGTTTGTAAGGCAGCAGCAGGGTCTAGTGGAGGGGATGCTGCGCTGGGTGTCGGGAGATCTGGATTCTAACCCCACCTCTGCCACCGACCTGCTGGGTGACCTTGGCACAGCACGTCCCTGCTCTGTGCCGCTCTTTCTCCTCCCAGTCTTTGTCTGTCTGGCCTATTTAGATTATAAATTCTGTGGGGCAGGGACCATCTCTCACTATGTGTCTGTAGGATACGTAGCATGATGCAGCCCTCATCTTGGATGGGAGGCGGAGCGTGTCTCTAGGTGCTACTGGAACACACCATAATAATACCAATAATGAGAAGCTGAATAATCTTCAGGATGGATACTCAAGGGACCCATCCTTGCATCCAGGGGAGAAATTCTTGCTTGAGGAGATTTAGGGGTTAGGATCGATGCTTTGCTTCTGCTGAATTGCCTTTGTTTTACTACTGTAGATTCATACATAGCCCTGAAAAGCCAGGAACACCTCCTTTTTAACCATTTTATTTGCGGGAGGGGTTTTTCGTTCTTCCTCTTCATGGTACTGTACTCTGGGGAACTTGCCCATGGCTGTTCTGAAGATGAAACAAAGGGCTGTAATCTATGCAATATTTTCTTCTAATCTGTGGAATTTTGCATGCAAATGCCCAAGCCATACGGAGAGACTATACATTTGAGAGAAAATTAAGCAGTGACCCTGATGCAAAACAAAATTTCCCTCCTTGTCTTTTCAATGCAAGATATTTGAACAGTAATGCTGAGGCTGGAATAGTGAATTCGTCTGGTGCTCATCTTTGGCCAGTTAATGCCATTGTATTCTAACGTCCAAACCAAACTAAGGAGAATGTGTCTTTTTCCAAGAATATGGCAGTGGAGTCAGTGATCAAAAAGCCAACATCGAGCATTAACCAGCAGCAGCCATCTGTGCCTCCTAGGCAGGATCTCTGACATTCAGCGTTCAAAAGAGATGACTGAGCAGTGTAAAAACGGTTTGAGCTCTATTTGTGGTTCACTGAGGTGCTTCCTGTGTTGTCATGCCTGAGAGATCATCCTTGCAACAGAAATGCAGTCAGCTGAAAGCACAACAGCACACACACACGGGGTAGATTATATCACACGTGAACATGGGGCTTTTGCGCTGCATTAATATATGCACGCAAGGTGGATCTTTATCTTTCAGATGGGAAATATATTCTGCCATATCTGTCACAGACTCAAGCACCAGGGAGCAAGAATCAATCACTTACAACTATCTTTTTTGTTATTTATCATGTGATGATTCTCTTCCCCGCACCCACACGCAGACCAGAGAGGCAACTTTACCAAATGGCATCCTACAAACCTCACAGCTGATTCAAAACTTTTGAGTGGCAGCCAAACATTAGCATTACAGGATCCAACCCAAGCTATTAAGAGTTATTTTGATTTAATTGCACCTTTCATCCCAAAGGATCCTCAAAGCAATTTATATCTCCATCACGCATTTCTCAAATTCTCCAACAAGCACCTCTATGGTTTTTCCTATGCTGCCCCTTATGCTTGGGAGGAATGCCTCACAAAATTCCACTAAATCACCACATTATCCTCCTTAAAACCCTCCTCTGCCATGATACCTACCAAAAAAAAACCCCTCTGAACAATGGATAAGCAGCTGGTGTGTTGTGATTGCTGCTTCTCATGCTGATCAGTATCAGCTCATTATAACTTTGTGCTCTCCATGTCATAGATTCATAGATACTAAGGTCAGAAGGGACCATTCTGATCATCTAGTCCGACCTCCTGCACAGCGCAGGCCACAGAATCTCACCCCCCACTCCTATGAAAAACCTCACCCATGTCTGAGCTATTGAAGTCCTTAAATCATGTTTAAAGACTTCAAGGAGCAGAGAAGCCTCCCTCAAGTCAACCATGCCCCATGCTACAAAGGAAGGCGAAAAACCTCCAGGGCCTCTCCAATCTGCCCTGGAGGAAAATTCCTTCCCGACCCCAAACATGGCGATCAGCTAAACCCTGAGCATATGGGCAAGATTCACCAGCCAGATACTGCAGAAAATTCTTTCCTGGGTAACTCAGATCCCATCCATCTAATATCCCATCTCAGGGGATTTGGCCTATTTACCCTGAATATTTAAAGATCAATTACTTACCAAAATCCCATTATCCCATCATACCATCTCCTCCATAAACTTATCAAGTAGAATCTTAAAGCCAGATAGATCTTTTGCCCCCACTGCTTTCCTTGGAAGGCTATTCCAAACTTCACTCCTCTGATGGTTAGAAACCTTCGTCTGATTTCAAGTCTAAACTTCCTGGTGGCCAGTTTATACCCATTTGTTCTTACATTGGTGCTGAGCTGAAATAATTCCTCTCCCTCTCCTGTATTTATCCCTCTGATATATATAGAGAGCAATCATATCTCCCCTCAACCTTCTCTAGTTAGGCTAAACAAGCCAAGCTCCTTAAGTCTCCTTTCATAAGACAAGTTTTCATTCCTCGGATCATCCTAGTAGCTCTTCTCTGTACCTGCTCCAGCTTGAATTCATCCTTTTTTTACATGGGAGACCAGACTGCACACAGTATTCTAGTGAGTCTCACCAGTGCCTTGTATAACGGTACTAAAACCTCCTTATCCCTACTGGAAATGCCTCTCCTGATGCATCCCAAAACCGCATTAGCTTTTTTCACAGCCATATCACATTGGCAGCTCATAGTCATCCTATGATCAACCAATACTCCAAGGTCCTTCTCCTCTTCCGTTACTTCTAATTGATGCGTCCCCAATTTATAACTAAAATTCTTGTTATTAATCCCTAAATGCATAACCTTACACTTCTCACTATTAATTTCATCCTATTACTATTACTCCAGTTTACAAGGTAATCCAGATCCTCCTGTTTAATATCCCGATCCTTCTCCGAATTGGCAATACCTCCCAGCTTTGTATCATCTGCAAACTTTATTAGCACACTCCCACTTTTTGTGCCAAGGTCAGTAATAAAAAGATTAAATAAGATTGGTCCCAAAACCGATCCCTGAGGAACTCCACTGGTAACCTCCCTCCAACCTGACAGTTCACCTTTCAGTAGGACCCGTTGCAGTCTCCCCTTTAACCAATTCCTTATCCACCTTTTGATGTTCATATTGATCCCCATCTTCTCCAATTTAACTAATAATTCCCCATGTGGCACGGTATCAAATGCCTTACTGAAATCTAGGTAAATTAGATCCACTGCATTTCCTTTATCTAAAAAATCTGTTACTTTTTCAAAAAAGGAGATTAGGTTGGTTTGGCACGATCTACCTTTTGTAAAACCATGTTGTATTTTGTCCCATTTACCATTGACTTCAATGTCCTTAACTAATTTCTCCTTCAAAATTTTTCCAGGACCTTGCATACTACAGATGTCAACTAACTGGCCTGTAGTTACCCGGATCACTTTTTTTTCCTTTCTTAAAAATAGGAACTATATTCAATTCTCCAATCATTCGGTACTACTCCTGAGTTTACAGATTCATTAAAAATTCTTGCTAATGGGCTTGCAATTTCAGGTGCCAATTCCTTTAATATTCTTGGATCAAGATTATCTGGGCCCCCCAATTTAGTCCCATTAAGCTGTTTCAGTTTTTGCTTCTACCTCAGATATGGTAATATCTACCTCTAATCCTCCTTCCCATTTGTCATGCTACCATTATCCCCAAGATCCTCTTTAGCCTTATTAAAGACTGATCTAACTGCTTTATAAACCTGGTTCTCTCATCTTCTACCATTGCAAGCTCTTTGGGGCAGAGACTGTCTCTTTGTTATAATGCTGTCGAATGCCTAACACAAAGGAACCAGGGCCTGTAGACTCTACAGTAATAATAAATCTATTCATATAAACAAAGCACAACTAAAATTCAGCCACAAGTGATATCTAACACTTTGCACAACAATGGCCACGGACAACAGGCCCAGCTTTTCAAGGGATGCCATACTTTAGGAATTTCAAGGCCCATGCAGAGCAGATAGATCTCAGGCATGAAGCTCTCATCAAAAAGACCCTACAGAATTAACTGCATGGAACAGGATAGATCTTCCTCCAAAGGATAAAGGGATGAGTCAATCCACATGGCATTTCAACTTGGGATTCAAGTGTGGGTCCTCTATTTTATGCCTAAAGCTGAAAACAGGCTTGAAGTATTTGCCATGACATGTCTTTGGACCAAAGAGTCTCTTTTAGCTACATCCCTAGCTATGATCTACAGACAAGTCTTGATTCTTCAGAGTAGTATAACTTTTGGGGAATAAGAAAAGGATACCCGTGGCACCTTAGAGACTAACAATTTATTAGAGCATAAGCTTTCGTGAGCTACAGCTCACTTCATCGGATGCATCCGATGAAGTGAGCTGTAGCTCACGAAAGCTTATGCTCTAATAAATTTGTTAGTCTCTAAGGTGCCACGGGTACTCCTTTTCTTTTTGCGAATACAGACTAACACGGCTGCTACTCTGAAACCTGTCATTTTGGGGAATGAAGAAGCACCCTCACTCAAACTTGGGGCAGGATTCCAAATAACTGGTGCACTATATCCACAAGCAGCCTGCCAGCCAACAACAGTGAACCAGCTATTTGCTTACCCAGAAGTTGCAGTAGAGGAGAGAAAGGGAGGAAGTGAGTTGTGTTGTTTGATCTAGTCAGCTTGCCCTGATCCAGCAGATGAGACTCATGCTGGTGCCAAAACAACTGTAAGGGTAGGGGATAAGGAAAGAAACAGCAAGGGCTACTCTAGAGGGTGGCACCTTTAGTCCTGCTGCCTGTAATACCATAGAGACCAGGCTGCAGTGTCATGGGGAAACAGGCAGAGAGAGGAGTGGCAAAGTGGGCCATGTATGAGAAAGAGCACAGCTCTGGAAGAAAAGATGAACTAGTGGTTAAGGCACTTGTCTGATACCTAAAAGACCTGGGTTTGATTCCCAGCAATGCTGAAGACTCCCTGGTTAAGGTGCTAAATTTCTCTGTACCTCCATTTGTTAACTGTAAAATGAAAATAAGCTTCCCTCCTCTACCAAGACTTTAGGAGAATACCTTGTCAACATTTGTGAAGTGCTCAGATACTCTGTGTTGGTACGGAGATACTCATTTGACCAAAAAATTCATGCAGGAGGCACAAAAGTAAGACAGTCGAGTGCTATTTTGGGAAGAAGAGATGTTGCTAATATGGGTGAGCACATTAGATTAGGCTATGTCAACACTACAGCTTATGTTTGTCATAATTTAAGACACTCGGGTGGGAATAACCCCCCCCCAGGAACATAAGTTACACTGACTTAAGCGCTCATGAGCACAGCACTATGTCAGTGGGAGAGCTTTTCCCACAGACATAGCTTCTGCCATTGGCAATGGTGGTTTTATTATGCCGACAGGAGAGCTCTCTCCATCGGCATTGAGTGTCTTCACCAGACGCCCTGCAGTGGCGCAGCTGCATCGGTACAGCTGTTGCGCTGTAGGTGTAGACATGGCCTTAGTCTAAGAATCATCTTGATTGCTAATAGATGGCAAGAAATAGTTGTAGTACTTCCTGTGAAATTAAATATCACACATAGACAAAGAAACATCATTGATTGTTAGTCAATCATTTAAAAAGTAACTTCCTCTTTTTCTTGAAGATATGCAAGTTAATACATTATGAATTATTATTATTTATTGATTATTATTGTATTGTTCCGCCTTGGGTTCCTCAGTAGTCATGTTTGTTGCATGGACCGTGGTCTGAGAATGGAAGGCATCACCTGATAACATAGACTTTGCTAACAAAAATCAACTGTGCACACCAAGGCTAAATTCCTTTCTCTGAGGAATTACTCTGGATTTACACTGGTATAGCAGACAGCAGAAACTAGCCCCAGAAATCTGTCAAGATGACTAACATCTGGCAATCCTCATAATCTATAACATGAGCATGTTTTGTTTTGTTTTTTTAGTTTCCTACCTAGAGCAGGAAGGCTTAGGTGATTTAGTGCTCTGACACAATTAAGTGAGATACTTGTGATCCAAAGCCCCAGCTACAACCACCATGCTGAAAGCAATGGATGACTAGAGGGCCAAGCTATGCAATATCCTCTTCGTGGCCAAAGTATAATGTTCATCTCTAGATGCCACCTCCCACCCCAAACCCCAGCAAATACACAGAAGCAAGCACAACGGTTTCAGTTTGCCTCTCACTGTTCATTCCTGATCCCTTCAGAAATTTCCTGCAAAATCCAATCACTTCTTTTCACTCAGGACCTGACTGGCACCAGAGTGGGAGTTAACTTGTTTCCCCTTATTTCAAACCCACTCAAACGTCATGGCTTTGAAAGTTCAACTCAATTTGCACATCTTGTTTTGAAAACGTCTCATGGGCTGAAAAGTGGCTGTGAGTTTAAATGATAGGAGAAAAAAAGGTCTGCAAACTCTCTGCCTGGTCTAGTGATGAACCAAAAATACGGTCTGCAAAACCACGTATTCCACAAAGTTCATGTCCATAATTTCCACCCTCAATTCAAACTGCAACCTCTTCCGCCAACTCTCTTTCAGTAGAACCAGGGGAACGCTATGACTAGGGGAATACTTTTTATGATGTTCCATTTATTGTTTGGGTGTTCACCTCTGCCAGTCCCTTGCTCCTGTTATTTTCTCTTCCGACTCTGGGTGTTATGCCCACTGTGCATCCCATCCGATTTCCGCTGGCGCATTCCCGTTATTCATATACACCCAAATCAGTGCGTCTGTGCAGCATCTCTCTGCTAAAATTCTCGAATTAAAAGCTGCCATTATTCCTAAACCATGAGCAACTGGGGGGAGCAGCTGTGGTTTGCTGTTGCAGCCAGGAGGCGTTTGCTCCCCCGGCTCCCCCAGGTTGCAGCATTTCCTTCCAACCACTAATTCTAGGTTATCGCATTTTCCGTGCAGAGTGAAAAGGGGGAAAAAAAAAATAGGCTTTTTTGGCTGCCTAGTGCGCGCACCGGAATAAACGGAGACGGTGAATATTGCAGGTACCCGCGCATTCTGGGATGGATCATCTGGGAACCGCTGCGGCCCCGGCTCAGCCGGGCCCGTCTCCCTCTCCCCCGGGAACGGCAGCACCCGCCCGGGGGGTCTGCGGGGGGGCCCAAATCCCCCCCCCCCGACGGCGGCACGAAAATCAAACCAACCCCGGCCAGGGGCCGCCGGGCGCCCCAGCGCAGCCCAGCCTCTGCCGGAGCCCCGCTCCGAAGCCGGCTCCCGCGGGGCGCGCACCCCGGGCAGGGCGCAGAGAGGCGGGTTCCCCGGCGGGGCCCGGGGCCCCCCCGCCGCCCCGCCCGCCCGCCCGCCCCCGCTTACCGCCGCGGGGGGGATGCTCGGGAGCCGCCGCCTCTCGCTGCCGCCTGTCTCGGTGCCGCACACAAAGCGCAGGAAACGGCTCTTGCAGCCAGTGCACTTCCTGAGCTCCCCGCGGCGCCCCCCCCCGCCCCCCCCCGCGGTCGACAGGCTGCTCCACCCCCCCCGCAACGCGCACCCCCGCACAGACAGCCCCCCCACAGACCCTCCCCCCAGCGCCCCACAGACCCTCCCCCCAGCGCGCGCCCCCACAGACCCTCCCCCCAGCGCCCCACAGCCCCCCCCCCACACCCCGACCTCCCCCCAGCGCCCCACAGACCCTCCCCCAGCACCCCCCCTCCCCCCAGCACCCCACAGACCCTCCCCCCAGCGCGCACCCCCACCTCCCCCCAGCGCCCCACCGACCCTCCCCCCAGCGCGCACCCCCACCTCCCCCCAGCGCCCCCACAGACCCTCCCCCAGCACCCCCACCTCCCCCCAGCACCCCACAGACCCTCCCCCCAGCGCGCACCCCCACCTCCCCCAGCGCCCCACAGACCCTCCCCCCAGCGCGCGCCCCCACACCACCCTCCCCCA